>NW_023501259.1:0-538965 GCF_013396195.1 Fusarium tjaetaba
TTATTTTATAATAAAAATTCCCTATAAACTGCTTATTTCTGGTCTTAAATATACTTATTAAGGTCTGCCTATTTATAAGACTTTCTAGTCTATTATTACTTTTATTTAGTATCGCAATAATAGCACACTGATGATCTACAGTATGCGATTCCTTATAGGGCTTTTCAAGACCCCTGCTGTGACTGGCTCTTTATATATTCTTTCCTCTTAGTATCGATCTGACGAGGTGTTCAAGCGTGCTGGAGTCTGGTATATTTCAAGCAATATCGGTGCCATGTTTGGTGGCTACATGCAAGCTGCCGCTCATGCTGGTCTCGACGGAAAGGGAGGTATGGCTGGCTGGTGAGTTGATCAAAATTCGTTCCCTACTTCTCGTAGCTCTCTGACTCTCTACTTCAGGCGCTGGGTCTTTATTATCGATGGCATCATTTCCCTACCCATTGCCATCGCCGGCTTTTTTCTCTATCCATGTAACTACCAGCCCTCGTGTCTGGTGGCTCAGTGAAGACGACTAAAAGCTTGCTCAGGCACGTATGCAAGACGATGGGATGAGGAAGAGCAAGAAGATCGGCAAGAAGATGCTGAAGCGTGTCTTCCGCAAGTGGCACTTTTACATCGCCGTGTGCACCTATGTCTGGTGAGTCGCATATATTCTCGGCTGATCTCCTCGCTTTTGGTTCTAATAAACATCCTAGCTTCCAGCTGACTACTTGGGTTGCCGGCCAGATGATCGTTTGGGTGAAGTCCACTGGCCAATACTCTGTGGAGATGATCGACATCCTGCCCACTGGAGTACAAGCACTGGCCATTGTCGTCGGTATCACTGTACCTTCGCTTGTCATGTCAGTACCATGAGCTTTACCGGCCTCTTTGTATCATGAGCTCACGTTTTATCAGGGTGTATCCGATTTGGGTGCCTTTTTGTTTCGCAGGGACTGTCCTCCTCTTTTGTCACTCGACCCTGTTAGTTTAGAACATCCCTCCCGGCTTGCACTTTGCCGCATATTTTCTCCTTGGCATAAGTTCTTACATCACCCCATTGCTTTTCCCATGGGTGCATCTAATCATGAAGGACGATAACGAAGCAAGGAGCTTCACTACTGGTGCCATGGTAAGTTGATTAACCCTTCAACTGCTTTTTTTTTTCGAAGCTAAGGGATACTCAGATGACTGTCGGCTGGGCATTCTTCACCTGGTACAACGTTGTCGCTTTCCCTATCACTCAAGGGCCACGGTGGACCAAGGGCTTCTCGGCAAACGTCGCTCTCACCTGTTGTTATCTTACTCTATTCATGGTTGGCCAATTCCTCTGGAGACGAGATATTAAAGCTGGTCTGTATAAGAGGGCCATTGAGGAAGAGGAGAATGAAGAGGCAGTCAATGAGAAGCTTGGTGCAGATACTTTAGATGACAAGTCTACTGAGGTCCATACTGGACTGGCACACATCGAGGACAAGAACTCCGAGGGCGAGAGGATTAATGAGATAACTTGAGCCTGGCAGAACATTTACAGATGCTAGTCACTATACTTGAGGACGATGCATCTCTTAGCGGGGAGCTGTTCGAGGAATATGAAAGGTCAGCAGCAGGGTATAGTAGATGATGTAATAAATACAAAAAGTCTTTCGTCTTCAGAGCACTCCACATTGCACCATTGTTCAAATCCGGCTTACATTAAACCTTCCTGTCATAAAGTGGCTTGTGCTCTTCGTGAATGTTATGTTCATACTCATAATCAACGTGAACAAATGCCCGCTCAACATCCCCAAGCCCTGCAAATAGATGAGCATCTGTGCATGGTCTGCAAGGACAATAAAAGAAATTTACCTTCAATCTTTCGCTGCAGCGACTGGGCAACGTCATGGCTGATCTTGAGGGATGTTTGCTCATCCATGACTATGTCCACCTCAACATAGTACTTTTGCCCGGCATGATATGCGCGACACTGGCATCTGTTAGTTTCTTATGAGTTTACCTGGTTTTTCTGCTTACAGTCTCGACCATAGATATCTGGTCGTCATGTGTTATGCTCATGTAGATCAATTTGGCAATAAACTCTTGAGGCGCTGCCTTGCCCACCAACAACCAGATTTGCCCAAAAGCATTGGAGATCCACGAGAAAAGGATCAGAAGTGCGATACAAATGGCGCCGATTGGGTCCAGGTACCAGATGAACTTGTCACCTACAACCGACATGATAAGACCAAAGCTGTTGACGGCAATGTCGTTGCGGTGGTCAATCTACCGAATGGTGAGCAACATAGCCCATTGGGAGTGGCCTCCATCAGACTTACAAAGAACACATGGACTGATGGGTACTTTCGGTAAGTCATGCAGTACAACATGAGAGACGCCTTGCTGAAGACTAGAATGTCATCCATTAGCAACAGCCGTTTGCGACTTCGACTGTGACTCACTGGCAACACAAACAAAAATAATAGGTATCAAGTGAAGCTCCTCAGACTCGGTCTTGCCGGTACCCAATGTTCTAGCCGATTCGATCAGAAGCTGTACCGCAACCGTTGTCATGAGGGCGCAGAAAAGGATGACTCCAATGGTTTCAATCCGTGTCCGACCCTAGAACGCCGTGAGTTTCAGCCTCAAGGACCCAGGGATAATATGACATACAACAGGATATTTGTAGATGCTGGGTCGAGCCGCCAGCCAAGACGTGATGAGCATCACAAAAGAGGAAACAAGATCCATCTGCGTCGGCGTTAGGACACGTCACTTAATCAGCAAATTTTACCTACAAACGCATCTGCGGCTGTGGCAAATAGCTGTGACCCAAGTTAGCTGCATGCCTGTACTTTACTAGACATACGCTCATACCGCCAATGATCCCGTCGAGATAGCTGCATATAACTGAATAACGAAAAGGCAAAAGTTGACTACAAAGGATGCGTTAACTGCAAACTTGATCTTGCCTGCTACTCGAGCCTCTTCCTCGGCCTGTGCCCTCTCTTCGTCATCGACGCCTAGAAACTGGTCTATAAGCTTATTTTGTCGGGTATAGAACTTCTGAAGTAAGCGTGCATCGCCTTGTGGGTAATCGTTTTCGATTTGTTCTTTTGTCACATCTTCCCGTCGTCGGGATGTGAGGTTGAAAGGGTCGGTGGCTTCCTCCATGATGGAGTGTTGCAGGGAGGATGGCGTAGAGAATGGTACCAAGGCGAGTAGAAGTGGAATGTAGTGTTCAAAGGGGGTATACTTTTGACTTCTTGGAAGCTTTTGGGAATGTGGTGCAAGTTTTGATGGAATAGTGATATCTTGGCAATCCAGGAAAGAGCCACCTAGATATACATATAGATGAATGGACAATAGCCAAAGCAGGCTTTTTCGGCCGTGTGGCTTTTATTACACCGAAGGGATGCTGCTCCATGATTTCGCTAGCTACGTGTAATATGATTTGGAACCGTTGCACAGCAAGTAGATCTCGGCTAAGCGGCACCGTAACGCGGGGGTAGATCCTAGCGAGCTGGAACCAGGCGGAACAACGGAAACCAATAAGACAGCTTGAAAAGAAATATTACCCGGAAAAAATATACCTAAGTTGTCCTTGGTTAGAATGACACTGTGGGTTTTGATTATGCACAGCCTGGGTTGCAGAGATCTGTCGTAGTATTGAGGCTGTCATTTATCGAGACGAGATGATTTGTTTTGATGGCGAATCACTGCATATGCCTGAGACACTTCTCTCATTGCAGTGTCACCTTAGCATCTAGTGATATATCCGCTGTTTTATTTCGTTACTACTACAGAAGCGTTAGGAGAGAGACTGTACTGGAGTTATGACTTGGGTGCTTCCTGTCGTCAGTAAACAAATACGCTGTAGCCACAATAGGGTAGTTGTCTTGAAAAGGGTTTATATGAAGAGACAGAACTTGAGCTACACCGCTTGCTGGATACTAAGTGCTAAGCGACCCGTTCCAGATTTTAAGAACCTCGAAAAAGAAAAACCTAGAAGGGCGCAAGACTCGGGAGTGTGAGATTGTCGTCATCTCTACGGAGTACAGCTTGAATGCATTACACCCTTTTTTCAACAGGCCAGCAAGAAGCTTAAGTGGCGGCGCACGGCTCCCGATCTGGTCTAGGCTTGGCAGAATAGTGGATTCGGAAACGGATATTCCCTATTACTAAGCGGTTTGGACCGTTTCCGTGAGATCTAAATTTCATCGGCGAAATTATTGCCTAAAGACCGAGCCCACCATCTGTAGATCACTCTGTTCTCACCTCTGACCCCTCCTCTCAGACTTACTAGTTAATGGAGTAAATGTATTTGACTACTTATGACAAGATAAAAATAACAATTGTAGGTAAGAATTGCCTTTATTCTCAAATTATTTATAGCCTGATATGTCTTTAATTGAGATAGACTTTATCCGGAATCTTGGTAATGCCGGCTAATTGTGGAGCAGACATGATGGGCTGGCAGGGCTGGTCTGCCAAGTCAGCCTAAGGTGATTAGCGTCCTGGTACATGCCAACGTCGGTGTTGTCGCCATGCTCAGACGCCACTATTTTGTGGGAAGGAATGACAGAATAATCTCCGGGAAGATGGCTCCCTGTATTTGGAGAGACAGAAACCTGCAATTACCTGTCATATGAGTCGTGCGTTTTGCCCTCTATTATATCCTTGCTTTGTTTGTTTCTTGTTTCTTTCTTCTCATTATCCGTTCTGAAACTTACTACCCAACATGGTCGACCAGACAGAGAAGATCACGATGAGCTCAGTACATACCCGCGCTCACCTACAAGGAAGAGATGTCGAGGTCCAACATGATATCGATGATCCTTTGGGTCTATCCGCGCACATCAAGCACGAATCCGATATGCCGGGAGCCAATCCTTCACGTAAGCGTCACCTGGGTCTTAAGAAGAACCACCCGTTACAGGAATTTTATGAAACACAGAATCAGAGCATCCGAGCCATGCTCAAGTCGGTAGAGGAGCATGAGCAGGAGGTGACAGAGGCTCACGGCGCCAACACACTCATGTACGGCATCTGCGTCAATGGTTCTTTGGTGGCCAACATCATACTCTCGGGTCTCCAGCTATATGGCGCTATCTCATCCAGCTCTCTATCGCTTTTCACAACCATGGCCGACTCTGTCTTTGATCCCATGTCTGGTATCATGCTGTACATGGCTCACCGGGCTGTCAACAAAGTCGATCCGAGTAAATATCCCTCGGGCAGAACGCGTATCTCGACCGCTGGCAATATCGTTTTCTCTTTCATTATGTTTTCCGTCTCAATGGTGCTTATCGTCATGTCTGCCCGTGACCTCGCTGCCGGATCGGAGGAGGAGACTAACAAATTCCATTTGCCCTCGGTCATCGCCGTGATTGTCGCCTTTGCTACCAAGCTGGGACTCTTCTTCCTATGTTGGACTGTAAAGGATATCTACAGTCAGGTTGATATACTCTGGCGTGATCACCGAAATGATCTCTTTATCAACGGTTTTGGCATCCTCACATCTGTCGGTGGCTCTAGACTGAAGTGGTGGATTGACCCGATGGGCGCCATCATTTTATCTGTTCTCATCGCTGGCCTCTGGCTCCATACCGCATACGACGAGTTTCAACTGATGATCGGTGTAACTGCGGACAAGGACGTCCTGCAGCTCATCACATATATCTGTGAGTATAATCCCCAAATGGCTGATAAGGTGAATACCGACTGTTTAGCGATGACACACTCGCCTCTCATAGAAAAGGTCGATACAGTGAGGGCTTACTACTCAGGCCCCCGGCTTGTTGCGGAGGTCGACATAGTGATTGATCGCAACGAGCGAGTTGAAGTAGCGCATGACATTGCGGAAGACCTCCAGATTAAGCTAGAGAAGCTGCCCGTCATTGAGCGTGCCTTTGTGCACATCGACTATGAAACTAGTCATAAGCCAGTAAGTTCATCAACTCATGCTTGCCCAAGTCTCATTTTGCTAACAAGGCTACTCAGGAACATAATCTGAAAAAGCTGATGTAACCTAAACTGCATTGCTCTGTCAAAGTGCGGCTGTGGAGATATGTACAGTACAAATACAAGCATAAATGCCCACCATGCACAATATGAACCGACGGTGATCCTGTGTCCTGCTAGGAATTAGAGTTCGATTGATTGGACTTGAAATCTTCGTAAGAACAATAGGCTCGCCAGGACACCCTGGGAAAGTCAAGCCAGGATGATGCAGGTCGGTTAAGTCCACTAGGTTAGAGAGAACAAGACTTTTTGTAAAGGCCTACCCGTTCATCGTTGGCGCTGACATTGGACGTTATGTTGAAGATGTTAACGACGGTGTCGCGCATGTTTAAGAGGGCCAACGTGTAATGGGATAACCAGCCCCTCTGCCCCATGGTGCAAGGAATAAACAAACTAAGCTAATTGTGACCCAGATACTGCATTCGCTTGGGAGTGAACGACCCAGGATCTGGTGGCTTCCAGTTCTGCCTTACTCTAGTTGCCTCGTTGGTCTGTCCAGTCCCGCAAAATCTGAGCTTGCACGAGGCAGTGATCCTATACCACCGCTCTCACCTAGGCTTGCCGCTTTCAAGCCTGAACCCTCAACCTTGTAGCAAGGCCATATTGGTCTGGGGTAGATCATCTTCAGTCAGCTCTAGGGCTGTTCAGTTGGCTTTCGCTTCTCCCCTGGCTGTTGCAACTTGTTCGCCTTGATGACATTTATCAAGGACTAAACCAGTTGAGATCTGGAGTTCTCCAGGTTAAAAGCTTGTCGTGCACCACTGATGGGCGTCAGCTTTGTACTTGCATCCGTGCCATACATTTGATGATGGATGTCGCGTTGCTGGGACATGGTTCGTTTGTCAACTGTGTTTCTTCTACACCTTTCCGTTCTGTATCGGTATCCAGCATTCCCATGTCAGTAAAGACTGGACACTTGATTAAATGGAACCTCTATAACCAAGTCCTAGCCATTGAGCTTTAGCCAAGGGCAGATATAACAAGCTTATTACCGCCATTAGCACTTACAGCAGCACCGTTAACCCAACGACCCTCTTAACTTGCAACGAAGCTCACGATATAGGCGATATCGCCGGGAACACCAATTCTTTCTCCTGTAGTAGTGTCTCGGATCTGCCCATCGAGAAAGTCTGGTGGCATCATGTGCTGGCTGGCTTTGATCGAGTCTGTGGCTGTCAGGTCCACAATGACACTGCTGAACGTTGCTTTCTTCGACTTGGAGAAGTTTTCGGCAAAGGCGCGGGTGTAGCTCTGGAGAGCGGTTTTGCTAGCTCCATATGCGACAGTTGGATCGCTATTGGCTTGGTAGGCTAAGACGCTTGAGATTTTTATCACTCGGCCTTCGTAGTCGGGAAGATGAGGTAGCAGGGCCGTTGTGACGGAAACCGGACCGGAAACGTTTGGATGCATTATCTAGAGAAACACATCCAAGGTTGTGTCTTTAATCGGCAATACTTTGGCAGGGTTAGCCAAGACGGCATTGTTAACAAGGATATCGACAACTATAGTGTCTAGTCTTTTGACCACCTCGGCAATGGTTTTAGGACCAAACTGAGGATCGAGGATCAAGGGCGTCTGCTTTGATGGCGATTCGTTGCTCCACGCCAAGTTCCTGGCATCTCTTCAGCGTTTCCTCTGTAGCCTCGATCTTGCTTGCATATGTGATCGCCAGATTGCTGAGGCCCTTACGTGCCAGGTGAATGGAAATGGCTTGCCCAATACCGCGAGAGCCTCCTGTCGCAATGGCACTTTTGCCATTGAATAACCAAGGTATGTCAGATGAAGGGGGTGAGGACATTTTGTATTGTGAAAACTGTGTGAGGTGGTTTTGATTTAGGAAGAAAAGCTGAATTTGCTTGCTCGATCATTTCTTAGGCTCACAGTAACGTCTAGTATTTGTACTTCTCTTAGACCAATATCTGTTGCTATGATGTGATGTGATCGGACTTGATGTAAATGGGATGCCGAAAGCTAGGACGCCAAAAGTCCGCTCAATAAAGGAAATGATGAGCTTCAACTGACGCGGAGTTGTACTACCGAACAATGGTAAAAGTTTAATTGTGGACACTCGATAGATAAAAAACTCTATTTAGAGGGTGTTGATATACCGTATAGAATACGAGCGGAGATTGAAGCATTGACTGTAAGTGGCGCTCGACTTCAAGATACCTTAACTCCGTAATTTCCATCCAGATCTGCAGGGGCAGTTGTTCACAGCAATGCATCTGTAGTATAGCGACTACACTCTATTCATCCGCTCCTGATATTGTCTCAAAAGCTGCTTCCCATAATCATTACCATTTGGGGTTCTGACGAGAGTGTGAATGTGAAAGGGAAGAGGCTCCTTATTGTTGAGAAAGACGCCCGAATGATGATCAAACTCAAACATGATGACCGGAGAATGCACCTTGTAGTAAAAGGCATCTGTGTCTCCAAATCCACCAATCCAACAGAACCACGTGCCATCCCAGTGGCTAGCAATTTGTTCAAGGTGGGAGGCTAGTGCTTTCTCCGGGAGATAGTTCAGACTTAGTTTGAGCAATTTGCGGACCGCGGCCTGTTGAGGCTCGGAGAATGTTGTCACACTGACACCCTCGTATGGGACTATACGGTTGTCTTGAAAAGCACCTCCGAGATGTCGCTGATCTGCTCGATGCCATCGTCCCGGAGGGTACTCGTCGCCACTCAGCTTCTTGTAGATCTGAACGTCTTTTTGAATTTCAGGCTGAAGCGACTGCATAAGGTTGAGGGCAGTCTGTTCTTGATCAACAAAAAGCTCAAGACCCTCATGAGGACCTGCGTCAATGATGTTAGGCTCAGCACCCATAAAAACAGGCGACACCACCATCTGCGTTCCGACAATGAAGCAATTCATGCAGAGGTGGTGGCCGAATATCTGGCAGCCCCACGGCTCTTCTGGGGATGGTTTGCCGAAGATGACAAAGTTGTAAGAGTTCTCGTTTAGAACTTTAGTGCCATTAACTACCTCGCCGAGGAATTGATTGACTTTCATACAACCATGAGCCTTTTCATACCCCTCGGCTGATAAACTCGCTTGCATGAGAGCATGTAAAGCTGCGACAAGATCCTTGGAAGCTTCTTCCAGTCGCACACCATGCTTGAAAACATAAATCTCGGGATTCATCCAAAACCGCCACTCTGGTGCATCAACCGGTCTCAGAAGTTTCTCTCTTTCCTCTTCTGAGGCAACAATGATGGCGTTCTGGGCAGCCTCCACAGCATGCATTGGAGCACCGAAGTTCTCATTTTTGTCTGCCAGACGGAACAGATTGGGGATCACCTTTCCATCTGCTGTGATGCCCCGATAAGGCTCATCGTAGCGTTCTTTCCAAGCCTTCATCCACCCGATCATGAATGGCTCTGAGCATCGATGGCCAGCCCACTGGTAGGTGTCAGACTCTGCCAGTTGTATGCTTCTTGGGGCATCCGCGGCCGGGATGTAATCGCGAAATCCCGCAGGAGAATGAGTTTGTGCCATGTTTTTGGCGCCGACAAGACAGTCAATGTGAAAGATGTCTGTCGCGATTATGATAACGAATATGTCTCACGAACGTATGTGCACAAGCACATTCTAGATAGAAACGGAAGGGATAAGTAAGATGAACTAATCGTGGCTCTTATCGTGGACTTCGCATATAAAACAGGCGCATTGTGGACTGGCCAGAAGCTGTCGTGCACAACAAGACAGACGTGTGCCGATTCCTGATCAGCTCATTGTTCTGAGCTCGGAAGCGTCCGGAAGACATCTGGAACAAGCGCTGTTGTTCAGGATTGAGAAGTCAAAAGCTCCTCGCGGACATGTCCTGTTCATTTCCGTTCCGAGGTCATCACCATCACCAAGTTCCATCTTGAGGGATGATACATGAGCGAATAGGCGATTGTCCCCGCACACCATCTGAGACGCGCTGTCAGTAGCGCGTTGTCACAACGCGTTGTTCTGAAATCCCGCCAAAGCCCCACCAGCGGCCACGGAAGCAAAGGGAGACGGGTCAACGAACTCACCTGCTCGGTTCAAAGCCATGCCAGCTTCGCAGTGATGTACATTGAGTCTTTTGGCTTATTGATACATGTTCAGATCTTGGGATAGAAATTGCTTGCTAGATAGACTGTTATAATGCCTAAACTAGCTAGTCTTAAAATGTTACTATCGAAAATACATACTGGAAATGAAGTACAAGCCAGGATTGATGATATAATCCTCTTACAACGAGTTCCAAACACCTACATAATCCACTTCCATGTTAACCGAGGGCCCATCAATTGTAGCGTTGTTTGGTGGGCCAGGCCAGTTTCCACCGACGGCCACGTTGAGCAGCAGGAAATGCTCCTTATGCGCCAGCTTCACCCAGCTTGGCTCATCCCCAACAGTCGCACCTGTGACATTGAAGATTTTCTTTCCATCCAGGAACCAGTTCAGCGACTCGTCCCGCCAAGACGCATTTTTCCCCTCGCCGCACATGCTCCTGTCAACCATGAAGCCTAGCGTATGGAACTCGCCCCTAGTAAAGTCCCTGCCTCCGCTTCCAATTCCGCTATATTCGTTGCATGGTCCTCCAGGAGCAAACCCGCAGTGGATGGTTGAATAAATCTTAGATTCGCCATTGATCGCCTCGAGAATATCCCACTCTGAAGCCATTGGCCAGTTTGTGTAGTTACCTCTGAACTCGCTGCCCAAAGCCCAGAAGGCGGGCCAGATGCCTTGCATCTTTGAGGCTGGCGCTCCTCCGAGTTTGAGGCGCGCCTCAACAAGCAATTTCCCTCCTTCTTTAGCAACAAAATCGCTTCGTTGAGTTTCTATCCTCGCGGATGTCCATTTACCCTGATTGAACAGTGGTGTAATAGCCAAGTTTTGATCTTCAGTTATATATAAGTTGGAAGGGTCCTTGGTGTAGGTTTCGAACTCGTTATTTCCCCATCGTTCTGCTCCGCCTGGGTACGAAGTTCCAAGATCAAAGATCCAGTTTGAAGATGAGGGAAGCGATCCTGGATAGCCGATGAAGGTTTCAATGAATGTTGGAGCAAAGCCGGGTTTAACGAGTGACGTTATTTTGGAAACAGGGCTCGCCACCGCAGTGGTTAATACCATAAGGGGTAGAAAGAGTGACTGCATGATGAAGAAGTTTAAACGAGTGACTAAAACAGAAAAAAGGAATATATAGAATAGAGAACAGCAAAAACAAATAGCCTTGCTGAAGAGAGAACAGATCTCAGTATATAAGATTTATCAATAAAGTTTTAATTATATAGAGTTTAATTAAACATAATTGTTTTCTTTTATTAGCAGTAAGAATTAATTAAGGTTTACAGGCTTGATCCTACTTAGAGAAGAAAACACCTCCCCTCCTTGACTTCAATGTGGAGATAATACTTCGGCAGATGAATAGAGCTCGGATGGCTCGGAGTATTAAAAACCTTGACCTTAACGACCTTCCCGAGGCAGACCTAGCACAACGACGCCAAACGCACTCCCCGAGGCCCACATACTGTCTACGCCAATGCGCCCTCTTAATCTCAGACCTCACTATTTCACCGAACCTGGCCAAACTTCAAACGGAGCTGATGGCCAAACCGATGAACAATCGCGATCAGGATCATACTCGCGGCTACAATGCAAGCTTGAGTCCCAAAGCTTACATCGTAACCAACCTTGGCTCCCCACGGCTGCTGGTAATATCCGACACTGAAACCACTCAAAGCTCGGAACACGTTGGTCAAACCACAGACTTCTGCAGGGGCAGATGGGTACGCATCCAAAAGGTATGAAGCCACGGCGACAGACGTGAGCATGATTGCAAACGCATGCATACCCCATCCAACGACGATTGCTGCCACTGACAAATGCTTATTCAGGGCTTGTCCCATCAGGACGAGGCCTGCGATCATGGGGACAGCCGATATGTAGATGGTCATGAGACGAGCCTCAGGCTCAAAAACACCGTTGTGCTTTCGGACATAGCGTCGAGTAAGGTGGTCGTTGAAGAAGTGACCAAATATCTCGCCCAGGAAAACGCCGACGATTGGAGCAAAGTGTAGGTATCCTAGTTGAGTAAAGCTGTAGCCATAGCCTCCCATTTCCTGAGGAAGACCAAAGAGGATGGCGGTTGAAATATTCACACCGATCGCCCATGCAAAGCACATGAAGCTGGGGATACTTGGTTAGATCTTTGACTGTTACATAAAAGTGCAGAAGAAACTTACTAAGCAGCGAGGACGAGGAGAATGACAGGTTTCGACAGGATGAGGAGGACTCTCTTGTAGGCATCATAAACGGACTCGAAGTATCCAGAGTGATACTTCACCTGCCATAGGCCAGTGAGTCGCAGCAGCCTAGAGAGGAAACCTTGGCCTCGCGATGGTTGGGCAGATGAAGGTAAATCAAGATTGTACCAGGTCTCATCCAGAAAAGCCAAGATGAGAAACAAACTCATGCCATTGACCCCGACTCCAAGCCAAAAGGCATCTCGCATGTAACGTCAATTGCTGTACAGCAGGAAAAAATAGCTACAGGCACATCTAGAGATTCAAATCCATATAGCCGATAGAAAGGAAATTGGTAGATGCAGCAGTTGTGATTGCCCTTGTAAACTGGGTGTGAAGAAATGATATTAATGGTTGACTCTGCCATGCATGAAATGACCTTGCTAGTTGACTCTTCTACCAAGACCTTATGCAAGTAAATTTAATGGAAATTGGACCGGAACAGATCTATTACGGTATTGCTCGCCTCCCAAGCGCCATTACCCCATGGTATGAAAATAAAAAAATTCCAGTTTCCTTAAATCTCTTCCCCTAGTATGCATCATCCTTGCAATTATATGACTCAGGTCAAGTGTCTTATTACTACGTCCCCCAATTGTAAACGACTGCTGACTGATCATAATATTATATGTATTTCAGTTTAATACCTGCTCATCTCTCCTGTACCATGAGTCCCTCCACACAAGAAAGCTCTAGGGATGGAATCACGGCAATCGCTCAACCAGTCAAACGATACATAACAGGCCATGACCTGAACACTGGAGAAAGTATTTACATAGATGCACCCGATTTATGCACTGCGGAAGTGCCTGGCTTTGGAACAGCATCACGCTCTTATGCTACTCTGAAGCTACCCGCAGAATTGGCGGATGATCAAGACCTGAAGGCACACCTTTCACACAGCTCTCCTACTAGCTACACCCGGGGTACAGAATTTCTCGTTCCCTCGTCAGGATTGAACACTCAAACAGGACAGGTTGAGCTGGGAGGGGCAAATGTGATAAATCTCGACATCGACCCTGGTGCGGTGGGTCATATGCATCGAACAGTGTCTTTGGATATCTCGACTTCTGTAATGGGAGAGGTATATCATGAGCTTGATAGTGGCCAAAAGGTCCTCTTGAAACCTGGGGTAAGCCCATAATAATTTTCTTACAGATTGACGGTCTTACGTTTAAAACACTGCTAACAGTCGTGGCGCGGAGGATCACATCGTTCAGCGGGCAACTATGCACACATGGATTAACGCCTCTAAGACGCACCGGGCTCGGGTAATCGCAGTTCTTCTTCCATGCGCCCCATTCAAAGTTAATGATCAATACATGACAGAGGAGCATAGGTTTGGTTAGTTGATAACATTTAGCATAACTGCTACTGCTCTATCGAATTATTGCGACTAAATATTTACAATGTGAGAATATAAGCACCAATACATTATGAAGTGAGAGCATTCCAGCACCTGTCCCGTCTCTTAGTAGTCATACTTGTAGCAGAGAAATCCGCCCTGAATATCCATGACCTCCTTGACAGTAACATTGGGGCGAATGCCGTAGGTAGTCATGACGTAGTCGAGAGTCGTCTCTTCAGTTCCGCCCTGGATGGAAGGGCCTCCCAGTTGATATAAGCGACTGGCAGGGTCCTCGGACTGCCACTTCCACCACAGGCGATCGATGAAACCGTGATGGATATAGAAGAGCGGGTCTAAGATGGTTAGCCTGTAATTGGGACACGAGGCCGGCGCCCGAATATATAAACTTACCTCCGGGGCTCGCATCGATATCCTCCATGACTCCGCCAACCTATAACCCCGATTAGTCGGATATTTACATATCTACTCCGGTTGTACTTACTCCACTATGACCGGCACCGTGGGTTTTGAAACCGGTCGCCTCCCAGAAATCGAGGTAGGTGCTCTTATCATGGCACTCCTGAACATAGGTTTCGTTGCCGAGGGTACTGTTGATCTCGTTGACTTTGCGGGATAAGCAATGATCAGTCAAGGTTTGGCCGGGACCAATGTGAAGAGTGGTATTTGCGAAAGGACCATCAGTGACACAATTATCTGGACCAGTCCCGTTACCGCCGAATCCTGTGTCGGGATCAAGGAGCGGTGAGTCCATGAAATTGCCCGCATCGCGGGTTTCGTCCCACCAGCTACCCATATTGTCAGCTAAGGGAACAGGAAAAGAAAGTTGCAGTGGTAGTACTCACGGCGTTGGGCCCTTGTAACCGCACTCGTCTCTCAAGAGCTGTTCGTACACATGTATGTAGAGACGGTGAAATGGCAGGAACTGCGCCTGTAATTGAGGAAGCTCAGTTAGCGAAATGCATTCTCTAACCCGATAGAATAGATAGGGGAATACTGACGACAAGGTGAATTGTCTTCGCCTACACCTGATGCATGGCATTCATATCGTCAAATCTTGTGACTGTACCCTCTATGCCTGTCCGAGCAGGCAGCTGCATAAGACACTTTACTGCCTTCAAGTAGGATTGCTGGTCAGCACTTTTCATGTTCGCCCATTCAATACGTGTCTGAATCTTTTCAGGTGTGCATGTGTTGTTGCTGGATGATATGGCAGGTACTGGGAGTGCCAGAGCCAGAACGGCAAGTACAGAGAAGAACATGGTTGGAAGGCAGACGATCTTGGTCAATTGAACAATTCTTTGATGAGACGATCTGATAGCTTGATTTGGATTACCAGTCAGACTATGCGAACTGTCTGGATAGAGTTACGGGAGAATATAAGTCTAATATAGTAGATTCTCAAAAGGAACCCCCCGAATTATGATTATGGAAATGATCTGCAAAACACTACAGATCCACGATCTCAATCTGTCGAACTCTTGGCAGAAGCTTAGCGAGTCACGATTCCACGCTCTTGTTACCAGCCGCGCGGCGTCCGCGCGTCAGTCTCCACGCAGAGACGGTATATCTATAGTGTTTATACCCACTAATAGGTTTCAGGTGGAGCGATGACAGTCGCAACCTCCATACCACTTCTTGAATAGTAGACTTGGCAGAGGGGGACTTGCCAGAACTACAAGATGCCCTATGGGTGGCCAAGAACATATCTCGGAAACGGCACGCTGAGAACCCACTTCGTCACTCACCGTCACGGTCTCACCGCGTCTTCTTTTTCTACCCATGAACAGGGGATGCGTCCAATCATAGGTTTCACGCAGCTCGAACCGCTCTTGAGCAACTGAGAAGGGAATGCCAGAGCGACAGGATGCTACAGAGACGGCCGGAAAACATCTCGAAAACGACATATGAAAACTCAATTTCACCACTTGCCGCCTCATATTCCACGCGTTAACAGGGAGTGTATCAACTGAGGGGTTTCAGACGGCACGATGCCCGTCGCAGCATAGGTTGTCTAACGGAACATGGCGATGGAGCCGACGAGACAAAACTGACAGGCCTTCTATAGTCATCTAAGGTTCTGGAGTTGAGTCAAGAGCAACAATCAACGCATCTTCCCTACAGCCACCACACTCAAACATATACATTTTGAATCGTGACAGCAATCAAGTTGAGAATTTACTTCATGACGCCGACTAAAGCAACGGGAAATCACATAACTTCTCGATTTGGTGCATTGCCAGCACGGCACGAGACCTGAAGTCGGTCGCTGGAAAAGAGAGAAGTTACAAGCATGATTCGGACTTTTCGGAGAAGACCAAGAAGGAGTGGCGTGAGACAGGTCCTTCATACTAAAACTCAAAATAACGGAGGACAAGCATGCTTTGGCTCAGTCAGAGTTCTGATTGGCCCCATGTGGATGGTATGCACGTAACAGTAAAGCACCCTGAGAAGCAATGGAAGCAAAAATCCGCGGGTTAAGATACTCAAGTCCATGGAGGATTGGAGCACCGTTGTTGAAGCTGAGAAGGGAAAAAAAAAGAAAAGTATAAACTCTAAATGGCGATCAGATCATTTAAAGGTAACATCGAGGATGAAACTGGGTAAAGAGCGTTTGAATAGAGTTTCGGCTTCTAAACATAGATACAGCGGCTGATGGTACAGGTCAGGTGAGGAAAGAGACAAGAGGTCTAGAGTCTAGAGCATACATATGCAACCATCAGGAGACAAATTCTGGCGCACGTTCATTGTAATTTAGCAGATAGCAAACTAGCCCAAGCAAGTCGGGTTCGCCCACATCACGAACTAAGATCCACAGGGTCCAGAACCAACTCTTGGCCAAAGCATCAGGGTCAAAGAGGGGGGAGCGTATTGCGATCTCTAGATGGGCAAAAGCCTAGGGCTTCATCGAACTTCCCATTGGACAGCGCGTAACCTGGAGTCGGTTGGGTTGATAGACCCAGATACAAAATTGCGAAGTGTATCTCGATGTGAGGCTTGATATGCTGTCAATAGTGCCTCGTACATGTGGTTACAGTGATCAAGCAAGAATTTGAAGGTAGCTTCTGTATAGCAAACATGAGTCAAGTCCAAGGACTCGTTTACGAATATCCAATCCAATTGTGTCTCCCCAGTTTCAAAGCTTTAGTTCAAAGGGCCCCAGCGCGGCTAAGTCGGCAAAACATCCATGCCAAGCGCCTTGCCAAGGGATATTTACCTGTAAGATCACTTCTGATCGGTAGATCAGTATACCAAAGCCTAATAAACATGACATAGATCCTTGTCCGTAAGAGTTGATGCCCTGAGGGTCTGACACGGGTAAGAATGCCAAGGCTCTTACTAAACCAGAACTGGATGGCGACGTCAGCCAGGGAAATGATCTAGGCAATAAGGTTTGTTTATTTGCGACAAATCTAGTGTATATCCAAGCCGCTGCAAACGCCCCAAGAATTGCGGTTAGTTGGGCAATGTCGTTGTGTAAACACTGCCGGGTAGCCGGGATAATACTAACCCTAAGCGAACTGAACACCTCATTGGCCTTCCCTCGACGTTCATAGAAGCTGGCTCATGAGGAATATTCCACTATCAGTCAGCTGTCTTTGTTTCACCTATGGAAACATAGGGTATCAGCTGAACTTCGCATTTGGCCTGGTGGGCTTCATGGTTTCCAAGATATTGTCAGAGTCGCCTATTGCCAAACTTTCAAGGGTGCGACAACAAGATAGATTGAGAGGCAGCTTGGGGGTAAGCTTGCTTATGAACTACAGACGAATGATTGAAGCCGAGCACTGGATTGCTTTCTGACTTTTCCTTAAAGGTTAACTTCGGAACTATACTATTGAGAAATAACAATTAAACATGTCCATGGCCAGATCCCTCTCATCGACTCTGCAATTTGTCTCCTCTTGTTTTCGAGTAAGTGCCTCGAGCAAAAGCGCAGCCCGCTTCGCATTCTTTGTGGCTCCGTGGCTGATACGAAATGCTGGTAAATTCTCTGGACTCTGGGCCTCAGACTTCAGTACCGGTCTCGCTCTTCCCAAGGCCTTGAGTTGTTCAATGGCCCAAATGCGGTGTTCACCAGCCTTGCATTCTGCCCCAAAAACAAAAACTGGCCACATTAGAGCAGGATGCACTGTCTTCTCTTGGATCCTGTCGTCCGACTCCCCATACGAATTCTTCATGTGTTCCCACGTCTTTTCCAGTGCGCCCGTTACCGCTTCAGTGTGCGGAAGATGCCACCAACAGATGCGATGGAGATAAACGAATAAGATCCAGAAGCTCGCTAGGTATACGTTGGAAACCTCTCGTACCCTCATGGCGACATCGGCAGCCACTGACATCGACAGTTCAGCCGTGGACAAGGATATCACGGAAGGACACTGCGCCCACAGGTCCCAGAGCTTGCTGTGAATTCGTTTACCCTCTAGAGAAACTCTCATCTCCGCGTCTGGGGTAAATCGATTGCAGTGGTGCTTGTCAAGGGAGCTGATCTGGCGGCAATACGCTTGCGTTTTCAGATACCACTCCGAAGCAGGCTGTAGGATTGCGCGGAGTATGATCTCCTTTATATCACAAGGACTTCTTGCCGGGACGACGATCCCACTGTCGCCATGTTCAGAAACTTCAGACAAAGGACTTTGAGAGAGTAGTTGGAAGTCTTCGTCCTCCCCAAGCGAGTCTCTTCTGTACTTAGACTCTTCGTAGTCGCAACTGATGATCTGAATAGGGTACTGAGAAACAACTTGGAGGGCCTTGGATGATAAAAGAGTCGGACCACTTAAATGAGAGGCTTTGCTATCGAGGGAATTGAACCACGAGAGAAGTTGTCTCGAGTACCAATTCCAGTCATGGGAGCATGTAATGATGGTATCGGCAAGTTCAGTGGGGAATAGACACCCACTATCGTATTCAACACGATCGCGAAGAACATGAGTCCACGCTAACAGGAATATAGCAGCTAGCCAATCATCCATCTTGGAGCTGACCTTGCTGCATTCGACTTGAGAAAGGTCCTGTTGAATCGCGCAGGTTGTTGTGTTGAACGAATTCAGTACGTGGTCTTGAATATCGCATCTCGTAGTGATAGAGTCACGAATGCTATCCCACTCAAGAAGCTTATCAAGACCTAACAAAGCACTCATTACGACATCGTTCTGAGATGCCAAGTTCATCAGGTACTGTTGCAAGTGTCGCCACTTCTTGATGCCCCCCATTAACATGGCCGCAGGTGGTTGCATTATCTTGCCAAAGACCTTTAACGAGTGCCTATTTTCCAAGCTCTCAGGAGCTGCAAGGCTGCCGAGCTGGAATTGATCCTCTGTCTGTGTCGAGATTGTACTGGCAATGGGAGGACTACCAATGACCGCCCTCCAGAGAGTCGCTGCATCATTGGAAGCTCCTAGGTCCGAAGGCTCAGATATCATTGAGACTGAAGAGCAAGCCATCACATCCTGATCAACACTTGGACGGCCAGTGCTGCACGACAGGGACTTGGAGCTACCAAAGAGTTCTCCTTCCCAACTGTTGCAAAGGGTGATGATGTCGCTGGCCATGTTACTATCAGACCATGAGAATGAATCGAACTCAGCCACACCTTCGTTCCCTTCTTGTACACAGACGATAGAATTTTGTCGGTTGGGTGAGCCTGAAATGCAAGCAGTGGATGGATTGATGAACGAAGGGCCCGATACAGTAGGGGAAGGAAGTAATGGTCGATGTTTTGGCGGTCCCGAGGCTCGTTTCGAGCGATGTGGATAGTAGCATTGGAGCTGTAACCGATAACAAGGTTGACATGAGGGATATGCCTCATCGCATCTCACGTGCCGCCGCTTACAAGTAGCGCACCCCAGTCGGGATCGAGGGGCAGCTCTACCTCGAGCAGGTCGCTGATGCAAAGAGTCATGAGCCGACGGCGTATCTGATCTTGCCATGATGCGTCAGGAAGTATACGACCAAAATTGGAACAAAAGCTATGTACGGCAGATAAATCAAGGTTTCTGGAGGTGTCAGCTTCAAGTCTGTCATGTGTACACACATACACAAAACCGGCTGTGCGGATATCAGCCCCTCTGTCACGTATCTAATCTCGGGGGATTCTCGGTATGGGTACTAATGAACTGGCCCAATGAAGCCAGCATCCCCGCACCTCAGCTATGATAACCCATCACTCGGGGTAAAGAAAAACAGCCAAACAGGTTCCACCAAAAGTCGTTAATCTCCCACTGAAGCCTGTTTGCTGTATTTCCTCACTCCTAGCCCTCTATCACAGTCTAGACCGTGGAAAGCGCGGGGTAAGCCCCGCAACGAGTGTTAGCTTGCATGACCCCGGCACATACCCACGAATCATCGTTCAAAGATTGGCTTCTCACGGCACCTCGCTATCGGCTATCAGTTGACGGCCTGTTTTGAGTTTGCGCTAGCCATCTAAGGGACACTGATATGAAGATCCAGTTGTCTCTTATCTCGAGCCTGTCATGTGAGCCCGAGCAGGTGGCCCGAGTGTGATGTCATGGTTGATTCATATACATTGATTATAATTGGCTATCTTTCCGACTGTCCCAGCAGTGACAAAGAGCCATGTATGACTGTTTGGGCCAATGATTATGCGCAGTGTATCGCCTGACTGATTCTATAAAGTAGATATATTAGAGAATGAGAATATCCTATAAGTTTAACATAGACGCAAAGGATCTGAGCAAGCAAGATAAATATATAGTACGGTAGATAATTGTAATAATTATATAAAATATACTAAATATATAAATCTAAATTAAATCATCTATCAAAGACGCATATTGCCATGACTTTATAAAGCGACTCAGTAATTGATTTTAAAGATGTTTTTCTATTTTGAGCTATTGTTCTAATCTCATGTTGTGTCTTGTACCTTATGCCTTGGCCTCTTCCTTCTGCTTATCCTCTTTATCGTTCATCAGTAGGCCAGGTACATCCTTGAAAACAGCAAAGCTAGAAGGTGTTTCTTCAAGCATGGGGAAATGGAATCCGCATTGAGGGCATGTCTCCTTCAACACAGCCTGTTCCTCAGCCAGGTTGTACTTCTTGTCTTCTGCCTTGTTGCATACAGGGCAGACTCGGATAAGGCGAGTGCCGACAAGTTCAAAATTGGTAATGATATCCTCCATAATTGCACCGTTTGCGGCCCATGACTTGCAATACTTGTGATAGGTATTTTTGTGCCAATCATAGAGAGCGCCTCGGCTGGTCCAGAAGCTACACTCGTTGTACCAGCTTCGATCATCAGGATGCTCCCACCATGTCAGATGCAAAAAACCAGGAAGGGTCATGAGGTGACGGCGAGTATCAGCGAATAGCACCTGAAGTCTATCAGTCGAGGTGAACCGCAGATTGTTTTCCAAGACATACCTTGAATTTCTCATAGGCGTCTGGGCTCGAGAAGCGAACGCGTTGCATGCTTAGGTAGATAGGCATTTTGTCGTCCTTGTTGTTTGAAAATTGGATTGAAAGTTGGATTGAAATGAAAATGAAGAGGAACGTGATCAGATCTGTAATTGTGTGTTGAAATAAAGTCTAGAAAAGGCCTGCTATAAATATTATCTCTATCTATCTCGGCGAGACTGGTCTTGGGATCATGTTGAGCGATTCCATAAGCGGAATGGTCTGAACATATCGGCTGTCTGGCGAGCTCGTTAGTCCCGGGTATTTGTTTTCCACTCATTTTCATTGGCTGTGTTTCCGACCGCATGCATGTTCTTGAACAAAGCAGTAAAATTTCCAGTTTGGGAAAAACACACAATCAGAATCTACATGCCCTGGCTAGATCTACCAGAAACAAACAGAAAACATCCTACCGCACAGATTCTGGCCATCGGAGATTGGACAAATAGTATCAAAGCTGTGCACCCCGCACCGGCTCACCGAGAGGGGATCCCATCCTACCCCATGTTGTCCTCAACCTTATTTCAGGACTTCGGGGAGAGTATATGGACGGCCGGAAATCTGACCAATAGTGGGACAGATACAGCCAAATTATCATTGACCACACAGTCAATAGTGACAGACTTACGCTTTGATGTCGCAAATGAGATACTTGCTAGAGCTGACATGGTCTCGCGGGCGTTGGAAGCATAGCTATAGCCGCAATACAGTACTCGCGATCAAGTACAAATAGGTTCGAGTATATCCATCATTTGAACTCAGAACCTTCTTAACTACCAATCAATAAATAACCGGATACCAATTCTACCAATCTATCATACTATCACCATGTCTCAACCAACCACTCACGTTGTCCACGGCGGCAAACAATCCTCCCCTGACAGCACTTGGACAAACTTCGAATGGGAAGAGCCCAAGCTGGGCAAGCAGGTTCACGGCGAGGTGACCATTGCCCGAACCTTTGGCACTTCTGGCGATCTCACCTCCGGATTCTGGAGAACGAGTGCCACGTCCCCAGGTGCCAACAGCGACGGGTCGCACAACCTCACCTATTCCTCCCCCTTGGGCGACGAGACTGCATGCGTTATTGACGGGTCCGCCACCTTGACAGTGGTCTCGACTGGTGCTAAACACAAAGTTGGTCCTGGATCAATCATCAGCTCTCCCAAAGGACTTGAGGTTTACTGGGAGATTGACGCTCCTTTCTTCAAGAAGTACTGGTGTATCTGGAATGGCACCAAAGCTGCTGCCAACCCGCCCACTGATCTTCTCATCAACCACGTCAGTGACAGTCCCGACTGGGTTGACTACAATTTCACTGAGCCCAAGGAAGGAGATCTTGTGGCTGGCGAGTTGTACTTCATTCGTAATGGAGGATCAACTGGAACCATGCTGAGTGGAGTCTGGAGATCTGGAAAGGGGATTGCGGCTTCTGATCTGACTGAAGATGGAACTATGACGACACCTTATACTGGGGTACTTGGCGACGAAACTATTCTTCTGCTTGAGGGTGAAGTTGAGGTCACAGAAACACTTAGTGGAAAGAAGCATAACTTCAGGGCAGGCGATGCAATTGGTTTGGCTTCGGGCATGCATATCACATGGGTTTCGAAGGGCCCTTTCTCAAAGAAGCTGTGGGTTATCACTCGAGATGTTGTGGAGTAATCATTGGATAAGAGAATAATGCAGTCAGACTGTGTAACTTGGAAGGAGAATTAGTAGTATTATGAACACAAGATCAAACAACCATTCTCAACTTAAGTTTATCCTCATTAATAATCTCATCCTTCTTAGCAAGAAGCTCCTCCATATCCCATGGGCAACTCACATATCTTCCACCAAGCCAATCCCTGCGCTCAGAAGCTAGCCAAGCAATCGTATCACCAGCTATATCTGGCCGATGAGGAAGTGCATTCCTGACTGCTTCAGGCGCCCCTTCGGTGATCTTTGTTTTGATCGCTCCAGGGTTGACACAGAGAGCTAAAAGTCCCTGTTTTCCGTATTCGACTTGCAGCGACTCCGTCCATCGAAGCACTGCGAGCTTGGAGATTCGATAACTTCCGCTACCGGGGCGGACACTCAGAGCTCCTGATGACGATACGTTGATAATGGTACAAGAGCTGCCAAATTTGGAATAACGCGATAGCTGTATGGGGAGGAATGCGCGTGCCATGTTGAAGAGACCTCGGATATTTACTTCCCATGTTCGCCAGTAGATGTCAGGGCCAGACTCAAGAAAAGGCTTGTATGGTTCCATATGCGCGGCATTGTTGACAAGAACGTCCAGTCGCCCCTTGAACTCTTGAGCTATAGAGTCATACATTGCTTTGACACTTTCTTGGCTCGAGATGTCAACTTTGTCAACCAAAACCAGAGGCTCTTCGCGATTGGCAAGTTTCGCAGCTGATTTCAACTCGCCGATCATGTCATCAGATATATCGTGTAGATCGCAACATGCAATTCGAGATGCTCCTGCGAGCGCGAAAGCTGTAGCAGTATCATATCCCACTCTGCCTGTGTCTGCTACACCAGTCATGAGGATATGCTGACCGGTTAAGTCCAATTTCAAAGGTGAAATGTAGTCGTAAGAGTTAGCGTGGTGGGCGACTATCAAGTCAGCGCCGACGGGAAGGTTCCTTACGGTTGACATGATCGGACACCACTTGTAGGTAACGATTGAAGCATTGACAGGGTTGGGGATATATAGCTGGGAAGGGGCAGTGTTTTTGTAAAGGTGAAAGAGTGCAGGACAAATGACGTAGGGTGATTTGTCTCTCGGTCTTGAATAACCCGATATCTAAGACCTAAAAGGAGTACCTATACTGAAGCTAGAAGAAGATAGTTTAGCTAATTGACTGGAATTAAGTTAATATATTAAGTTCTAAATTTAACCCTGAGACTTCTATCTATCTATAAACTTTATTCCTTACAACACAGGCTTCGGGGCATTTTTCTTAGCCCTACCACCAAAGCCCCAGGCTATCTGGTGAGCAATCTGGATGGAGGGATTCAAATCATCAGCCCACGACCAAACGAGTCCGGTGTTCTTCTGGAACAGACGACCTGCAGCTACTAGATCTAATGGGGTGTCGTCTTTGCCGCCCTGGATGATCTCCTCGGCAAGGGTGCCTGTCTTGATGCTACCGACAGTGCTGGCAAGGAGCTTGTCCCCAACAGACCTCTTTACCGCTTTAGCAAATGGAGCCTGGTAACCGGGACCAGCAGCAACCTTTTGCATCTTGTGGATACCACCGCTAGAAACATCAAGAACATCAACCCCTCGCTCTGCCAAAAGGTGTGCAAGCTTAATGCTCTGCTCGAGATTCCAGTTCTCTCCCTCGTACTCAGGGTTATTGTCCAGCCAGTCGGTAGCACTGATACGAGCGAACAAGGGCATATGATCGGGCATAACGGCTCTAGCATCCTCAACTATTTCAAGGGCAAGTCTGACTCTATTCTCAAAGCTCCCGCCGTACTTATCGGTTCGCTTATTGGTAGCAGGGGACAGGAAGCTTGAAACGAGATAGCCGTGAGCAAAATGGAAGTCGATAACGCCAAAGCCAGCCTCAACCGCTCGACGCACTCCGGAAACGAAGTCCTCCTTAAGCTGCTCAATCTCTTCGATAGTGATAGCACGGGGTGTAGGATACCCTGGAGCAAAAGGCTCATCACTAGGGCCCACAACGTCATCGGGCCATCCGCCCGCGGCCTTTTCGGCGGCAAGTCCAGCGTCTAACCACGGAGCAACACAGGACGCCTTTCGACCGGCATGGCCAATCTGGATACCGATGAGAGAGTTGTTGGCGTGTGCAAATTCAACGTGCTTTCGCAGTCCTTCCACGTGTGAGTCCAGCCAGATACCCGAGTCCTCAGGTGTGATACGGCCTCGTGCTTGAACAGCTGTGGCTTCAAGCATGGCGAAACCAGGGCCACGCTGGGCCAGTCCACCATAATGGGCGAAGTTCCAGGGCTACTGAAAGCCGTCGCGGGCACTGTATTGGCACATGGGACTGACCCAAATGCGATTGGGCATCATGATGCCACGGATCTTGATGGGCGTAAAGATCTTTGGTAGAGAACCGTTGGGGCCGCTCAAGCCGAGGCCGGGAGCGGGGAGCTGCTCGGGGTTGAAGTATTGAACTTCCTTGGCAGGGACATTTTGAACGATCTCCTTGTTTGCATCTTTGACTTCAGAGCCGTTCTGTGAGGTCAGGATAGGAATGGCCTGAGAAGGTTGCTGTTGCTGGATAGTCATATTGGCACTTGAGTATTGGTGATGAGAGACCCCTGATTGTGAATGTATAACTGATTGTCTTCTTAGATTCTGGAAAAATTCGATGGAGCTAATCCTGTCTTAAGTACCTGGCTTGATGCACTAGCCCACCTTCTGAGTTTTTATGGCAACGTTATGCATATGACTTGACGAATTCGATTCATTACATCTTTCTTACTCATGCTTAGCCTATCACCTGCTATAGATACTTATACGTAACGACTTATGGGACCCTGTTTGGAATCAGTCTTTAAAGAACGGAACCAGCGTTTGGGACCATGGATTATCACCCTCAACTTGGTTCCATATCCACTTTCATTCAACACTTTTCCAGCACTAAATCATTTTCGGGGAGAATACGGAACCATCCGAGCTAACTCCCCGAAGCGACTGAACTCTTTAGAGCTGATGCTCAATCTTGGCAAAAAGATTCTTCGCAAATTCAAGAATGATTACATAAAATTTGCCATATGTTATGTCCCACTGCTAATCACTTTAGTTTGGAAACAAGGCTGTTCAGAAGGCTGATTACGTGAAGTTTACAAGAGTCTGCCATACTCATGGGAAGCCACCAGGTCATTTGCTTCAGCATCTTGGACCCTTCCCACCAATCTGACCAGACAACGGCTATAAAAGACAGTATTCATATTCTATAATTTCTAGTCACAATCCTTTTTTCTAGAGCCAAGTTTCACAATGTCTGCAAATCTCAAGCACCAAGCTGCCACTGAAGCGACCCCTTTCGCCTTTATATGGCGTCAACTCTTCCAATCCATTCCCTCTATCCCAAACACCGTGGATCTATCTGGTCAAGTCGCTCTGATTACCGGATCCAACATTGGCCTTGGCTTTGAAAGCGCCCGCCAATTACTTGCACTTAATCTTTCACATTTAATTCTTGCCGTTCGATCTAAACAGCGAGGAGATGCAGCAGCCAAGAGGCTCCAGGCAGAGTTTTCCTCAGCACAGATTGGAGTATGGCTCGTTGATATGTCATCTTATGACTCGATTATGACTTTTTCAAAGCAATGCGAGACATTACCACTATTAGACATCGCCATACTCAATGCAGGTCTAAGCCAACCGACCTACACAAGGGCAGAGGAAACTGGCCATGAGATCACTTTCCAGGTCAACTATCTCTCCACAGCTCTCCTCGCTCTCATTCTCATTCCGATCCTCAGAGAGAAACGTGGAACCACATCACCAGCACGACTGAGTCTTGTTGGATCCGACACATCATATTATGCAAACTGGAAGGGCAGAGATTCCGAACCTATTAGAGAAGCAATGGATAATCCAGCTTCTTTTGACTCATGGGAGGCCTACAAGACCACCAAGCTTTTGCTACTGATGTTCACATGCGAACTCAGTAAGCGCATACCCTCAAATGAAGTTATTATCAACGTATCGAATCCCGGCGCATGCAGAGGAACACAGTTTGGACATGCGGATCGCTCAATGCTGGAAGAAGCGGTTCTATATGTTGCATCATTGGTTCTTGGACGGACTGCTACAGTTGGTGCCCGGCAGTATGTGGATGCTGTGACGGTTCAAGGCGCCGAGAGTCATGGTAGCTTTATGAGCGAGGGCAAAATCAAGCCGCGAGTTTCCCCGAGCGGTCATATATGTATCAAGAGTTATGCTAACCATACCTTTCTAGATTCCCACCGATCATGTATGAGCAATGTGGAACAGCACTTCAAAATGCGTTGTGGGATGAAACGATGAGAGAGTTGGCTTTTGCAGACTTGAGAGTGTTCTAGCCTAAACTTGCAAATTATGTAGTGCTATTTTCCCGATAGGCGATTGGAGTTATCAATGTTTCCTATCCTGAATTACTCCTGGGCCGTTGGATTCCCCGCAATAGTTCCAAGCCAGTATTCATCCTGATCAGGATGATCCGTCCACTCATGATCTTCATCCTCTACATACAATCTTACAATCCTTCCGTCGGGGTCCTCACAAGCCATGACCCAACCCTTGATCCCTGTGAAGATCTTACTCCTTCTCACTCCATGCGCATCCAGCCACGCTCCCCACTCCCCTAGGTCTACGAGGGTACCCACGCCCCATGTGATAGGATCCCAGCCCTTCCGCGCTTCAGCTTGCTCGGGGACGTAGCGTAGCTCGATTATTAGCTTGGTGGGCTCGTGCGTGAGCATAATTGCAAAGAGCTTGTGATCTGGGGTGTAGTGGTTGTATTTCAGGATGCGAGTCATGGGGAAAATAGTTTCATAGAATTTTCCAGTTTCGAGGATGTCATTACAGGGCAGTTTGAGATGATTGATTCCACTAAACGACTGCGGTTTCTTGGGCCGTGGTTGAGACATTGTGACAGATGACAGTGAAAGGAAATGGGGATTGCTTTTTGAAGTAGACTGCATCTGGGTCACTCATTGCTCTTATATACTTTCGAACCGAGACTTCCGACTTGTATATAGATCGGCATGAGAAAAATAACCGCCGCTCGCGACGATCAATGATAGCGAGCCCGAGATGCTAACCTTCGATTTTAGCGCGCTGATAATGACATCAGAAGACGTCTTGCTGACGCTAAGTTCTCGTGCTGTGTCAAGGTTCTAGCCACGGGCCCCATTTCACATAACACAGACAACTCGCAATGTAAAAATTGTACCAGGGCCTTCACTGTGACAGAATTTGAGGTGATAGTGATCTATAAGTATGCCTACGAAGACTTTGACACCAGAAATGCTGTTCATGTTTCGTTGAGGCGTCAAAAGCTTTGAGTATTATTCGGTAGCTTTATAAAGACATTATAAACTGAGATCAGCAGTAAAAGAGAGTTATTTCATGTATAATCATTCAGTAAATCTTAACTTCCAGGGGCTCCATATTACCTATCTGAGCTTTGATGAAATCTCCCTTCACAAGCCATCTGTTTCCATGAAACCGAGCAGATCCAGAAGGTGTTCCCGTCATGATCATATCTCCAGGGTCTAGAGGCAGTAACTGGCTCATCTCAGCAATGTACTCTGCAGGACTCCGAATCATTTCGCTAGTAGTCCCATCCATCATCAAGTCACCGTTAAGCCAGAGTCTAAGAGGAACGTTATTCAGATTCCCAATGCATTCTTTTGGCCAAAAGATGGGCCCGCAAGGTTTCATTCCTGGTTGTGCTTTGCCGCGTATAATGTCCACCAAGCCTTGAGGACCAGTCTGGAAGAGATCGCGGCAGCTGAGATCAAGGCCAATAGTATAGCCAGCGATAGCCTCTGCAGCCTCCTCTGCAGTCGCGTTTCTAAGCCCTTTCCCCATCACAACTGTCAACTCGCACTCCCCGTCAAACTGCTTAGTTGCCGGTGGAAAAGGAGCTGTCTTCCCCGGTCCCACGATGGAGCTTGTAGGAGGACAACTGAAGAACGGCATAGGATCCCATTTCTCAGTAGAAAGGCCCATCTCTTTCAGGTGACTGGCATAGTTAGCCCCGACTGCAAGAAGCTTGTTAGGGTAGCGAATTGGGGTATCAAAGTTTGCTTCCTTGAGTGGAATTCTGTGCCTCATGAGTTGCCCGTCCGGCTGAGCAACACATGATGCCAAACGTTGCAGCGAAGAGTACGCTGAAGACCAATCCTGGAGAAGGCTAAAGATGGTCTGACTTTGGAATGACGCATCGAGCGTTGCTAGCGGATATACCCATTGGTCGGTGACCATTGCGGCTTCGAGATCGTCATGAGCGTTTCGAATAGTGGCGAGACCAAATGATGCCGTATTTGATGACATTTTCGACAAGTATTATAGACTGTTAGCTCTATCGTTGAGTAGATAATAATGTATCTCCTTGGAATATTTGTCACTTTTTGGAACCGATAATGGCTTGGTCTTGATGCGCGTTCTAAATACTTTTGCCAAGTGAGATCAGCAAAGACAGCGCCACAAACACCGATATGTCCGTGGCTCATTCACCTCACGACGCGACAAAACATTATGTCTGGCCAAAGATGGTCGACATTGGCTTCCTCAGCTTAGTGTCAAAGTAGAAGCGGAAACGTCGGGACCGCTCTCGGCGGCTTAAGAGAATCATGTGCCGTCAAGTGTCATCCTACGATGTTGGTTGGAGGCTAACGCACGAGGGTGCTTGTCGATCACTTTTACGCATGCATGACCTCTTTGGGTCTAGTTCTTACACCGGATGCGAGGCCTTTCTAGGCTCATTTGGGGGCACGGTCGTCGGTGACACACTAGCCTCCACTGTACTAGATTCCGACCCGCGTTGAGGATGATCAAAACGCATCAAGTTTTCCAGTAGGGGCTACAAATCTGGATATAAAATGGCGACAGGAGTCAAACTAGAAATATCACTTCACATCTCGTTCTGTCATCAAGCGAAAGATTCCTCAGAATGACTAGTTTCGTTGATTTCGATAGCCCAGGCAAGACTGTCCTGAAGCCCGTCAAATTGGCACACGTTGTACTCCGTACCAACAATTATCTGCGTCTCTCATCCTACTACCAGACCTTCCTCCAAGCCCGTATCAACTTCGAAAATGAATTCATGCATCTCCTTACCTACGACGATGAACATCACCGCATTGGTATAGTCAACATGGACATCGCCAACAAAGACCCAAAGACATGCGGTCTTGAGCACATCGCCTTCTCTTACTCATCCCTCACTGACCTCGCCATATCCTATCTTCAGCGCAAGGAAAATGGAATTGAGCCGTTTTGGTGCATAAACCATGGCCCGACTACCAGTTTGTATTACCATGATCCTGATGGGAATACTCTAGAGCTGCAGGTTGAGAATTTCGATACGTTGGAGGAAGCGACGGAATATATGAAATCGGAGGCATATTTGACGAATCCGCTGGGTGTCGACTTTGATATGATGGATTTAATCAAGAGGATTAGAAGCGGGGAGAGCGAGAAGAGTCTGAAAGCGAGGCCGGCGAGTGGGCCACGAAGCTTAGATACCGGCCCAGCTTAGGTAAAAGATCAGATGAATTATTGACATGCCAAACCGATTTGTTGTCGAATCCAATTCTCAATTCGGTAGGTGAAGCTTTTGTGTTCAGCCGCTACTCGCTTCTCTTGCTGAAGAGCCCAGCATATCCCACGAGTATAGCAGACAGTAATCCGTTCTTGGGCTAGACAGAGCGAGCCGCAGTCGTCAAAATGGATTGAGGCTAATAGCGGGTTGATCGACTCGACAAGAATATCTGATATACGTGATATGGCGGTTTGTTGTGTTTCAATCTCATGTTCGAAATCGGGTTGCCTCAAAAACATGTTTTTCATCGCAAAGAGAGCGTCGATCAATGCCGACCTCAAGGCTAGTTCTCCATGGTAGAAGAACGACATCTGGTGCGCAATGAACGACTCCTTGTAAACACAGACGTGATCTGTAAGTGGGATAGAACGTGCTATCAACGCCTGCAGAACATCCCTATGTTCAGCAATTTGGATACGCTTTGGCACCCATGATTCAGGGAGGCAGGCCTTCCATTGCTCATACTCTTCCAACTGCACCTGGATCCTGATGATCAAAAGTGACAAATCTTCCCAATGAAAGAAGCTAAGATCTCGAGTCATGGCCAGGGTTTGCTGAGCTTCAAGTTGCATCTTGCAGAGACTATATCTCGGCACGGAGAGATCCAGCATGTCGATACAGGCCAGTTGTACTGGCAGAGGTTCGAGTCCGAAGCCAAGTTGTCTCACTTGCAAACGGTGGTTAGCCATTCGATAAAGGGCAAGGCCAACGTCGGATTGAATCTGCTCAACTCCTCTGACTGCAAGCAAATACTCGATCGCATCATTGCGAAGTCTGAGGGGCTCTTCTCTGACCATGAAAACAACCTAGAGTTGTTAGTTAGAGTTACAATACCCTCTTCTATTCCCTCTTAGTGTATTTACCTCAAACATATCAATGGCCATGATCCCCATCAATGTTGCATCATCAGCGAAAATGCTATGGTGCACCATCGCCTTTCTAACAGACTCCAGCGCAGCCCCGTATCTAGAGAATGCCATCTGCTTCAGGTTCCCATCACAGCTCATGAGGTTCCCACCATTGGCTAACGCAAAAGCTTCAACCGCAAGGTTCAACGCAGAGGCTGGAGCAGCCTTTACTTTCATCTCGGGTAGCAGGTCTAGGTACCCAGGGTGCTTGAAATCGGTACTAGGTCTCGAAACCCATTCCGCGTAGAACACATCCAGTATCCTGTCCTCGAGCCTGTATAGAACAGGGCTAGGGATACTCAACCAAGCTTTCTGGTCAGCTAGATTCCATGGTTTAGCAAGAGAAGGACGGGGCTCACAACCTTGTCGGGCGTCAATGCTCAATACGCGTAAATCATGGTGCGTGTCCGTACCGTAGAGAAGAAGTCCATTCGTTGCATGTTTTGAACGACGACGAGCCCGCTCAGAATTTACTTTGGCCGTTACATTTTGATTCCGCGACATGTAGTCAGCATCCGACGCATATCCGCCGCAAGCGATTTTGCGCCTCGAGCAAAAGCTACATGTCGGTCTTTTGAGGTCGCACTATAATGATCGTCAGCTGGGATGGTTTACTGTAGGGTCAGTGGATCTCACCTTAGTCTTGGCGGTTCTGCAAGGTAGACAAGCTCGGGAAGTAACCATGATGCAGCTTCACATCCGGAGTAAGCGAAGCCAATATTTCCAGTCAAGTCTGAACCATTTATCGAGGCCAGAGAGAGTATTGGGATGACCTTCTGTTGTTGAAGATGACAAGGTCTCTGGCGAAGAACCCATCGGCATTTCCGGACTAAGAAATGCGAAAACTCGAGACTCCCCGCTCCGAATGCCAGCCTCAGTTATGCCCCTGCCTGTACCTTGATGTCATAACCACGCGCGTAAGCATTAAGGTTTCCGACTACTGCACACCAGGAATCCAAGGTAACAGGCAGTAGGAATATTTTTGAAATATGGTTACACAAAGAACACGTGAGTATTGAGATATACTGCTTCAAGACAACATGTCATGATACTAATTCTTAATGAAATGCGCTGACCAAAAGTATAATATATTACGCCTTGCAATAACATTCCAATGCCACAGTCACTGAAAGATCCCCATTGCAAATACATCTACTCGAGAGTATAATTTATACTCACCGCCGCTACGGTCTAACACTACCGGTGGCAGTGTCTTTAGCAGCTCTTCGCCTTTGTGTTGGGTCTGAAGCTTCTTTTGACCCCTCATCGTATCACAGTATACAGCCGTTAGCACCGCCATCGCACAGCGAAACCGAGGTGGCGCACTCGCGGTCTATGATTCATTCATGATACACGGTCACCTGCCACAAATCCGGCTATGGAACCCGATCACGCCCGGCTGTTATGGGATTAAGTTTCGATGATGATAAGAAGCACTTGGATGACTAGACCTAAATTCTATCTATCCTTGAATCATCAATATGTGTGGGCACTACCGATCACTTTATGAACAGTTTCGTGAACCCGCTGTAGCCCTACCGAACAAGCCACGAGCAATTCAAGGTCCGTTTCAGGATGAAGCAGAAGGAGGAGCTGGTCAAGCCTGGCTCTCTTTGTCCTTTGCCCGCGATTTCTCGCCGTATCGACCCCACCAAGCCGCGCACCTCTACATTGAAACCAGATGGCTCTATCAACAACAACGACCGAGTAGACATTGGACCAACTCCGTTGGCGTTCAGTGAGTGGGAGCAGCTAGGTCTACAGCCGCCCCATCTGCCGACCATGCGCGCCTACCGCTTGCAACGCATCTGCGATCAACTGATCACCCGCAACCTTGGTGGCATCCTCCTGTTCGATCCTCTCAACATTCGTTATGCCACCGACACTACAAATATGCAGCTGTGGACGGCACATAACCCTGCCCGGGCCTGTTTCGTTGCGGCAAGTGGCTACATGGTGCTATGGGATTTCCACGGCTGCAAGCATCTTTCCGCGCATCTCCCTTTGATCAACGAAGTACGATCTGGTGCCTCATTCTTCTACTTCGAGACCGGCCCCCGCACCGATGAACATGCCCTGCATTTCGGCACACAAGTTGATGAATTGCTACGAAAGCACGCTGGAGATAACCGCCGGCTAGCCGTGGACCGTATCGAAGTTACTGGGTTACGCGCCCTCGAAGCTCAAGGGATAGAGATTTGTGACGGGCAGGCCGTCACTGACCACGCACGAGTGATCAAGGGTCCTGACGAGATCCGAGCTATACGCTGTGCCGTTGCCTCTTGTGAAGCTGCGCTCGGCGAAATGCGCCAGGCCATGCGCGCTGGCGCCACCGAAAATGACGTCTGGGCTGCTCTACACGCCGGCAATATCCGACGTGGTGGTGAATGGATTGAAACTCGTCTTCTTAGTTCTGGACCACGCACCAACCCTTGGTATCAGGAATGTGGTCCACGGGTGCTTCGCGATGGAGACTTGGTGGCTCTCGACACTGACCTTGTAGGTGTATACGGTATGTGCGTGGATGTGTCGCGCACCTGGATCTGTGGCGATCTCGAGCCCACGGCAGAACAGAAACGTCTGTACCGAATCGCTCACGAACATATCACCGCCAATGCCAAGATGATCAAGCCTGGTGTGAAGTTCGCAGAACTGACGAAGAATGGTCATCGTCTACCTGAAAGTTGCCGCGCTCAGCGCTATAGCGTCATGTTCCACGGTGTGGGGCTGTGCGATGAGTACCCGTGCATCCGTTATCCCGAAGATTTTGACTCGTATGGTTATGAAGGAGAACTTCAAGAGGGCATGGTGTTGTGCGTTGAGGCTTATGTTGGTGAAGTCGGCGGCAAGGACGGGATCAAGTTGGAGAACCATTTGCTCGTGACCGATACGGGCTATGAGCTACTGACTCATTACCCATTTGAAGAGAGTTTCCTGCGCGACTGATCCTGAGTGCTTGGTAAATTTTCCTTCCCTAGATCTTACCTTCAGAGGTTCATATGTCATGGTCTTCGTTAGTTTGAATGATAGTTCAGTAATAAGTAAATGATTTAATACAGAAATAATTTATTTAGACTCTTATAATCTCTTTTAGATAGGACGGAACTTGAGTTCAACCCATCGCAGGGGAACATAGAGAAGGGCTGCAAGAACCAGCTCAACCTCAAACCCAATATCGCCAGTTGTCTTAGCAATAGGGCCTGTATACCATTCTTGCGACATGCACGGAACTGTCAAACCAAAGGCAATACCCATAGCACCAATCGCCGCAAGCCCTGTCGGCAACTTACTAGGCTGGTCCCAGTGATCTGGATTGTACCTCGAGAAATCAGCTCCTCGGAAGACAAAATGCTCGGTACCAATAACGGCCACATAGCCTGCAGCCCAGTAAGAAATGAGATACATCAGGTTCTCCAGACTGTCGAAAAATGACTTGGCTGCTTGTATCGATACCGGGATGCCCACAACAGTATAGACAATGGTGAAGAAACTGCGTGGTATCTTTAACATGAAGGGGGCCAACAGCTGGAAGTTGAGTGAGATGCAGTATATAGATGCTGCGAGGTTTCCAATGACTGACAGAGACAGCAAGACGGCGACGAATCGGCCAAAGCCTCCAGCGGGGAGAAGCATCGCCTGCATGACACCGCCCACGGTGAATCGATCGTAGCCGTCTTTCCAGGACAAAACGTTGGGTGTTGCTCCGCCAATGGCAGCTCCTAAAATCATAAGAGACACCACAGGGAAGAATATTCCGGCATAAGTGTAGGCAAAAATACGCCAAGTAGAGACTTTAGGATGGCAGTAAACGGAGAAATCAGCAGCCAACGCCTGTGGTAAACATTCAGTCATGATCATTATCAGAAAGGGGTGAGGGGATTTGTTTGGGATAAGCTTACCGAAAAGGGAATGATGAAACCTGCAATAACACCGCCGTAACTAACAATTGTAGATGCCGATGCTGCTGGCTGTTCAACCTGGTTGCTCAAGTGCTTTCCACCGACACCAGTGGCGATGATAATGGCTACCAGATTGAATATCCACGAATAGCGCTCATACTGATGGAGGAACTTGTATCCAATGAAGGATACCACCATCGCAATAATGGAGATGATGACAATTCCTACAGTGCTGTTGATGGAACCACTTGAAACCGCAGCAAGAGTCGAGCCGCCTGTGACAGCACAGATTATGCCAAAACCGGCATTTGTACACAAATTGAGGATAACCATGATGACTATAAAATAATATCTAGAGCAGCAGTTGTAAGAAGATGTACCATGCAGGGTATATGAAAGTCTTTGAGGTCTTTACTTACCCAAAGGTGAAGCGCGAAATAAGCATCTGTCGCAGACCAGTCCGAGCGCCGAATGTACTACAGTACGCTGGGAAAACACAGCATAGCAAACTGAAGAACAAGATGAGAAGGGAGCACTCCCTCAGTGACAGACCAAAGCCCAGAGTTCCAAGCATGCCTGTGACGATACTGTAATAAACACGGTGATTAGTCTCTGTAAATTATGATGTGCATTTCTCAGACTCACGGCAGGATGTTGACGTTCATGGTGAACCACATAAAAAATATGTTGATGTAGCGAGTATCAGTTCGCTCTTCAATGGGCACTGGTTGCATGCCTCGGGTTTCTAATCCCCATCTTCGCAGTCGGTCGAGCCATATGGTTGAAGGGCTTAGAACCTGGGACTCTGCCTCGGATACGTCTACAGGCGGATCAGCCGCGAGACTGTCTGACTTTTCTGACTTGTCCATCTTTGTGACTGTCACTCGTAAATGTTACTACTGAAAAGTTGAGCATTAACAAAGATGCAGGCGTATGAGGTTGAGTCGGATATCAAGGACAATCATGAGACACCAGCTCGATCATTGGATTTCAGCGGGAGATTGTTGCAGGATATATTGAATGGACCTTTGATACCGAGCTGAGAACTACTTGTCGGCAATTTGCGACGGCAAGATAGCTATGTTATCGGAGTGGGCCGGTCACCGATTTGATAAGGCCTACGGAGTAGTCTAGAAGTCTCAATATCTGCCGTCGTAGCCGTTAGCGCGAGGTTTATCCACCACGATCGACACATCAACGAGTTAAAGGGCCGCGATAACAAGAGTCGATAACATATTTGCCGAATATCCATTTGAACATCTAACGTACGTAACACTCATAATCTAGTAAACTTGATAGGTTGAGCTTATCATATATCTACCGGATATTCCAAGTCCAAACGGGAACGCCGCGTTAGCTGGAGACGGCCAGATTGGGCCACATGCCCGAACGACTGCTAAGAAATCTGCGATGCGCCTGTGGATGGTCCCTAGAGCCTAACTTCGCAACAGTACGTTCTTTAGACGATCCCTTTCCATACTTTATGGCTGAGGAAAGTGTTGGCTTCTTGAGGCTCACAATCGGAGCAAGCGTTGCAACCGTAACATGAGGCCACTTAAGTCCATTGAAATCAAGCATCACCATCTGAGAGTACTGAATCTGGTCATACGCGACGGTGACAGTTTTCTTGGATGATGGAATCTCAACGTGTTCGTCGATGAAGAACTCCGGAACAGCATCTCTAGGGCCTTGAGAAGCAGGAAAAACCGTTTGGCCAACGCTCATGGAAGGATCAAGCTCAACATTTGTGCGGATCTTGGAGACCCAGTAATGAGCCGTCACGTCGACAGCATTGGCATTTCCGCTTTTCTTCTCACGAGAAGCTTCGGCCTTTTTGCCCTCATCAGAGCCGATATTGAAGCCAATGTTTGATGTTCCACCGCCAAAGGCGCCAGGTGGCGCATTAGTCGAGACGATAAACATGATGTTCTCGATGATATCCTTAGCCTCATTGGCCTGTCTCAGGATGGTGTTTGGATCATCGATAATCTGCTGGGTGATAGACCCATTGGCAATAAACTTGCGAAGACCTTGGGGCAGACGGCGAGTAGTGTCTTTGTCGGCATCCTGGTTGTCGAAACGTTTCTTTTCCAGTTCATCAACAGATTTGTTAGGCTTGATGATAGGGATCCCAAGTTGCGGGATCACAAGCGGACTGATGCTGGTGGCATCAATTTCCGGGGGCGCCTTTGGAAGTGCGGGCAGGCTCAAATCCTTGAGCGTTGATGGTTGTGCCATGGGGAATAGAACCCATGCGGCAGAAAGAGGCTGCGAGTTCCGGCATGTCCTCAACCTGAGGCACGCGCATCCATAGTCCTGGTTCGAAGTGGATGACAGGTGGGTTTACTGGGAAATTTCCCTTTTCATCGGGCATTGCATCGACAATAGACTGCGTATATGGTCGACCGATGAGGTCAATATCGGCCTGATCAAACAAACCACGATTGGGTACATCTTTAAGTAGTACCTCACTGAACCCCTGAGTTTCGCCAGTCAGGTTGAGTTGCAGGAGGTTGCTGGTACTCTTGTCGGTTGGAGGCTTGGGAAACTTCGTAATAGTCTTTGGATTTCGGCTCAGAGGCCTGAAGATAGTGTTGAAGCCAAAACCCTTAAAAGTGCCCTTGAACTTGTCTAGGACATCTAGAGGGGGAGGGGGAGGTATTCCGAGCCCATTTCCATCCTCATCGGTGGCATCTGAGTAACCCCCATTCTTGGAAGTCGCATCATACTCTTGGAGAGTTGGCTGAAGAACAGTAGGTCCGTAGCTGAAGCCTTCTGGGACTCTGATACTGACGACGGGAACAGCAGGAGCAGGATCCTCGAGAGAGATGCCCATGATTGAAGATAAAGAGAAGAAAGCCGGTGATGATGAAACGTAGTCGGGATAGTAGCTTGACGAGGATAAGAATACATAGGATTCAATTGGCTTTTTATTTTCCAGTGCTTTCTTAGCATGATGCACCTCTTGTTCTCTATTATTAACTGCATTCCTACTCCGAGTTGGTTCAACATTCATGTACAGCAGTAGACTATGGAATCAAGGTGTTTACTTTTACCTCCTTTATTGAAGATTTGGTCCAGAACATGCTCTCACGACTTGTGGCTGGCTGATACAACAAGCTGAGAATACCAAGGTAGAGCCAATTTGTGAATGTCTACCGCTTGGGTCCATTCCCGGCCAATGATTAAAACATGCTCAAACATAAGGCTATGGTCTTCTGCAGGTAAATGGAAATGTTTCAGAACCCCGCAGTTGCTGACACCTGCAAATTCTCTAAACGCAAGTTTAAATACTAGTTTCACACTCTCAGTAAGTAATATGCTGAGGTTATTAATACCTCGTAGCTTTCGGGGGCTTTGCCCCGGAGGTTCTTTACTAGCCGCCAGGAGTGAGACATTGCCAACAGCATCTGGGTCATCCCGGGGCCAGACTCTCTTTCTGCACATTAGCCACAGCACTAATCGTTGAACGCTGTGCAGCAGGTTCAATATTTCTGCACTGTTGCGGGGTAGGACAGCGGGATGCAGACAGGCCTTACCGGAGTCGACATTTCAGCCCTCTCTTTCGACGCCATCTTTATGACCCTTGTGACTAGTCACGTCTGCAAGCTAAGAGCCCACACACTGCAATATTGATACCAATGCGTCGTATCATGCATAATTTCTACAGCTACAATTGGCTCTGTTCTGATGAGATCTGCGGGCCTCACATAGTGGTGCACATATCACAAATATCAACAATGCGATTGGCCATTGCCCATAAGTGAAAAGATATAAAGCCTGCTAAACAAGAATTTTGAGACATTATTCATCATAATTAGATATGTGACCGAGTCGGCCATAATTATTCTCTTCAGCCAGCCACATTGCCAGAAATGTCATATCTTGAGTCCCCGAATACGCATCAAGTCTCAGCCATCAATGGGGCATTCCAATGAGAAGTATCTGAGGTACGGGAGATGCATTATGTTCTTGGTGAGTGGTGTGAAGGGATCCGGCCTTCATACATTGAGCTCAGGTAGCCACCGTCACTTCGAAGGGCACTACAATGTTTCAACTCAGCCAGCCATTACGAATGAGTGACTATCCCGTAAAGATTTACGACAGATGATTCAATAGAAGAATGCAGTCGTTCGAAATGGGAAGAGCTGCTGAAAGCTTGGGAAGACATGGTATCCACCTTCGCGTTGTTTTCGAAATATTCAACAGCTCATTCGTTAATGGAAGAACGCAGTCACCCGGAAGGGCAAGTTTTTCTGACACGTTGATGAGACTCAGCTGTCCACTTTCGTGCTGTTTTTGTGACTTGCGTTTCATACAGCTGTATAGGTCGCAAAGGGGTCATTTGCGTAGAGACCAAATCGTATGTCTTCTATGCGGGTAAAGCTGCCATGGATTCATGAAAGAGACACCTTGTGCTGGAGATTTAAACCAATATTCCCTACAGCACTCACTTCACTTTTCTCAATCCAGTAACAAGCAATCAGTTCTCCACCATGTCTTCGCAAGGCACCTTCACAGAAGTCCATCAATTCACCAAGTCCTACAAGCACATGTGGGCTCGTGATGTCGCCAAGGCGAGTATGAATTATGATCTCAAGGGTGTTATCGAACGCTTGAAGGAATCTGTTCCTGCTAAGTTCGATTCCAAGGATAACATTGGCTCACTCCGAAAGAAGACCATGGAGGCCACTGGTCCAGGCTACATCCCCGAGGAGGAGGGTAAGATTAGCGTGGGCATTGTCGGTGCCGGTGTCGCTGGCTTATTTGCTGCCCTTCTCTTTGATCGGCTCAATGGCCATGAAGAGCTCAAGGGAAAGGGTCTCAAGATCAGCTATGACATCCTTGAGGCTGCTGGTGCAGAGAGACTTGGTGGGCGTCTCTACACTCACCACTGCTCTGATGAGGAACACGACTACTATGATGTCGGTGCCATGCGCTTTCCTAACAACACTATTATGAAGAGGTAAGCCAAATCAACAGGACGCATGGCGAAGCCATTGTCTAATTTTTCCCAGAACATTTCAACTGTTCCAGTACATTGGAATTACACAGGAAAGCAAAGCAGGCTTGATCCCGTATTATTTAAAGAACGAGTTTGACGAATGCCCTGCCTACTTCAACGACATAACCACCAGTGGCAATGTCTGGGACCCCAAGAAAAAGGCAAATGACCCATATCAGGTCAACGAAGGCCTTCCTCCGAACGGCAAGATCCGACCAGAGTATGTCACCTGAAAAACAAACACCATTGGACTCCATCTGGCCTCGTTATAGGCGCCTGCTTAAGACCAACCCCAGCGAACTAGTCAGCACCGCTCTAAAGGTCTTCACAAAGGTTGCGAAAGAGAGGTTCAAGGCGGCAATCGCTGAAGAGGAAGAGGAGGAGAAGCAAGGCTTCAAGAGTGTTGGTGAAGACGGGGAACGTAGGCCTAGAGGGCCAGCATCTCAAAAGTTATGGGATCTTCTGATGAAGGCCGATCATATGAGTGTTCGACAATTCGTTGGCTCGTAAGTTCTCCTCGCCTACTGAAGTCATTTACAAAACTAACTTGAGATCACAGAGGCCAGCCGAGAAAGGACGGGGAAGAACCAGAGCCTCCAGCTGAAGATGAGTTTCCCCAGGGGCCTGGTTTTAACTACAACACTATCGAGTACCTTGAGACAATGACCTAGTAAGTGTCGCATCAAAGGTTCAATTCTCAATAGCTAACTCTTGGTAGTGGTACAGGCTGGTATGACCAGTCCCTCACAGAGTGTGTCCTGGAGGAGCTCGATTTCCATACACCCGACATGGACGACGACCCAGCAACAAAGGACATCCAGTATTGGTGGTGCATTGATGGCGGTGCACAGGAGATCGCCAAGCGAATGGCTTTAAAGATCAAGAAGTGCATTGAATACAACACCAAGGTTCAATCAATCGATGCTCAAGTTCCGCTTCGTCGAGAGCGCAAAGCCGGCTCGTACACTGCCATGAAGATCAAAACCACCAGAACAGATCCCAAGACCAAGAAGGTCGAGACCAAAGTCAGGGAGTACTTTGCCATCTTCAACAGCACCACGCTCGGTGCCCTTCAGCGTATGGAGCTTTCGGATGCTGGTTTGTCTTGGGGTACTAAGCAGGCCATCCGAGCTCTTGGGTATGGTGCTTCTTCCAAAGTTGGCATGAAATTCCGCACTGCATGGTGGCAGACGCCGCCATTCAACATTGCCAAAGGTGGTGTTTCCAGAACAGATTTGCCCCTGCGTGTCTGCGTGTACCCATCGTACAATATCAAGTCAAACGAGGGTGAGGACAAGTGGGATCCTACAAAGCCGGCCGTGCTTCTGTGTTCATATACCTGGGGTCAAGATGCCCAGCGCATTGGCGCCGTCTGTTCCAACAACACAACACAAGACGACGCGGAGCTCAAGCGGCTCATCATCCACGACCTTGCACGGCTTCATGCTCGGAGGGAGCGCCCATTTGAGGAAATGGTGAAATTTCTTGAACAGCAATACATTGATCACCACGGCTACGACTGGTATAGAGACGAACACATGTCGGGAGCCTTCGCGTATTTCGGCCCCGGGCAGTTTTCCAACATGTGGCAGGAAATCATCAAGCCCAACGCATTGGGTCAACTGTATATCGTTGGAGAAGCAGCCTCGTCCCACCATGCATGGATCGTAGGTGCACTGGAAAGCGTTGTTCGAGCCGTGTACGTCATGTTCCAAGGTCTCCAAAACGGCAACGAGAAGTTCGAGGCGTATGACATCGTCCTGAAACTTCTCAGAACTGGTTCTGATAGTGGCAAGAACGTCAGCCTACCTTTGAAGAAGGACGGCGATATGCCCACTGGCTTGCCTTTCCATCCTCTGCCGGAGGAGATGCCTACAAGGCAATTTTGGACGACCAAGGACCAGGAATTGACTGCTAGCCCTGAGAAGGAGGCTAACGAGGAGCATGTTGACATGACCTACGGTGCTGCTCTGGCTGTTTTGAGCTTGATTGAGAGTTTCTATGAGCTCGGAGTGGATAAGAAGGACACCTATTAAGCTTCAAGATGTACGGAGATGGTACCTCGTTTACTAAGGGTTCAACTTACTAGCCTCATTGACGAATATCTTTATGAACTCCTCAATCTTTTCGCAAATTGAAAAGTAGCTGAGACCCTATGGCGATTTCCTGGTGATGCACATGAAAAGGAGTGCAAATGGCAAGGGTTTAATGAGCTTCGTTTCACATTCAGCGTCGGATTCAACGGCTGACAGTGGGCACGGTCGCTAAACGGCCTGAAAATGACAGGTAACCCCATCAAATTACGTCAGCGGTTCCAGTGTTTTTATAAAGGCCAAGTTCATACACGTGTAATCTTTGCAGTTGTCAAATAAAACCTCAATTGCATGTTTAACCATCATGGCCAACTCTCAGTTCCCTCCCTACGAGGGCACAGAAGTCATCGGCTTCCAGTTCTCGAATTCTAGTGACCCTGCGTCACTCTCGGATGAGAATTCCGAGGTCGGCAAGATATGGGCGGCCACGCTAAAGACGTACCTCAACCATCCAGAAACGGGCATCATCTGGTGGGGGATTGTGCATGACGCTCCGAACAAAGCTAAGCTGTTTATCGGTAAGTACAGTGAAGCGCCTCGATAAGAACTCGTACTAACGAGAATTTCAAAGATTGGAAGAGTTTAGCTGGTCGGGCTCAATTCGAGGCTAGCCAACAAGCAACAGAGCTCGCCAGCGCCTGGAAATCCATCACTGTAGCGCCAGCCACCAAAGACGTCTACAAGTTTACCTCTAGCGATGTCGCCAGGCAAACAGCTTTATCCAGCACCTACGACACAGTCACAGCTCACTTGAGTTTCCGATTCGCCAATTCGCTCAATTACAGCGAAGTTCAGCAATTGGACGCTGTACTGCAGGAGCTAGACCGCGCAATCATGCTGAGCCCAGGCGCTGTTGTAGCAAGCTACTCAATTGGAGGATGGAGCTCAGACAACAGGTCATACAGCGCGGCCTACCGCTATCTTAATGCGAATGCTCTTAGGAATTTTATCCAGGGCGACAACAAGGTCAGGGAGTTATTGCACATCTTGCAGTCTCGTGCTTCAGGCGGTATGGAACTTGATTTTCTGGAAACGCGAGTCTACAAGCAGGGCTGGCAAGGGTCTGTAACCAAGACAGAGCCTGATAATCCGACTTTATCGGGGTTCATGGCCGAGGCACAGGCCTTGTTCACGTTTTGACACACCCAGGATTCAATTGTGATGATTCTTGGGTGAGGCTAGTTTTGTGAAACTCGGCACGGCTCCGAGCTCGGAGGATCGCTCCGATTATCGATGAATCGTATCAGTTCAAAGGGGACAGACGATGTCGGCCGTAGCTTATGTATAATAAATATTCTAGAAATTAAAATTGCAATTGAGCACTGCATCTGTAGTCTGAGTCATCCAAAGTCATACAAAAATCGACTTGCTGGTTTCGGTGACTGCGAAGTAATGGTACGAAAGACGGCGGTTGATCATTGGTAAAACACCGAGACTAACTCCTCGTCGTCCACTTCCGGCCCTCGTAGATCAAAGGGCGCATCGCAAGCCAATGACTCACCGTGCTCAGGTCGCGTATTTATAAGCCTAAATCTTCATCGAATACTCATTCTCTTCTATTATCTATCTTTCCATCAACGAGAAACAAAACATAGTTCGAGTCCACTATGACATCTCTCAGGGCAAAGTTCCAGTCGCGATCCTGGCAAAAGGATCAATTTACCATCTCAACTGATCCCAACCTGTTCCCTATTTCCCAACTCACCGATATCTTCAATTCAAAAGAGTTCTATTGGGCCAGCGCATTATCACCTGAAGCCTTCAAAGAGGCCCTTCACAACTCCCTGTCCTTCGGTATCTACGACTCGGCTGAATCCTCCGGCCCAGAATCACCGGGCAAGCTTATTGGCATCGCTCGATTGGTGACCGACTTCGTCACTTTTGCATACCTCACAGACGTGTGGGTTGATCCGACATATCAAGGGAAAGGCTTGGGCAGCTGGCTTGTTCGTTGTATGCGAGAAGTGTTGGATGAGATGCCAGATCTGCGACGGGTGATGTTACTTACAGGAAACTGGGAGAAGTCGGTGCCATTTTATGAGAAGCTACTAGGTATGAGCTTAGTTGAGCCCAAGAGGGGTGAAGGACTTGCTGTCATGGAGAGCAAAGGGAGAGGGCATCCGACGTATGGGAAGTCAGGACTAGGCTATGACTGAGGATGAGCTTTTGTTCCTTTCAAACAGGAACTGCACGGGTCCAAACATCCAAAAGCTAAACTTTCTCTGTTATTGAGATTCCTTATGGCAACGACCCTTTTCTTATCATATTGAGTGTCAAATTTCTGAAGAATGGGCCTCTTGTCAGGTCTGGTTATGTAACGATGCTGAAGTTGCTGTTGTTTTTATTCCAAGGAATGAGGATGCGAAGGTACCTCATTAACTGTTCTCTTCTTAAGCGCTAGCCGTGGTTAGATACTCGCATGTATACCTCAAGTCATGCCTGTTTGTTAGTCACCATTGGAGCAATGAAAAAGTATTGAGACAGTTTCCCAGCACCGAGAGACTGAAGTGACCCCAATTCGACATCAAATTTACATAATATCTCTCTATACCGCCTCGGCGACTAGCACGCTACCGTCTTACGTAGAGCCATGCCAAAGCGTCTGAAACCATGTAACCCGGCTGTCAACCCGAGCCTTCAATTCTTGTATCACCATCCCGTCATCAGCCCCTCCATTCGGAGACCCTGCATCTGACTTCGGTCCCGATTTCTCTTCCAGATAGGCGTCTATCACGCGGCATTGTCCCACGAACAAGTGAGAACAGAGCTGTACCACTATTGCCAACTGGAGATCCACAAATCCTGGGGTTATTGTTTCTTGTGCGGTATGACGTTCGGCATCAGCGATATCCTGCAAGGCACCTAGTACGGCTTCAAATCTGTCGATTAACAATACATGACATGCACCCACTAGATGGTGCGCCACGTGGTTGTCGCTCACTGCCTTATAGGTTCGGCTTCCGAGTTCCTTTTGAAGTGAGACTGTCGTCGTTGTGAATTCGGATGAGCACGAAACCAACTCAACGATAACCTCCTCGTTACGTAGCTCATTTTTAGTAGCCGAAAGAGAATTGAAAATGCTGCCTTCATCGTCCGTGTCTTCGGAAGTGTTGAAAAGCCATACCATGACGAGCTTGAACACATCGTCATTGAGCAGCAACGGAGGTACACATCGACCAGTATCTCCCTGTTCATGAGAGATCCTCCGGTTCTTAAATACTTCCTGGATCTTATTGGAGAGGGCTTGGACTCTAGGTATGAGGCGGCCAAGTGCAATTGTGGCGTTCGTGAAACGGCAAAGTGGCAGTTGCTTCAATTGCGACGAAACATTGACTGAGCCCAAGTTCCAGTCGCCTTGAGGTCCGGGTACAAACGAATCCTGTAGAGCATATTCATCACCCGTCTGTATGTCCATGTGGGTTATGTCCATGTGGGTGTTGGACATCCAGGAGAAGCCAATGGGATCATATTGCGCATACGTAGTGTCCCACGAACAAACGCCCCGCTGCAACGCATGATCTGACCATGCTTCGGGCATTGGTTCTAGGTACGGTCCCGGGTCTAAGATCGGGTCCGGCGCAAGTTGGCATGGATCAATGGTTCCAGAAGCATGAGGCGTGGCTGACAGCTGAAGACTATACGTCATTCCAGGTTCATGGATACTCGCACAGTCATACTCCTCGGGCGTGAGCAGTTGCACAACCGTTTCCATGCGACTTGTTGGAGGCTTAAGCACCGTCTCGCCCTTGTAATGGTACAAACTCGGACGTCCCTTGGGAGGGCTAAGACTGTACACGCACTGAGTGCCATGTCGATAACAACGACTGCAAGCTCCCATTCTCTTTGTCCTGACAGGAGTGCATCTCAGCTTTTGGCTATGGCATCTATTACATGACTGCCGGCGTGAAGTCGTAGGCGAACTTGGCGGGGCGAGGGGGACTGATAGATCAATTGAACTGGCGGTGGATGACATTCTGCAGTGATGATGACTTTTAGGAAATAAATAGCTCTACGAAAAGAAGTAAGAGCTGAATGGACTTTAGTAGGATATACTAAAGGCATACTCTGAAAATAGATGAGCTTGGTGAATTTATATAGAAAATCCTGTTCAATAGCAACTTTCCATTCACTCGTTTATACGTAATGCAATGTCAGAACTCAGAATTCTCTTACATCTCTCTCTGAAACCCCGAATGCAGATAAGCAGCCACTTGCCCGCCACCTTCAACATCTAGTCCACCTTTTATTCCTTGCTTGTATGATATTTCATTTGAGGTTCCAGGCGCCAGAACAAGGCTGGGTTACTGTCTGACTTCTGATCCTAGTATCTGTTTTTGCTTTTGACAATGGACAACGGGGCATATGCTTTCCTGGTATGTGAGAATCTGATGTTGTAAAAAGTCTCCACATTACTATAAGCCTATGTCAAGGGCGATGAACAGCTGTGAAACCAAGAATGGGATAGCATGTATATAGTGCTGTAGCCTGTGATGCATAATAGAGACTGAGATTTCTAAAATAAACTTTAGGATAACTAATAACTATCTCATTTACCAGGATAATAGTAGTTAATTTAAAGCATGGAAGTATTAAACTCAAGGTAAATATTTAAAATAAATATTACTACCCTAAAGCAAGACAAGTTCAAGGAATGGGATCTGCAGCTAGCTGATAAGAGCCTGATAAGTGCTTATCGATTGGCTTAAGTCACTCTTATCTCTCCTTATCCCTTATCGATAGCATCAGGTATTCTTCTCTGTCCAAGGTCGTAGGCCATCAAGAAATTTAGTATGGACGTCCCCATCACCGGTTATCCTCAGCACCTCCTTATACTCCTCCTCGCCAAGGCACTTGAAGAACAGCAGAATACCCGCCCAGATGAAATCAGCATAGCTCACCACATCCCCCAGCAAAAATGGCCCGGACTTATTCTCCTCAAGCAAGGCCGTGATCTCACGTGCAAACGGCTCCGCTCTGTCAAATGCTCCAGGGGAGTGCTTTTCCCCGTACTCATAGAGAGGCATTCCTACGTCTTGCAACCGTGTCTGCAGAAAGAAGTCAATGCTCTTTTCGCCGATAATGTTTTTGGCGACGCCGGGGACATAAATTGGGACCATTTCAGTCATGAATTTAATCATTGATGCTCGGAGACGGTCTTGCATTGGATTCTTCAGGTGTACACCTGGCTCTGGGTACTTTTCCTCGATGACGTCGGCGATCTTGTAAGAGTCCATGATGTATGAGCCGTCTGGCATTTGAACGGCTGGGCATGTGAAGGGCGCGCCTCCTTGATTTGGGGATACACTAAGTATGAAATCGTTACTGAATGTTCGATTGATGTGGCTTGGCTTTGTACTTACTGTCCACTGAGGCGCTCCTTGATCTCGGGGTATTCAAGCTACACAAGTCAGCACATCATAGCATGGCAGTTTTGGTAGCTTACCCATTCGGTCTTATACTCAAGGCCTTTGTAGTTGAGAAGCAGTCTCGCTGCAGCTCGTGTTAGCGCTGGATTGAGCCCGTAATTATGGAGACTGACTTCTCCAGGTATTCATGGACCAGCAGACCTGAGGCGACCTGCTGGGTATGTCGAAGAAGGTAATTTTGTTTTCGGACATGCTGCTGTTGGTTCCTGTATTTCGATATGGGATGCTGGTCCTCATGTATGTGTTCAATGCCAAGGGAGCCTCACGGAGATAATCGAGGGAAATGGCCCGACTGATAAGGTACGCAAGATATAAATAGTAACGGGATCGTTATCGTTTGATTAATCAGCAGGCCAAGCGCGCACCAATGACATGACGACATTATATCTTACCCGCATGCGATGGATGCTAGCATAATCCTTCAATGCCAAAAGCAGAAGGTGAGAATGTTGAGATATTGCATGTACAGACAAAAGTGCCTATTATTCAGCACCTATTTATAGTGGTACTTAAATATAGAATTCTTATATATGTACACATTACCTTATTTGCATATCCCTGTTCAGGTTACATGTCCCCAAATTACATTCTCAAGATGCGTCTGCGCAGATGACAAGAACTGTAGCCACCTCGGGTGTAAAGGACTCTCAAAACGGGAAAGTATGAGCTGGATGTGTGCATAATATAGTGGGCCTGTCACTGACTCCTTGAAGCTCTTAAATGACACTTGAACCAATCGTCAGAGTTGGGGTTCTATCAGTAGACAAGATGGGTTGTACTTACGGATCAGCAAGCTCGGAAGCTTCCAATGAGCCGAGAATTGCTCAAGCTGGAGCAGCAGAAGAAGTTCACAATTTTCAATTTCAGCTATGAGCTGCGTGTTCGTACTCTCAGTAAACTTCTTGTGGATATCCAAGAAGACGAGTGCCGTCAAGCTGATGAGTGATAGTGCTGGGTCCACGGTGAGAGTGTAATTACTATCCCACTTCTCTGCAACCCCGGCTATATTCTGGCAAGTCTCCAGAACACGCTGCCAGCTAAGCGTCCAATCGTCACCTTCCGGAAGATAGTAGCAGCTCGCAAGGGCAGCTAACAGTTGCGCCATATGTAGTAGAAGCACCGGGACTAATCTCGCGTGATGATTTGTATTTGACTCATTCATGAACGCATTCCTTCCGGGGTTCAGAAAGTTCCGTGGCAAAGCTAGGCGTATTGCGGACAGCGTACGTTCTGCATCGAGTAGGCTCGCCGTGAGGATCTCGTGAGGAACCAAGTAGCGCATACTCATTGCTCTGCCAAATTGCCGCAAGACAGTGACGGCGATGAGATGAATGTCGAAGAGTAAGCTGCTTTCGTTACTGGCCTTGACACATAAGAGAAGGTCGGGAAGACCACGCGGATCATGAGGTAACCGGCATGGGGCAACAAGTCCTTGAGAAAGCTGACTCTGGGGATTAAGAGACGTATTGACAAGTCGTTCATCAATTTGGTAAGGTGTACCCGATGAGAGGTTGGCATATGAGTCAAGACGGTATACACACCACCAAACAAGTCTCCAGTTTTGAAGATCCGCGTCGCTCACATTGGACCATTCTGGGGAGACCGATTGGATTATTTCTAGACGATCAAGGCCCATCCAATACGCAAGCCTGACGATCTTTCCTATTCGTACCCAGGCTTGTTGGCCTGGGAATTGGTGGAATTCGTAAAAGACGAGAAGGCAGAACTTGCGAAACAGATCGAGACTTGGAAAGTCACCGGCTGTATCTTCTTGAAGAGTTGTATTGCTTAGGATTAGGTCTATACGATCGTCGAGGTTAAAATTAGGAGTTGCGAATTTGAAGCCGAGGAGTCTGGCTGTGATAAGAATCAGAGATTCGGTGAGTTCAGGGCTGCATGTTGATAGAGCATCCCTGCTATTTGATGCTGCGGCCTCGGAGAATAGTGGTATGGCTTCATTGATCGATTTGAAGTACTCATCGGCCCTGGCATGGTCAGCTGGAAGATATCAGGGTAACCTAGTGCATTTGCATTTACTATGCAGGATCGTTTCTTACAGATAAGCTTCCTCTTCGGGTAAGATGTTAGGACGCTGTGTTAATTGACTGCCAGAAGATGTATGGGAAGTGACAAGGGTATCAGGACTTTCAGAGGGTAGATCTGAAACAACTGGAATCGAACCATCGTCCTCAAGGATCGAATCGGCTTGCAAGGTGGCTTCTTCTGTGCCGTCAAAAAGGGTGATTAGATTCCGCGATGTTTAAGCAGTAGGCAGACGTGTCTTACCGGAATGCCTTCTCTCTCGGTTGCGAGTGTTCCGCGTTGCCCGTGGTACTCGTCCGGAACCTGGGGCTGGTCCAGGCCGACGACGCGTCGTAGAGTAGTTGCATACCTTACCGCGGCTTAGGCAGCGGGAGCATGACGGCTGACCTAAATCGCCTGTAACCGGTCGGTCGCATCAGTACTGGCAACAATGACTTGCCGGATTATCTCACATCGGACTTTAGAGCTGAGGCACGGAGATTGTCAGATGTTGTAGGACCGAGAGTTGATGCGGGGTCCACGAACCGAATGCAGTTGTCGCAGACTCTGGTACTCAGCCGATGAGAGGGAGCAGCGCCGAATGTTCCGCCGCGTGAAGACGGCGACGCAGACATTGCGGAGAACCGGAAAGAGTCTCGATTAGAGGCCAGCGATGGATACGCCGGTCGTTTATGGATACTCTTAGACAGAAGGCCGATGCCGACGTAATCAGGACATCGGAGGTAATGAGAGATGGTCGAGAATGTGGATTCACAAGATGCTCCGAACAAAATTATCCATGCAGTATTTCCGATGACTAACCAACCTCGGCACTCTTCGTGCAACTAATCCCGCGTCGGAGGATCTAAAATGTTCAAGCTTGAGATCTGCCGTAGCTTGCATTTCCCCGCATTTTAGCACAATAGAACAAGCAGCTTACCCAAAACCCATGTTGAGTTGCGAAAAGATGTATTTAAGCATTGGTATCAGAGATGAGTTGTGGATTAACAACTTGCCCTGTGATATCGCACCACCATGGCCAATTTCTCGGTACTTATCAAGTTTGAGTCTGAAGAGGATGGGGAGGCATATTTCGCCGATCTTGGTCCTGATTCTCAAGGCCCACCTGCTCTCGGCACCAAGATCAGCGCGGTCAAGTCTTTACAGGGATTGGCTGATAAAAATCAATCCAAAACAGTAACAATTCACCGTGTAAGACCCCTTGTGTCATGCCTTCAGTGGACCGAAGTTGTCTCTAATTTATGATACTGACTGAGTGCAGCTCCTAGCACCACTACCGAGAGATGACCTACCTCTATACTGCGTGGGATTGAACTATCGCAGCCACGCCAAAGAAGCTTCAGTATGCCAAAGTGAAACAGACACCCAGCTTTGAGTCAATCACTAACATGTCAGTAGCTCACTCTGAGCTCGGTCCCTCCGCTTTGGACTAAGCCAGCTGCATCTCTTGCAAACCCAGATGAGGACATCCCCATCAATGACTTTTGCGCAAAGAGTCTCCCAGACTATGAGGTATGGAGTAACATCATGCCAGAATCATGATATCCAATACTGATTGCGCTTACAGGGCGAGCTAGTCTTTGTCACCTCCAAACAATGTCGCGACATTTCTCCCAAGGAAGCCAAGGACTATATCCTAGGGTACACGGTTGGCAATGATATATCTTGCCGCATGTACCAGCTTCCCAAGCACTCAGCCGGTCAATTCTTCTTCGCCAAGGCCTTCGACAAGTTTGCACCTATTGGCCCTGCATTGATCAGCCCAGCCATATTTGGTGATGGCTCGGGCTTTTCAGTAATCGCAAAGGTGAATGGTGAAGTCAGGCAAGAGGCTGAGTTTAAGAAGGACATGGTGTTCTCGCCGGAGCAGATTCTCAGCCATATGAGCCAAGGTACTCCACTATTACGCACGAGCAGGATCAATGCTAATAGATGTGATATAGGAACAACCATACCGGCTGGTACAGCGGTCATGACGGGAACTCCGGCTGGAGTAGGTGCCTTCCATAGCCCCAAGGTATTTCTCAATGATGGTGATGTTCTCGAAGTCACTATGACACGGGTTGGAACATTGAGAAATGTTATCAAGTTTGAGTAAGCATCGTTCGTTTACCTTTGAGATCCTGGCACGAAAAGTTTTGCTAACTAAGCCCTTTGCAGAGTTGGACTTTTGACGCGTCTGGTAGTCTCGGTGCAGAGGGTTGCTATCTTCTTGTTCAGTAGATTTATGTAGAAGTTACTTATAGACATTTGTTGTTCTTGTAAATATAGATGTTGCGTCTTCATCCCTCGAGATATTCTGTGGCCAGTTCCATTATTGAAAGGGCTCTTATGAGTTGATGGACCAGAGAACTGACGCTTTTATCATGCCAAACACAATGACTCTTGTGCTGACATTTGCATCGAGATGTGACTGAGCACGTCGTCATACCATCCTAGTACTGGGAGTAAATGCATCCAAGTCCACAGTTTATTGGTCGAAACAACTAACAAGCAAAAGAAATTTGCCAAAGGCCTCCAGCTATCAATAGATCTTAGATAACTATATAGTACGCTCCTCACGCTTCACCCTGTCAACTATTTCTTATCCCCAAACCCAACATGACTTCTCAATGATCTCAGAGATCCGACCAGCCCAGAATAGTCAGAAGCACAAGCAAAGATAAAGAAGTCAGGTCGAATAATCGCAAACTTGGTACCCCTCCCAAGACGCTTAGCAAAGACCGAACTGTCATATCCGTTCGCCATGTGCCCATCAGCTGCAGCAATCTGCGAAGGTGAACAGACCATGGGATGGCCAAGCCCGCCATTAGTATCTGAAAGTGTCTTTTGACCCTGCGATGAGCCACTCCAATGTGCATCGTAAAATACAATAGCATCCTTTGAGATAATTGATGAGAGTCCGGCTTCTTGGACTGCAGCCGTTGCTTCAGCGTGCAAGCGTAGCTGGTTAGCTGGGTTTCCATCGCCCATTACCACTAGAGTGAAGATCGTATTGTCCTTTCGTAAAAGGCCATCTGATAGGAATGATTCTGCCTGGCACTTCGATCTCATGTGTATCTGAGGCAAACGGGAGCCACCTGTGCAGCCCTTGATAAAGAACCCGTTTTCAACATTTGAAAACCCCTTCTTCTCCTTATAATGCATATAATCTACATACCGAAACGCAGAAGTGCCGTGAAGCAACATCAAAAGCCGGAAAAATAAACGTTGCCATAAAGAAGGTTCATTGTTGCAGATGCGGCCATTGATCATGGAGAACTGCGCCGCGTCATTGATGCTCTGACGCCGCTCTGATTCCCAGCACTTGAGTAGCTTGTCGTGGTTTTCGGGCTTGGAGTCAGGGTGGAGCATTAAAGCTAACCTCCAGGCAAGTTGGTGAGCGTCCCTAACACCACTGCCAATACCTTGACCGGCGAAAGGGGGAAAGACGTGGGCTGCGTCGCCGATGAGAATTGTACGGCCACTGAACCAGCAGTTAACAACCTTGTGAACGAAGTGGAATGGTCGACATCGCAGGATTTCGATACAATCTCGTGGATACTGCACAGGGCCGCTGAACCTATGATTGCGGTTTTTGTCTTGCTCAAGAGTGATCATCGGCGTGATGTGCTCCCAGAGTAGCTCTTCCGAGTTATCTTTAATGAGTGACTCATCTTGAGCAAACTCATGACGCCAGAGCCTTTCCTCATAAGGTCCAAATCTTCCAGAAGCAGTAGCCTTCCCAGGCGGGGTACAAAAGTGCCAACCGATCGGCCAGAACAGATCATAAACCTCCTGCGGCGAATACCCAAGCTTCCAGAGTGGAAAGTCAGGATGACTCTCTGGGGTAGGGAGTTTCATCTTCAGGTTGGCGGCTATCCATGTACCGCTGTAAGGATAAAGACCGTCTTGCTGCTTGATGCCTACAGTTGGTTCAAGGAAGTGCTTTCGTACAATTCCAAGTTTCCCGTCGGCACCGATGAGCCATTCTCCTTTGATTTGTTGGCGTGTCCCTTGGCTATTCTTGAAGTCGATCACTGGTGGATCTTGTTCAGACCGTGAGACCACTTCACAGGAAGGGCGAAATGAACAGTATTGCGATTGGTCAATAGCCTTTCTCAATGCCATCTCTGTAATTCGTCGTTAGAAGATGGAAGATATACATCAATGGGGCCTAGAGTCGTTTACCTAGACGCGGCTGCATTTGCAGAATGCCTTCAGGCAGAGCTTGTTCAAGACTGTTGATGTCCCCAACTGGGACTGAGAAGAATGGCGGGGCATTAAATGCGCTGCGATGAACGTTCACATGGGGAATCTCTGTGCAAGTCTAAATTAGTACCTGATGTGACTGTATGCAGATCCATTTGCTTTAGAAGTTTGTGGACTTACCGTGACCTATGCCCGCTAGATCGTTGATCCCGAGACTGTGTAGTATTCTGATGGCATCCCCTGTGAGGAAAACGCCTCTAGGATCTGTGGTGATCTCTGGTTCTTTTTCAAGAATGACGGACTGGCGAGAGTGCGTTGTTAGTACGGAGCATGAGGGTGCTGTACCTGTCGAAATAGTGGCTACTGACACGAATCTTTAGTCGGGCGAGTGACAGTCCCAGGGCAAGACCAGCTGGTCCGCCCCCAACAATAATTACTTGTGTTTCTTCCATTGCATGCAATAGTGATAAGTGAATATTTGAGAAATGCGTGTGCTCAGTTGTATCTGTACCGGACCTTGCATCTCACTCTGAGGACTTATATGGAAGGTAGTCGGGTCCATGCTAGAATACGAGCCGCCGATATCCTCGGTGTCCCCAGACGCCACTGAATTGCTTCTGCAGAAATACCTCGAACCACTGAATGTGGGGTCCACGCTCAAATTGAGTTTGGCTTTCGGAAGATCCGTGAACTGCTTGAGTTCCTCCGCCGCTAGTTTGCAGATCCTCCGAGCGTCTTGTGTTAGAAGATAACCAATGAACAGATGCCATATAATCCATTACCAGAGCACAGTGGGCAGCGAGCTGGCCAGTGTGTCCACTCCGATCCCAAACCGCCTTACCCTCTACTTCCATACCTACAAGTCTCATTAGCGGCTGTTTCTAATTCAACGAGCTCATGCGAGTACCAGCACCCTTCCAATAGAGAACAGCTCAATACCCTCTAGATGGATACTGGTGCCTTATCTAAATGACTATTACTAAATCCAGATCTGGCATTATCTGATAATCTCCTTAGGAAATAAACCCAGGCACTTATAGCCAATAAAGGCAATGGCGTAAAAAACACCCGCTTTAGGAAAGTGAATCCCCTCAATTTAACGCTTATAATTGGCCGATGGTACAGTTAGTAGCCTTGTTATCGGAACACCGCATTTCCATATTGTCTAGAGCAAATTGTACCTTCTTGAGGTGGAAAAGCTATTGGCAGTAACAGGCTTAGGCCATTTAAGGCTTGCCACTTCGCGTTTGCAAGGGATAGGATATCCAGAAGCAAACCTTAGGCTCTACCAATGTGGATCATAACCATAACAGGGATACAAAAGAGCGTATCTCGAGTTGAATGCCAGAAGGATATAGTTATTAGTAAAAAGTTCTGGAATCTACCTTGCTAGTAAATACTCTAAGTAACTCTTATCTACTTCCCCACAACATTATTGAGCTCTCACGCCTCTCAAGCTATGTTTAAACTTATTGATATGTTTCCCTATATTCTCTCTGGCACTCTCTTCGCCTTAGCATTGCCTCTTGTCCTATTGATCAAAGTATTTTTATCCTCTACATCCAGCGCACACAAAGTCTCTGCCAGGAGCTTCAAGCCACCGAAGGGATGGTGGACTGATACTAAACGGTTCAGTGTTGAACAGCGGGCCATTTTCAGCCAGGTATGTCCTCAGACTTGATATGCTAGATTTGATTTGACCAAAGTAGAACTGGATTTGCGTCAGCCATCGCAGTCGGTTCTCAAAGGCTGGCGACTATATCGCATTTGACATTGCCGGCTTCAAACTCCTCCTTATGCTAGGCAAAGACGATGTAGTACGAGCATTTCACAACGTCTGTCGTCATCGCGCATTTCCAGTTACTAGAAAGCCCTCTGGCTCAGCGTCTATACTTGGCTGCAAGTACCATGGATGGAGCTACAATAATAAAGGAGAACTTACAAAGGCTCCCCACTTTGAAGATGTGGTTGGTTTTGACAAGAGCCAGAATGGCCTTTTCCCTGTTCACACGAAGATTGATGATAATGGATTTCTACACATCAACCTGAACAGCAGCCCAGAAGCAGGCGAGACCAAGCTTGAGAGGAGGAACGTTATCGGAAGGCCAGCACCTACTTGCCAGACCCAACAATATCTTGGATCTTGGGAAGTGAAAGGGAAGTTTAACTGGAAGGTTCCTGGTAAGTGTCTTGCTTGGCTAGTACCAAACGTGACTCATATTTACAGAGATCTAGGGAATGCTTTCGAAAGTGAAGTATCAGCTGCCCACCTCAAAAGTTCTTTGTGGTGTTTGTTCGGCCCTTCTGCAGCTGGAAAGTTTCGATTCAGCCCTCTCACCACTGTCTATTCACATAAGGGAAATCCTATCTGGTATCAGCTCACGTATTCTCCGGAATCTGTCAGAAAAACCACCGTACGATGCGACGTGTACTCAACGTCAAAGCAAGATAGCTCCGACTTTGAGAAACGCCTGAAGCCTGATCTGGAGCTTGAGATCAATTCAATTGTACGAAGCCATGAAGAGTTGCATGAAAAGCTCGTAAGTTCTACTCACTCACTCTATTATGGCGGAGGTAGGTCGCGCGCTCACGTCCCGGTAATTATAGAAGACTGAATATGTGCAGATGAGTATGCTTTGTTGGCTGATATAGTGGATAAACACGCCAAAAGAGAAAAGAGCGAAGGGGCAGAGATCAAGCCAGCAGCAGTTAATCAGTGTCGAAGTGATGGCTATGCAAAAGCCGAAGGAAGTAAGTTAAATATCACTAAGCTTCTTACTACTGTATAAAAATGGACATAACTGACATATCTCTACAGTATGCATGGCCTTAGAAGGGCTGGAGAAGTCTGGGGATCTGGGATGGTAGATAGGAAGATGTAATCCCTCTCGATACTTAATATACCCCGAATGAGGACAATGATTGTGATGCCTGGTGAAACTGTAGGCGAATTTAAATCCGCCATGCTTGGCCCAAAGCAAGGTATACTTTCAGTAGTAATGGTGATGCGATAACAGAGCTAGTCATTTAAAGACAGGAATATTGCCTATGACTACAGGACCGCCGTGGGTAGTCAGAAAATGTCTAATGTTTCTCATCATGGTCACATGAGCTAATTTTGTGCCCATTCGCCCTGACAGTTTCGTAGTTTAAACGCAATACAGCTGTGGCTTTGGCCCTCAAGATGGCCTCAAGACCCAAGGCAGCAATAACATTTAGCTCCCCGCCTTCAAATTAGTAGGATATTTGAGGTTCTATCTCAATCGTGAATAGGACACAAGAACTCAGCCTATGCTAAAGAGTAACAGTAGAAGGGATATTGCTATGGTACAAGCAGGATAGCAATAACGACAAGACATGACTAACACTTTGTCTATATTATGGTGTGTAGAGAAAAATCACAGATCAAGGCGGGATCGGCTAGGTAGGAGCTGAGGGAGTTGAGGTTCGGACATGTTATTGGTCAGTAGCATCGGATCGCTTTTCCCAATAGAGGTAGAGAACACGATCCGCTGCCTAAGGAGGTTAGCAGAGCTGTGACTAAATGAAAGACCATGAATATGACACATACACTCAATTTATCGAGATATAGATGCATACCTAACCATACCGAAGTCCACGTATCAGAGTCTTATCACCTCAAAGGCCTTAGGAGTACATCAACTTATGCACCATATCATTGTTGTCGATTGAAAATGTCTTGTCCAAACACACTCCCTGCCTCATGGTACACCAGTAAGGCCATTGCTGGCTTAGAAAGGCGTGCTATATTCGACAAGGTATGATGGTATGTTGGTAATCTATTGGGGCAGCAACTGATATGCTCTAGACCTGGATCTATCTCGGTGTTATCACACGATGGTCCGCTGACGGCGAGGACTGTTTCTATGACATGGGGCAGTTCAAATTCACCATTCGACGTGAGTCACAAGACTGGAACAGCATTCAAGTCTTTACAAGTGACGTACGAAATCGCTGCTATAGGCCGAAGTTGAATTCTGACACTCTCAGGGCACTCAAATGCGTCAACATATCACCCGGACCGGCCTCCTCTTTATAACTTTCTCTAGTTCGACACCCGAGTTCGACGAGTACTTTCCTGGTCTCGAAGATCTCATTGCGACAGTTGACTTCACCACATTTCCTTTCAGAAGAAGCCTCAAATACATCGGAAAGTATAATTGGAAGACCCTTATTGATGGGTTCCAAGAGTGCCTTCACTGCTCCTTTGCGCACCCATCATTCTCCAAGATTTACGCGCCGACTACATACAAAGTTCTCAACGAGAAGTACTTCTCACGTCATCTAGCTGAAGCAGGTAAACACGACAGCCCGAGTGATGGTCTTTTTCTTTACTTCTTTCCCAACTCTACATTGAATTTGTATGGTGGTGGTATCTCGTCGTTCCGAACCTGGCCGACAGACGATCCGTCTCAAACAATCATGCAGTTTGACTACTATCACAAGTCACCTGTCGAAACGCAGGATTTTGAGAATTATTACAAATTCGCCCGGAGTGTCGCAACCGAGGATAACGATCTTTGCGAAATGGCTCAGATGAACCTGAAGATGGGGATTTATACTGAGGGCATATTGAATCCAAATAAAGAAAATGGCGTGATCCGTAAGTGTGACATATTGAGACCCCAAATGCTATTGTCAGTACTGATGTTTTGGGTATTAGATTATCAGAAACGGGTTTTTGAAATGTGTCTGGCCGAGTTCAACAAGGAAACCACAGCAAACAACAAGCAGAAAGTGTTGGATTCAAGCCTGGTACCAGTTACGGAAGGGATCATCTAGCACTGTCCCTACAAGACTTCAATAGCGCATGGATACAATTAACATCCTTTTATTTACAACTTGATTGCTACTCAAGTAACCGTAGTGGCGGAAACCTTTTGTCTGTGAATAAATACCTACGATGAGGCCTATTTCAACCAGTATAGTAAAGAAATACTGTATCCAAATGATGGAGATTCTGGAACAGGAGATACGCCTCTGGGGGCCTGAACGTACACCTAGCTAATGATTGCATCTGATTGGTTTGATGCTTACCATACCGATCATGTCTGGTAGGTGATAGAAGATCCAGGCTAGTCTAGAAAAGGCCTCTCCAGCCCATGTTGACCTGTTGTGGACAGGACCCAGATTTCCCCGCCTTCTTATCTACTCTCTCGTCTGGTCTACTTCGTCACAGTTATCATGTCCTCTAAAACAATTTAAACATTGCACAGCATCTAATCCTGATACACCACGCAAGCCACTAGAACGACCGACTCTACGTGAAGCAAATACCTATCCAGACATGTCTTAAGTGCCCGCAAAAATTTAGACATGACACCTCCCGAGATATATCAGCTACGTCTTCTATTACCAGCTTCCCCAGGAAAGCAGGTACATACAGCGCCACAAAAACGAGCACCAAACAAGAAAAGCCGAAATGGTTGTGCAAAAACTCATCTGGAAAGGCGATAAGGCTAGATAGAGGAAAGAGCTAATCTCAATCCAGGATGCGTTACGTGCAAAGCAAGACGAAGAAAATGCGATGAGAAAAAGCCTTCTTGCTCCCAATGCCTTCGCCGGAAAACGGCATGCGGGGGCTATCACGCAGAGTTTAGGTGGAGAGAATTCGAAAAGCCCGAGGCAGGCAGTATGTCGTCAGGGAATAGTAGCCAACCCGATCCTTTCCAGGGGCATGTTATGATGCTAAAGCTTTAATTTAGATGGCAGGAGACGGCGACCCAGGTTGGACCAGCCTGATATCGAATTGCGAGCTTCCCATTTAGATGAAGCCGAGCTCCCCATCAGACGTGATTCTGATGATCATGGCGTACTGAGCGGTCTACTCATTCAATCCGAATTTCCGTCCCGAGATCCTTTCATCCCGCAATCTCATACAGCCCAGACTCCTGTTGAACAAGGGTCTCGATGCGAGTTTGTCGACTATGGAACCAACTTTGATGATCTTTCATTGGAGATGGCCTTTGATATAACCGAAGACCTGGATGACCTTTACCACATTCTTGCCGGTCCTGATTCCTTCGATGCGCAACCAGTCCATCACGATATCTCACAGCCAGATTGCCCAACAGAGCCTGGGGGCATTATAACGGGGCCGCTTGACACTGAGCAGTCACAACTTCCATGTGTCAACTTAGAAGATGATGACATCTCCCTATCAGTATTTCTGCGTACAAATCCTTCACATCTTGTTGAAGGAACAACAGAATTTCCGGACCTTTGTAGAGACGTTGAGTTTGGGGAAACAGGTAGTGAAGATGATGGGCACTCTCCGTCAAGTCCAAGGAGTCATGTCAGGTCGCCTGTTTACAGGGTTCCCCAACTCCATAGTGACTCTCCAGAGAACATTTCTGTTCTCTTTGATCGTCGCATATGCGAGGTTTTATGCATCAAGGACAGCTCAACCGGGAATCCTTGGCGAAAGATCGTCTGGCCCATGGCTAAGGAGCACACTGCGCTTTATCATGCAATCGCGGCCATGACATGCTTTCAGGGATTCAATAATCTCCCTCAACATCGAGCCATAGGACTAAGACATCTCAGCCATGCAGTCCAACAGCTCACAGTCATGGAATCTAGCGATTGCAAGCCCGAGGCAACTATTAGTACGACGCTGGCCGTGAGCCTAGCTCAAGCCTGGTGCTACCCTCGATCTTCTACGACCACGAGTTACATAAGGAAAGGAGCCGAGCTTCTTCGAAAGGCACTAATAGAACATCAGTCTTCTCAGCGTCCCAGGAGTGAGCTGATTGGCTTAGGCTTTCTCTCAAATACCTGGATATATATGGATACCATAACGCGCGTTACATGTCATGACGGAAACATCATGGACTTACCGCTCATGTCGGATTGCAGCTTATTCAGCTCCACATCTTTGGGCTCCACGGTAGATCCTCTCATGGGATGCGCTGGGCCACTGTTCCCTCTTCTTGGTGGCGTAGCTGATCTTGTGAATCGGGTTCAGCGAAGCCAGGAAAAGCTTAACTCGCCAGCGGTTGTCTCCGCGGCAGTCCGTCTCAAAACTTCAATTGAGCGATGGGAACCCTGCACAGAACTGGATGAGGAGACCCAGGAGGCTCAGCTATGTTCAAGCGTGATTGATCTGATACAAACAGCTAATGCGTATAAGTGGGCAACCTTGCTGCTTCTTCACCAAGCGGTGCCGGAGCTTCCGACACAAATTCCGTTACAGGACATGGCCCGAAAGGTCCTGAACCTTATAGCGACTGTACCGGAAGACGCTCATGCAGCTATATTTCCCGTGATGCCGCTGATGATTGCGGGTTGCGAGGCTACCGACATTGAGGATCGGAACTGGGTGTCTGAAAGGTGGGGAGTTTTGGGTTCTCGACTTACCTCGGGACTTGTCAACAGATGTTTGGAAATTACAGCAGAGGCTTGGAAAAGACATGACAAGTCATTTAAGGCCACTCATGTTGACCTGGCTTCCTCTAGCCGTTCATCCTCGACAACGAAGCGCGAAATACATTGGATGAATGTCATGAAGGACTGGGGTTGGCAAGGTAAGTTGATATGTGCACAAAGCAAGAAAAGAGAAGCATATTAACCCACATCAGTCATGCTGGGCTGAGAAGGCTTTATCGCCAAGTAGCTTGGAAAGGACATCTGAGTTTAAATCTTGTTGAATAGTACAGAAATGAGTATGGTGTACACAAGAAACAAGCCGGGCACGTATGTTCCCCCCGACCAAGATCTTACTGCCAATTATCCCACAATGAAGTACTAAGGCATATCCCCTTCTTGCTCTTCAAGCCCTCGAAGACTGCATGGAGCTACCGGTGAGCTTCTAGTATTACGAGGTCAAGGAGCAGAGGCTACATCTCCGGCAGAAGAATAACTATCGATCTTGACGCCGTACGATTCAAACTTGCAGCAACTATTTGTCTCAGAAGACCTGGTTGTTATTCGATCACCGACTTAGATATAAGAGGCTAAAAACGTGCCCCGCTCACTTAGGTACATTGTGGATAAACAAGATAGTGAATTATCCCAGGCGTAAATTTACCAAAGTCGCTCCCAGAATCTTCGAAGCCAGTTCATCTGTTGCAAGCGTAGTCTCTCCTTCTCAATCGCAGCAGGATCTTCCCATACTTTGCATTCTTCATCAACTTCGGCCTTTCCAGTGACAAGGTCTGCTTGAGAAGGCTTCACCCATCTTGTTTTCTTAAAGAGCTTTCCGACAACAAACATCAACGGGCCAAATATGGTAGCGAAGTAGTAAGTTATCCAACCTTCAACATCAAAGGGCGAAAATGTGTCCCAGCCAATGAAGAGAAGAAATATGCAACCCAAGAAAAAAGCAAAGTAAGCACCATATGGTCTGAACGGTGATAAGTACGGCAATGAAGATAGCGGGACTGCGTCTGGCTGAGCCTTCAAGGCGCGATGCCACCCGATGAATGTCAAGAGCATGCAAGTGTAGACATAGACAAATCCACCCGTGGTAAGATCAACGAACTATTAAGTGGTGTCAGAATACCAACTGTGGAGAGAATTGGGAGACGCAAATTACCCAGTAGAAAACAGTAACAGACGAGTTTGAAACGACGAGGAATGAGAGGCAAGAGAGTAAAGTGACAGTTACAACTGAGTAGATAGGTACACCTGACTTGGTGCATTTCGCAAATACCTTGGGAGCGAGTCCATCTAAGCTATTATTAGCATACGGCTACATCTTAATTTTCAAAATGGACGTACCGCGAGCAAGCCCGTACAAGGAGCGAGACGTAGAGTACAGGTACGCGTTCCCGCAGGACCTGGGGCATATAGTCAGCATATTCATGAAGGATTCCATTCATAGTATGTATACTCACCAGCCGGAAAGTAATATGACAGCATTGATCACATCAGGTAAACCATGTATACCGAGGTTCTGGATGCCGATAACCCAGGGCGAAGCTGCTGCTCCGGCATCCCCGTTGCCTATAGCATTCAGTAAACGCTCATCACGGCTTGAGCAGATAATTCCGACGGCAAATACTCCAACAACATAGAAGAATGCCAGTCGATAGAATATTAAGCGAGCGACTCGAGGTATAGTTTTCCTGGGATTCTGGATTTCGCCAGCCGTGAGGCAGATCAGGTCGGGGCCGCCGATCGTGAATGCAGCGTAAATCACTACAGACCTGGATTCAAGAAGTCAACACTCGCGCGAGTAAAGATGGTTGAGGTTGGCTCATGTAGCTTACCAGAATCCGAGAAATCTACCAGCTGCTCCATCAGTATAATAGGCGTGCATGGCGTTCCCATTGCCCCAGTATCGAAAACCGTAAGCGTCACCTCGAGGATTCCCACTACACATGGTGATGAAAGTAAGCAAAATGAGGCCGATGATCAAAATGACTTTTGTTGATGCCATAACAAACTCAGACTCTCCATACCACTTGACGGCAATCACATTCAGCAGGAAGCAGACGACCAGAGCCATAGCAACCCATACACCTGCGTTGATAGAAGTATTCCCTAACATTACAAAGGTCAGAAGAACAACGAACGAACAGTTGACTTGGGGTGAAAGGGTTTTACATACAATACTGCATCACGGTGGCCACAGCACTATATTCCACACAAACAAGCATGACACCACCGTAAAAGTACGTCCAGCCCATCGAGAAGCCAAGAGCAGGATCGACGAAGCGGCTGGCGAGCTCAAAGATACTTCCCCGGATTGGAAGATATGCGCACATCTCTGCAACGCTGAGTGTGCATGGTAGGATAAAGAACAGGCTCCAAAATAGATACCCAAGTGATAAGGAAAGAGGGCCGGCTTTAGACAGCACACCACCAATGCCGACGAATAGCGCAGTGCCAATGCTACCTGCAATAGCCATTAGCTGCACGTGTCGTGGAGATAGCCCACGTTTGGTTTGCTCGTCGGTCATGTAGATGGAAGCTCTTTGGATTGAACTCGTGTCGCATGCATTCACTACTCCCGAGGTGTCGAGGGCGACCTTCTTGGGGTCATCTTGCTGTAAGATAGAAACCATCTTTGACATGTAAATAATGTTGAATTTGAAAGTAGGATAGCTGAATCGAGGGAATATTCACGACTTAGGTCCACTGAAACTGCACTGGTATATATATCTCGTTTTACGCTTGTGCCTCTTGAGCAGAACGATGGATTGGCTATGTATGAAAAGAGTTATGAATGGTACAGATGTTGATAGCTAATCTAGAAGTGGAGAGGCTATCGCCAGTATAAGAATTCCCCTAGTACGTTCTAGGTTATGGAATCCACGACCACATCGGTAAGGTCGTATCATTTTACTCCATTGGGTTAATTCGCTGGGCGCAACGTGATAAGTCAACGGGCGCAAATATGGAGAGCATGTCGCTCAGATCGTAGACAATCGGTAGTCACACGCGTATATCAATGCATAACTCATCCGAATGTCTTTTTGTACATAGGCCTCTGCTTAATTTGAGATAATACGCAACGCCATCATGTCTGTCACAACCACTGTCCGAGCCGTAAGCCTCGAGGGCGATCATCATGCCACTGCAGAACCACAACCTCCCGCACAAATGGAGGAGACGCCCGAGCAGGTCTGCGCCACTGGGGGGTATCCGGCCCCAACTATGCCCGAGTTCCAAGGCCCTTACATAAAGCGACAGTAGCAATTAGAGCATATGGCTGCTGTGTTAAGAGTATTTGCACGCAAAGGCTTTACAGAAGGAACCGCTAGGCATATTAGTGTTCGCGACCCCGTGGAACCAGATACCTTTTAGATTAACCTGTAAGTGTACCTTTCTTCCCTTATGCCTAGACTATGATTTTAACCTTTGCTTAGTCTTGGCATATACTTTGGCTTACTTAAAGCAAGCGACATAGTACAGATCAACGAGGATGGCCATGTCATTGGTGGAAATCGCGTCGCAGTCAATAAAGCTGGATTTCAAATACATGGAGCCATTCATAAAGCTCGGTCTAATATCAATGCTATTTGTCACACACATTCTCCCGCTGGAAAAGCTTGGTCAACTTTTAGCCGCCCTCTCGACATCATCAACCAAGACGCCTGTACCTTTCTTAGTATACAGGCTATTTATGAAAACTTTGGAGGTATTGTTCTAGAGCGCGACAAGGGGCAGAGAATTGCCGCGGCACTAGGCAAGAGGAACCGTATTGCGATTTTGCAAAATCATAGTCTCCTCACTACTAGATCCACTGTTAATGAAGCAGGTTATCTGTTTACACTCCTAGAGCGATCTTGTGAGGTGCAGATCATAGTGGAAAGCGCCGGTCTTCCAAAGAAAATCATTAGGAAGAGAGAAGCAGAATACACTGCCAAGGCTTACCAAGATCCAGTAAGTACCTGAACAACTCTTTTATTATCTAATTAAAGAAAGCATCAGGCTAACCAGACTAGAAAACACTATATCTTGAAGCTCAGCCTAACTTGAATTATGAAGCAGCTTATTCTAATAAAGAATTAAATCTCAGTTTTCAATATTGACTTCTTAATACACTTTTACTTTATATCATTTGTTAGTTTAAGACTGTCCCGGATCAGCGATACCCTCAAATCGTCATTCTATTAGGCAGCCTGGGTTGTGATATCCTTGCATTGCATTGCATAGCAGAGGCGGAAATCGAAGAAACCCCTAACTAAAACACAGCATTCAGAGCATTTATAGCGTAGCTGCACGCGGCCTTGACATCGTTATCCACTTCTGTAAGCCTATTCCAGTTCCCCGCCAGGAAGTCCTTGATGGAGCGCCTATCAATACTCGAAAATCCAGATGATGCCTGATTGACGACCCTGTTGACTATGCCCATGCTCTGGCTCATGAAATTGGCGGCTCCACTTTGCTGTGCAGGAGGGAGGGCTTCGATCAATTGGACGGCCTCATCCGCAGCATTGTCAAATCGGTCGGAGAAGCTTCGGATAGCGGTCTCACAAGCACCGCTTATTGTAGCATTCCAGATGTCTCTATCGGGCTGCGTGTCCTTCAGGCCTCGGATGGTTTCGATGCATGTTCCGGTAGCAGTCTGGATGTGATAGACACTGGCTACATTGATGCTAGTAAGCTGATTCCTGACACTATCTGGTGGTGGATAATGATCGCTACGCATTGCCGCCGCGAATGGAGCGGTTTCCATCGCGTCTTAAGAGTGCGACGATGTCATGTCGAGGCTTGAAACAGAGAGCGCCATATCATCACGGAGTTTCTGCTCCCAAGCAGGTGTAGTTGCGCCTGTTGAAGACATGATGGTGTTGCTGGAAGATGGTTGACAACATCAATTTGGAGACTTGTGAGTATGTAAAAGGAATCTAAAGAGTAATGGGCAACATTTGTAATATATACCGCATACATTCATCAAGCTCACTACCAAATTTCAGCTAACCTTCCCCAGCTCCTATTGGCTAGCTAAGTTCTCTGTGCTGATTCAGGTCTGAGCCGCAAGCCTCAACCGCAAATAACACTACTCTATTGGCTAGCTGCGCGGGGTCATCGTCCTAAGTCAGTCTCTAAAGCCATCTTATTTCATATATGCCAATCGACCAAGCCTTTCAATCACCAACCAGAAAAGAAGAACAAAGGTTCATCAGCAAAATCTTATTATACTATCGCCCTTCCTAATATACTATGTAGATATCCGATATCTATACTTCCTCCTGTCCATTCCCGTGTGTCGGTGATCCAGTCTTCCGTTTCCAAGTTTGCATTCTCAATCATTATCATCTCATCTTTTAGGCAGAAAAGCGGGTGGCACGACGGTTGTTGCGAGCACTAGAGTCGTTCTCATCCTCATCCTCCTCCTCATCATCGTTGTCATTACCGTTGGCGTTGCTGTTGTTTGCATTACCATTGTTGTTGTTGCTTGCGTTGCCATTGGCACCGCCGGCGGTGGTATCATCAGTGGTATCGTTAGTGGTATCCTTAGTAGTATCGTTGGTGTTGTCATTGGCGTTGCCGGTACCAGCGTTGCCCGTGTTTCCAGTCTCAGTAGCATTTCCAGCATTGCCGCCATTGCCGCTCACCATCTGGACTGGAATCACACCGCCAAACGGGCCAGCACGAGCCGGGTTCTGACAGCGGACAAGACATACGTTGTCCTCGCCTGCGACGGTTCCAGTACAGTTTTGATTAGCAGGAATGGAAGCAACGAGAGGGAAGTCTCCCATCTCGCCGTCCCGGTTGCGACCCCGCTCATTACCCGCGACATTAGTCGTCACCTCGATGTTATCCCAAGATGTACCGGTGCCGTCGGCATTGATCATGCAGGTGTATGGACCAGCACCGTCTGAGTTGACTTGATGAACCGTCATCTCGAGGCTGCCACCGGGGTTCACCTGAGGGAGCTCGCTTCCTGACTTAGGTGTTAGTATGTGAAATCATTATCAGCGTCAGTAGGCATAGCTTACCTGTCTCTTCCATGATATCCAAAGTTCCCTGCTCGATGTCGTTATCACCGGCAGACAAGGTTTCGCCGACAGTATCAGCGGATTGGCCTCGGAAGCGGGTTGCATCTTGCTGGAAAGGGCGTCTTCGAGTTCCGTCTCGAGGAGTTGAGGTATCGACTCCAAGAGCCATGCCAGAGCCACCAGCATCGCCGACGGCGTTGGTGATGACACTGTGGGCTGAGACTGCTGCGAGATCGGCAGCGACGAAAAGGGCCATGAGGAGGTTCTTGATGGGAGCCATTTTGAGATTGTGAGATTATTGTGATGTAGACTGAGAAGAAAGATGGGCAAGATATGAAATTGAACTAGTCAAAGACACTGGAAAAAGAGACCTGACCGGCAGGAGAGAAGTGATTAGAAGGGAAGTAGATGATGCTGATGCTGATTGTTGATTCTGATGATTAGACTCATTGAGAGGAAGATGATCAAACTTATATAGAAAAGTCAACGAGTCTGTTTCCTCTTACGGCCATCTTAACAAACACATATATCACCACCAAAAAAGCAGCCATGTAAAACACAAGACAGTCTCGAGACATTCAACAGCTTCACGATAGCAACCTCAAAATCTGTAAAACATCACCAGACAAACATATCACGCACCGCACGGCTTCTTCACGTACGCTTTGACCCTTTCCCGCCCAGCCAAGACCCGGAATCCTCGTCTCCCGAAGAACACAGCCACTCTGTCAAACAAAACGTCAAACAGGCCATTGCTAAACTGCGATTTGCTCATTAACCATAAAACGCTTGCACTTAAAACACAGAAACTGCTTCTGAGCTACGGACACGGGCCATGATCGGCAAACAGGTCGGCGAGAGCGGCACGTTTGTAACCGATTCCAAGACCTCGTCTATCTTCTGAGGAGCCAATCGTATCTCTGCGTCGTCAAGTTCCGAGATCTGTGGAGGTCTTTTTGTCAAAGAGCCAATGAATTGTCGGGGAATGTGTTTTGGGGGAGAGACGTCGCAGGTGGTGTTTCAGGGGAGAGGGCTGAGCACACGGCCAAGAAGAGGACAAAACGGTTATGGTGAAGATTCAAAACTGTTTGGCTATAGCTAAGCTAAATATTATGTCTATTTTTTGAAAAGTGTTGCACGTGAAGGCGGCCGAAGGGTTGTGGAATGGGAATGACCCTTGTTGAGTTTTGTTCCCGGCCGAAACCCCGAGTGGGACTAACACGAGGAAGCGAATGTGGGGTCTGATCATGACTCGACTGATCTTAGCCTCGGAGGATTCGGGGTTCTGATTCACCCTAGAGTTCCTCCGAAGCCAATCTTTACATCTCGTGATGTTTAGTTATAGCGATAAAAGATAAAGAGTCGGTAAATAGATAAATGCTACTAATAAGAAATAATTTAATTCTTGCTTTTAGGCAAGTCTGATCAAGATTTCACAAGAAACCCCACTACCACGGACTATTTGAACAAGTTTTCCACGTTAATGTGCTGTGTTGACTGAAAATTGGTTGCTGAATCGTTTATCTTACTAGAGCGGGGTCAGCTACAGGTCTTAACTGCGAATAACACATTTGCGAACAATTTTAACAATGAACATCGCAGCCAACTCTCAGCTTCAACTACGATGTGGACTGGTCCTTAAGAATAGGCTTGTCAAGACTGCAATGTCGGAAAAGATGGCCCATAACTTATTGCCATCTGCGAAACACAGAGCATTGTATAAGCGATGGACTGAAGGAGGATGGGCAGCTCTAATAACAGGTACATTTCAGCGAAGAGCTTGATCTACACGTAAAGAACTTTGTGCTGACGATGTATAGGCAATATCATGGTTTCAGACAAGTACCTTGGCAGCAACGAAGATGTCGCAGTTACCGGGACCGCATCGAACTTGCTGAAGAGCTGGTCGGAATGGACAGCCGTTGCCAAGAACCAGAACTGTCATATGATTGCTCAATTGTAAGCCCAGCACCCAAAATGAAGTCTAAGACACGTCGTGACTAATTGCGTCACTGTGCTAGAAACCATCCAGGACGACAATCGCCAATTGGAGCTGGAAAGAGAAGCATTTTCTCAAAGACAATTGCTCCCAGTGCTATTCCCATCAACCTTGGAGACAACACCGTTGCCAAGCTAATCCGTATGTTGGTGTTTGGTACTCCAAAGGCCATGACACAGTATGACATCGACGTTGTCATCGCGCAGTTCACTCAAGCTGCGCAACTGGCTTGCCAAGCTGGCTTTCAAGGCGTTGAAGTTCATGCAGCCCGTGAGTCATAGGGCATATGAGTGAAGCATGTGTTGTTTACTAACTCGTTCTCATAGACGGGTTTCTGCTCTCTCAGTTCATGTCGCCCAACAGCAACCAGCGAGATGATGAATTCGGAGGCTCGACAGACAAGCGCGTTGAACTAGTTCTCCGCATTATCCGATCCATTCGAAGAGAAGTCCCTAAGACATTCTGTGTCGGTGTAAAGATCAATTCCGCAGACTTTAAAGACGATGAGGGTATGACTCAAATGCTACGGCATATCGAGTTGATTCAGCAGGAGGAAATTGATTACATCAATCTCAGTGGCGGATCTTTCGAAGACCCTCAGATGATGAGCACCAATTCTTCCCTGACGCCAAGTTCTACCAGGTCTCGTTCGAGTATTCGTGAGGGTTTCTTCCTCCGAACGAGCGAAGAGATTCGTCGAAGGTTCCCTGGTCTTACGCTTCTTGTCACTGGCGGGTTCAGAAGCCGAAACGGTGTTGCTAAAGCTCTGGGTAACAACGCCTGCGATCTCATTGGACTTGGGAGGCCAGCTGTGAAATATCCAGAGTTACCGAACATGATCATGTTTAATGAGGATCTCAGTGACGACGAGGCTCGATTTGATGTGGAGTCTGCTCCCGGTGGTGGATGGTTGGCTTCAAAGGTCCGCTCTGTTGGAGCAGGCGCCGAGACTGTAAGTTCACACCTCTCATGGAAGCGAATTTTATTATCACTTAAGAGATACAGTTCCATGACTAACAGCATCTAGAAATACTGGGTAGCCGCTATGAAGAACCTCTAATGCACAGGATACTCCACCCTGAAATTTGCATCATATGTTCTTGGAACTTACACATGCTCTGCGTGCCACCTCAGTCTAGTCATTTATTATAACATGGTGTCAGTATGATATTCCCAGGAAATAAACTTCATAAACAACTCCATCCCCCTTCTTCAATTGTTTTTTGGTCAGATAAGCGGGCAAGCTTTGAATAGAGGACCAGTCATGCAACCACTCTGATCAGCTAAAACCTCAGATGAGCATGAGTAAATGCGCCTGGATGAACGCTCTTCATATAATTGAGTCAGTGCACTCTAGAGTCAATCACAAGTTCCCTATGACACCCTAGCGTATAGCACCAGCGTAAATTAGTAAGTCGGAGGTATCCATAAATCCTTGAGTCGCTGCTATAATTATAACTAAAGGCTAGTATCAAGCCGAAGCAACTATGCGACTAAAAGACCCAGAAGTGTTCCGGCCTATAATAACAAACTTCTGCCCAAATCGTGCTACTGGGCTGGAAATAAGGTCTTCTGTGATCAAAGAACTTGAGGAGCATAGTAGTGGTAAAATGCCCTTCTGTAACTGCGACTGTATACACAACAGCATCTCTCTCGTATTTATGAAATTCACCAGCATCGATCCACGATGCGAATACTTCTCATGTCTTGGCAGGATCGTCTCAAGGATCCACGACACAACGTGAGACTCTGGCACACATAGCGCCAAAGTCACCAGAACCCAGAGAGGCCCACTGTCATACACGTCGTAGCGGATAAGCTGCATTGGGTCTAGTCCTTCGATCACCGAAAGCAGGTGAGCGACAACGACGGGAATATGTGTTCTGAGCGCTCTAGGTCGCGTGGCAAGAACGTACATACTCAGGACTTGCGACGATGTGATAACTAAGCTGACGGCATAACGTAGATAATTGAACGCGGCTTCAGGAGTGCGAAACTGCAGCGGTGCCACATCTCCAACCAAGACCAGTCGGTCCTCAAAGACGTGATCGAGTGCCGAAGGGGAAGATGCTTGTAGAAATGGGAGCTGTGATTTGTCAAGACCGTTACGCCACCCGTGAAGTACCTGCTTAGTAGCATCAAGACCGTCCATCAACTCCTTGGTAGTGAGGACACATCCAGCCTCAGAAGAGAGCTCCGCTGTATAATTGAAGTCAAAGGCATGCGAGTACCATTTGCGGAAGTGACTTAGTACAAGACTCTCATCTATCTCATCACAAGCCACGCACATGTGTAAGACAAGCCGATCCCTCATCGAAATCGCATTTGTAAGGGCAGATGCGACACCCGAAGAAGATTGCAGAGCATGAGACATCAAGACTCTGTCCCGGGTATCCGAAGCTCTACTAAGTTCGATCTCCAGGGGCCTAAATGCAAGTTTCTGTCTGTTTTTGCGCGCCCGCATGTCGGCCCAACTCTTAAGAAGAAGACGCCCTGTCGATGTTTGGCACAGCTCTTCAAAGGAAGATATGACAATGGCATCAGCACCATCCATATGGACGAAGCTGCCGTGAACACTCCCAGACTCCCATTCGAAAAGAACTAGTAAAAGAGTTACTGCAAGATTCAGCTGGGGGGATTTGTTGCCAGTGGAGGTTGTGTCGCTTATCATTCGGATGGCATCGTTATAGTAATTGATGGCGAGACGAAAGCATGACTGTGTCATTTTATCGGTATGCTTCTCCTTGATATGGCACGCGGATAATGTAGGATCGCGGCGGAAGACACTCTGTTGGAATAAATTGGAAGCTGAGATGGCCATCAATGCAGGTTCGAGATAGGGGTGATATGACAGGTCAGTCAGCCAATTACCCATGAGGTGCAACAAATGTCCACGCACACAACGATTGAAATGATTTAGTAGATATGTTTCATGGTCGAGTAGTAAAAAGCCTCTCGATGACTCTTGATGGTCCGCAGCGTGTATTAAAAGCTGCTGCAAGTGAGCATCATCTGCATTCGCGCCGTCATCGGTCAAAGCTTCAAGCCAACGATCCGGCTCTCTCAGGTAAGAAACGGATGTGGCAGGAATCGGCTCTCTCGAGAGTGGTAATCTGTTCTTCTTCGGCGAAGCTGTCCGCTTTGGCCGTTGTGGATTATCCCCAATGCCGACTGAGGCAGGCAGCCATGTGAGCCGCAGGGTATAACCATCGCAATCCAAGCCGTTACGCGTGCAGTTGGAGCACGAAGGTTTGGTCAGATCGCACTGTGACCGGGAAGAATGCATCAGTTCGATTTCACCACGCTCCCGTGGGGGCTTGGGATAGTAATGAGGTGTATTACGTACCTTGCGGTGCTTACGACGACAAGTGTAGCAGCCATCGCGTGAACGGCATATTCCAGTCCTCTTGGTTCGAGGGGGGGCTGGCCGGTACATGGGCATTGATAGCGAAAGGATTTTACGCTCTGTTCTGATGAGTTACACGGCTGCGTGAGCTATGGATGACAGCGGCCTATAAGGTTAAGCTTTAGGCTGCGTGAGCATTTGCCGTGATGGTGCTTGAGAAAGCAAGTCAGGTAGTGGAGACGTGGCCCCGACTCTGTTATCACGGCATCTTAGTGTAAGATTGATGGGGTGTGGGGTTTCTTAGTCGATTTGCTCGTTCTCGCCCACCGCTTTCGGTATAGTCTACTGGTTTCGTGACGAATCTAGCCGTGACTGATCTAAGTAATAGGCTCAGACATAATCAATCGATCTTGTATTACGGAGTATAAGTACCCAGGAAGCCAACCTCATAGAGTCGTACATATGTTCAATCTCAAATCTTCACAACATGGCGCGCTCCAAAAATCCCTCAATCTATCTCCGCTTGGCTCCCCATTTTGATAAAGAAGGCGTCAGCGCACTCTCCGTGCATCTCGAGATAGAGAATCCCTCTGTTCAAGATGGTCAGCCTATGTTTTTGTTTGACACCTTTATGGATAACGTCCCTGGACATCCGTACTGCGAGAGCGACATCCACGCTGCAGATGATGACGGACCTCTGCCACTTGCCTTCCGCGACATTCCGAGGCTGAACCGTGACACACAGCAGCAATGGTGCCCAACTCGACAAACCAAAGGTCATGTCACTTTGAGATTTGATGCCTTTCCCCGCACAGTCTCGGAGAAGACTCCATTGGGGGCCCGTGTGGATCTCCGCAGGGATCAAGGCGGCCTCCAGGGCGTTGGCCGTTGGTTTCTGCCCCTTCTGATATCTGATCGTGTTCACAAAAACACTGTCGAATGGGTCTTGCCACATGAGACACCACCGTCAACAAGATGTGTCTGGAGCCTTGGAGAGGGCCCTGAACCTGTCGTCGTGATTGGTCGTGCTGATACAATGTGGAGGACAGTCTACATGACAGGTCCTGTCTGTTCCTACCCAGACTCAGCCGCTCAAAAAGGGGACATTCTGGCTGCGTGCTACTGGTTCGGCGACCTACTTCCCAACCTCGATCGGCTGAAGGCCTACAATACAAGTCTTTACCCAAAGATGGCAGAGCACTTCCGGGTTCCAGGGGAGTCCTATCGTGTTTTTATCCGCAAGACAAAAGTCGGATTTGGAGGCACTGGCTTCATAGGTAGCTACGGGCTAGAGTATGATGAGTCAGTAGCCGACGAAACCGATGATTCGCTTTTGCTCCTTTTTACACATGAAATGGTCCACAGCTTTTCTGACCTCAGTCCCGAAGACGACGGCTATGACAACGATTGGTTCAGAGAAGGTAGTATCTCTCAACAGTTTATTCATATCAAGCTAATGGTAGTCCAGGAATCGCCGAGCTCTACTCAGCCTGTCTACCCTACCGTTTTGGATTTAGAGGCAAAGCCTTTCTGATTGAGAGCCTCAATCGTCATCTTCAGGGATACTTCTCTTCTCCGAGAATCAGCATGGATATTCGCGAAGCAGGTCAAGAGATGTTTTCTGATTGGTATGCCGAATGGATACCGTACAAGAGAGGTTGCATTTATCTACTTTTCATTGACTGCTGTATGAGAAAGCAAGATGGGCAATGTGACTTATTATACAACGGACGTCTGGATCAGATGGTTGTAGATCTTTCCCATCGATGGAGAGTCGGCGAAACTGTACGGGCTAGCGACTGGCTCAACCAAATCCGCAACGAATTGGAAAACTCCGGCTTCTCTTTGGACGATTACTTCAGGAATATGCTCAATGGCAAGCAACTTGTGGACTTTTCAGGGCTCTCTTTCGATAAGCCCTCGATATGCTTCATTCCCGTTGAGATCCCGATTCTTGAGTTTGGTTTCGACAAACGCAGCCGAAGCACTCGGGTTATCACAGGCGTTGTTCCTGCCTCTAACGCGGAAACTGCTGGACTGAGAGACGGCATGCATCTCTTGGAAGCATCGAGACCTTCTAATTGCGTTGAGAATGTCAACGAGATATATCAAGTTAAGGTGCAGGATGGCAATATTGGCCAAACTATTCAATTCTTGCCCAGAAGGCCAGAAAGGGCATTGGCTTGGAAGGTACAGGATAGTGTATCTGAACCCTAAAGATCTTCAAGATAATAATTCTGTCGATCAAGATATGGCCGTGATCAAAACAGTACGGTATCCGATTTTGAAGTGACGCATCCCAAACCTCCAGGAACAGATCATTATGCCGTACCCATAAGCAACTCTGCAATCTGCTCGCCTGTCAGATCATCAAAGTCCGCCCTCCAAATTCCACGAGCGGCCAGAGCTTTGTTGGTCCAGTCTGCGCAAATCTTGTCCTGCTCTTCCGGATCATCTTGTGTTCCAAGAAAGACCAGTCTGCGACATGCACGCCGAAAAGCGGAGGCGGATGTCTTTGGGATACCGAATTTGGACGTGAACTGCTCGACTATGCTATTCGGCGTGGCATATTTGAGTTCGCGATAATCGCTGTAACCGGCTTGTATGAGGAGAGAAGCTGTTTTGGGTGTGATCGTCAGCTTCTGTTGCAGTAATGCCTGCGCTGTAGCCATGATGACGTCGTGAATCCAGGGCTGAGTCCTGTACAAGATGGGTCTTGAGAAAGAGCGCTATACCGCAGGAAGAAATTAAAAATAATAATAATAATAGAATCAGAAGACAGAACTTAATATCCAGAGTCCGAATGGAGCGTTTGGGGTGACAATCTATGCTTCAGAGGGCCCAAAGACTGTGATTACAGGTGAGAAATTATTCACGGTCATATTATCTTGCGTGTTGACTTTTGATTAGCAGACCACGCTAAAAACGCCACATTTTGATCGTGAATGTGTCTTGTTGAGCATGCTGGGCAACATGGGGCAACAAGTGGGGGAGAAATGGAACAACATGTCCCATTTAGCCACGGTTAGTTTGGGGTGTGATAACAGCTGATGTTCAGTTACTTAAGGTATTCTGCTTTACGCTATTGGTAACTATAGGCAGACGCCACAGTGGTTAGGATTACACAAAGTCAGGCCTCTCAACGACTGTTACAATATTCACTGAGGCCATTTATCTAGATCCTTTACCCTAGCGATCTCTCAGCTTAGGATCCGATACAAGGTGTAATTTGAAGGTCACAAAAAGCGTAAACTCCTACCAACGACATTAGTCTTCAGTCATGGTATAGAAAGGACTCGCATACTAATAACCATACAGGGAAGAATGTCACCATCAGGCGCAATATGCGAGCCCGATGACCTTCCCATATTTCCCGCTTGTATTTGTTGCCCAGAATTTGGCGAACAACAACACGGGCATATTCGTCTGCAAGCATGCCATTCTTGTTTCCTCCGTTCTTTACAGACTCGACGGTGCTTTTGATAGGTCGATATAGTGAGTCGTCGGAGATGAGAACACCGTCTCGGAGGATGTTACTGCGGACATAGCCAGTAACGACCTCAATGACTTCGATGGACAGAGGCCTTAGTTCCTAGACTCCATTATCAGCGTTGCATTCAGTCAAGTATTCTCAACTAAAGCTCAACGATTTTAACTAACCACACGAAGAGTCTTGGTATACTGGCTGAGAGCCGCTTTGGAAGCGTTATACACCGACTGACATACAACAGGAACGTCACGGGTGACGCTTCCAATTTGAACAATGCGTGGCCGAGGAGCCTTTTGCAGAAGTGGGATGAAGAGCTGGCACATGTGCATGACCGCTACAACATTGACTGAGAATAATTTAGTAACTTGGTTGACGTCAATGTCAGTAGCTGGCGCTGCGTAGTGCATCCCCGCATTGTTGATGAGAATGTCTAGACGGCCTTTGGTGTATTTGATGACCGAGTCTCTGAGCCTTTCGATACTTGTGGAGTCACCAAGCTCTAGAGGAAGCGCAATTATATTTGCATGCTGTCTTGTGAGGTTGTCGAGAGACTCAACGCGCCTAGCTGTGGCCAATACTGTGTAGTTGTTCTTGGCAAGAGTAATAGCAAGTTGCTCACCGATGCCACTGTTGCAGCCAGTGACGAGGGCAAAAGGAGGTTGGTACGAGGCAGTCATAGTAAAATTACCCCGGGTGCATGAGAAAGCGTCATCATATTGTTCACTATCTTATAAGCCATGCAGAACTGGGGCTCATGAGGTGAAGTTGCGACGCGGTTGAGAGTTTGCCGCGGGGTAAGTTTCATTAAAACCGAGGCTCAAATTTCACATGTATCACAAGGTACGGAATCACGGTCAAGTAGGACTCTCCGATTAACTTATCTCTTGGGGTCGGACAAGCCCGACGCCCGACTCCTGCTCTAACGGTGGATCCTCCGACGCTAACTTGACCAGCCGCGCCACCCATGATTTTAGGGTGGTATTAAACCACGGCGGGGAAGTAAAGACAGTGCCTTGCTTCCCCCTTGGTTGCGTGATGGCCACATACCCTGTTCAGCCAAGATTTTCTTGTAGCTATCTCCTATTAGTATTTCTCTCCTGCAGATGGATAATGCAGGTGACTGAATGGGGCGGGGGCACAGGACATCGTACTCAGTTCAGGTACTAGTAATATTTGTTTCTGCATGAAACCAGGTTCGCAGCCACCCTTGTAAAGACATTGGGACACAACGATACAGTATGCCTCCTCGTCTTTAAAGGGATGTAAGACACTTGTAAGACACGGAATCTAACATGCCTGGAGTCTGGAATTGTGGCAACCTATATAGTAAGCTATATAAATGCGCAGACAGCTAAGGGCAAATGATATATATATATAGTGACACTAAGGACATCTCGGGCCTAGAGCCCTATAAATATATAACTTAAATACTAATATATCAGTATTTAAATATTATATATAGAATTGTATCTTTAATATAGAATTATTTTAAAAGACGTTATATACTATACTTATACTAAGCCAAGTAAAGAAAAATATAATATAAAGAATTTTACATAAACCTAAGACTAAAGAACAGCAAGCTCAGCTGAAAGACTAAAGCGATTGCTATGAAAATGGTGTGTGGCTAAGACAAGTTGGCCAATCAATAAACTCCTGTGCCGTGTTTCAGATACTAGCCGCTTTGATCTACTGACCAGACTTCAGAACAAGCTGTAGATCGTCCAACCTCGAAACCTTGCGGTTCTAGACCACAAGAGCTAAGATTCTAGGTCTCGATTACAATAGCTGAGTTATTGAGCCAGAATCTCAGTAATTATTAACAGTTGGTAGACTTCGAAACCCATGGAGTATAGGGGCAGGCTCTCATTGCAAAGATAAATACGCTACAGCCTCGTTTCGACAAAAGAATAACGAGCTTTCACATCCCCGAATCAGGCGAATACTTGAATCTTCATCAAAGACATTCCTTTCTCCTACCATTGGGTTATTCAATACTTGCCATTCGTCAATACGTCGCATACTAGCGCGTGAAACCACGAGAGATCAGCGTCTTTTTGCACCTTCACTGATCAGAGATCTCGATCGCTTGCATGATGCCGCAGACGTCCATATGCCGCACTGCAACCCTCCTGGATGCCGCCCAATGGAGGAGCTCGTACCGCTGTTCATTCTGCGAGCAAAGGAGTAGCCACACAGCAGAGTCATCCATCACATCATCCAACCATCCTTCGTCGCCAACGTCTACTCGTCATTCAGCAGACTCTCAAGCTGTAACACGCAGTAGCTCTCCTTATACACAGGCGTCTCTTTCTGGGCTCTCGGGCAAAACTCTCCGGCCTCCCTCTCGCTTACACGACCGGCCATACCTTGCCAAGCATGACATCAACACTTCGCCTCTCAAGACACATTGCACAGGGGTTGCTAATGAGGTGCCTTTACGGAGCGAGTTTACTGTCTATGACCCTCGCGACGTGGAATACCGTAGCTATGCAGATTCACATGACTGTCTTTCTGTGGACCCTTCAATCCCTATGCCACCATCCAAGTCGCGGTGGTCGTATTCTACCTCTGACAGCCAGAGTGTATATACTACACCACTAGACGACAGCCCTGAGACATGCACTGAGAACTCGGACTCTGCGGATGATAGTCAAAGTGCCTTTGAAATGGAAATATCTCGGGTATCATGCAGCATAACAGAGTCTACTACTACCCTTGTTGAAATTGTCAAGACAGATGAGCCTCCTCTCATTTATAAATATACTTATGCAGACGCAAACGAATCATCTTATAAGAAATTAAATAAGAGATATGGTATGATATTTTCAGACATGGAAATCGGCAGTCTATATGTATTAGCACTCTTATAAATATTATATTTATTATAAATAAAATACTTTAAGAAATAAGTCTTAAAAATTCCTATGCTAATTATTAAAACTGTAAGTATAGGGTATCAAGATTGTTAGTTTAAAAAGTCTCCGTAATTTAACCTTATATTCTACAGATCAATAGGAGCTGTAAGTATAAAGAGAGGAGGCTACCTGTTCCGCTATAAGGGCGATACCAGCTATAAGTAGCCAATGTCTTCTCAGAGCGGCATCACTACTAGATTTATCGCCTAGCTATTTTTAGCTTTGGAGTCCTGTTTTATATATACTTTATCCTCGGCCAGACCGTAGGATCCTACTCTTGCAGGACTCCCCCCTAGCTTTAGTGATGAGACACAGTGTCATAACAGAATCCAATTCTCCGATTGAACTTTTTGCCATTGCGAGCTGGGGCTGGCTTATTCTCGTCGGGTGATGGTAGATCCTCCGACGTTCACATACGTTCCTCCGAAGTCAGCAACAGTTTAAGTGGGTCACGGAGGGACTCTGTCTTGGAGAGGCGCCCAGGTTGTCTCCTCTGTCAATTGCTGCCCCAGGTTCTAGCCAGAAGGAACTTACCCCAGCAGGCTCTATAAAGTCCACTGAAGGATAAACACCATAATCTATAACATACGGGAGAAAGCTCGTCTCTCGGGATTCTACTATGTCGCTGGCACTAAAAATCGCATTAACTGTTCTTACCAAACTGCCCAGGTGCTTACGAGAAGCCATCATGCCTGACATGCGAATCCCCACCATCACCAACGACCCCTCCAAGGTGCAGCTGTCCCGCATCGCTCACGTCTACTTTGAACATCCAGACCTAGAGACGTTCGACACCTTTGCAGCCGACTTTGGCTTTGTCAAAGAAGCTCAGATCGGAAATACCATTTACTACCGCGGTTATGGTATAGACCCGTTCATTTATGTCGCGACCAAGAGTAAAGATGGAAAGCAGAGATTCCTCGGGCCAGCTTTCGTGGCTGCTTCTAAGGAGGAATTTGAGAAGGCAGCTGCTCTGGAAGGGGCTGAGAGAGTATCTCTTGATCATGCGCCTGGTGGGGGGAAGATGATCAAGTTCAGTCGACAGGATAACACATTCTTCCATGTTGTATATGGTCAAGAAGAGAGAAAAGTTGACTCGGAAGAGCCTACAGCGACACATGAGCAGCAGGGACCATACAACAAGCCATTCACAAAGCCAAGGCGAGGTGAGTGACATATGCTTATTACCGTCTACTTTCACATGCTGACTATTCCTAGGAAAGTACCAACGCTATCACCCTGGGCCAGCTCTGGTCCACAAGCTTGGCCATTTCGGCTACGTCGTTCCCGACTTCGACAATGAGCTCGCATGGTACACCGACCACTTCAACTTCGTCCCTTCAGACATCCTCTACCACTGGGACTTCTCCAACATGGATGTGCTCACATTCATGCACCTGGACCTTGGCGATGAGTATTCTGATCATCACTGCTTCTTCATGCAGCGAGCTGAGCCTCACGTCAAGAAGATATACTGCCATCACACCTCTTTTGAAGTGGCAGATTTTGATACCCAACTTCTTGGACATGAGTACTTAGCTAAAAAAGGCTGGAAGAGTGTCTGGGGAGTCGGACGACATGTCTTGGGCAGTCAGATCTTTGACTACTGGGCTGATCCTAGTGGCTTCAAGATTGAGCATTACACTGATGGTGATGTCGTTAATCGGGCAACGGGGACTAACAGAGACGTCGTTGGGCCTTTCTCTGTTTGGGGTCCCGAACTTCCCAAGGACTTTGGAGAGAGGGGCGCATGAACAGATCTAATCTAGCGAGACTGGGGACTAGATTCTATCATATTGGATATTGGTATAATTAAATTGAGTTTATGGGAAGTAGCTATGTATCAAAAATGGAATATGGATTTATTTGTGCTGTTGCTCGGCTTCCTCGTGCTGCTTCTCCTCTCGAATTGATCGAAACTCTTCATTGAGCTCAATTTCCGAAGTCGGTATGACTTTCGACCTGAGCCGGATCTTGAATATTGCGTAAAGCACTGAAGCGACCTTGTTAGCCTCTTGTGTCGCTGCAATAGTGGAGATTTCAGACGTACCAGCAAAGATGGCGATGTTTATGTAACATGTGATGAATCCTTGAGCAGTGAAGTGGCCCTTCACGAAGACGTCAAACCCTGAGATATAATCAGCCAAAACATTCGCTTTTGAGAAAGGGGACATGGGGGAGATATATGACGTACCACAAAACAGGATAACTAAGGAGACCACGAGCAACGTCGCCCAAGCCACGTATGGCTGGAGGGGACTCTTGTAGGGAAGATCTGGATGCGTCAGATAGGTTTTGAGGAAGATTATTGTGTGCGCATACCTTCTCTACTGTAGCCCTGCTTCTTGAGGCCAGCAAAGAAACGGAGATAGGTCGCCTGGATGACCACCCAGCCTATGAGGCCAGCAACAGTTGTGATGTTTACAAACCACGAGAACACCACAGAAGTGTTATTGACAACCGTCAGATACACCAGTGGAGACAACAGGCAGCTCATACCAACTGCATAGTGAGGGGTGCCGAATCGGTTGCAACGTTGGAAGAACTGCGGAGCGTGACCGTCGCAGCTGAGGCCAAAGAGAGTTCGAGAGGCGATGAAGATGCAAGCAGATCCACTGCTTATGGCCGAGGTACATACGACGGCGTTGATGATTGAGGGGACGACTGATACGCCTGATCGCTGGAAGGCAATGACGAATGGAGACTGTGAGGCGGTTCCGGTAGAGACGCCAAGGGCGGGGTCGTTGTATGGTCTAAAATGTCCTCATTAGTACTTGGTATCTCTCAGGATCACGGGAAGTACCCACACAATAAGACCAACGATGAAAATACTACAGAAGTAAAAGAAGAATATTCTGTAAAAGGTCTTCTTTGTCGCAGCTGGGATGAGCTTTCTCGGATTTTTTGTCTCAGAGCCTGAGATGGCCACGACCTGAATATTACCGTAGCTGAAAGCAGCAGGGAGCATTGCTTTCCAGAACGCAAGAAACCGCCCAGCTGAGCCTTCTTTGATATAAGTATTGAACGCTCCTGGATGGATCCAGTACCGAAAGCCAAGCCGTTCGTGATTCGGTGCTCCACCGAGGTCAATTACCAGTCCACCTATGATGAGACCAATGATGAGCATGATCTTGAGGGAGGCAAAGACTACTTCGGACTCGCCGTAGAGTTTGGCTCCGCAAAGATTGGCGACGATGATGAAGACGAGGAAGATGGTGATCCAGACGCCGGGATTGATGGATGTGTTCCAAAACTGAACGAGCGTGGCTGCGGCGCTGATCTCGGCAGGCATGTTGATTGCCATAGTGTACCCTACTTGAGTCAGAATATCGCAATGGTCGGCCGTAAGTAGGATACAGCTTACAGAAGTTCCAGCCGGTGGCAGCACCGAGTGCAGGCTCGACGAACTTGGTCGCGTGACGGACGAAACCGCCAGTCGATGGCATAAATGCCGTGATCTCTCCTGTGGTATACGCGACACCCGCTGTCACGAAACCCATGAGTGTATAGGCTAGCAGAGCTCCAACTGGACCTGCTGTCGCGATGACTTGGCCAGAGCTGAGGAAGAGTCCCGTTCCCTACCAGTGTCAATTCTGTTGGAGTTAAAGCAGAAGGAAACTTACAATCATGCCAGCAACAGCAATCATGTTAATGTGGCGGGATCCAAGCTCTCGCTTAAGGCCGCTGGAGGGAATAACCTCCGTGTTTCCGCTGCCCATCTCAACGTCTGCCGGCATGTCGCTGCAGACAATCTTTTCGTCCTTATCCATTGTCGCCTGGCTATCAATGATATGTTGCTAGATGGGTATCAAGCAGGACCTTGGACTCAAACAAAAGTCGGAGAGGCTGCAGTTTATAGTCATTGACAGACGAGGATGCTGTCCCAATGCTTCAGTGACTCAAGTCATGTTATCTGAGTCGGCCGATCTTCTCCATTATTTATGATGGAGACCGACTCCAGTGGCTTATCGCAATGCATGGCTCGTTTATCATGAGGGGAAACAAGGGTTTAGCTTGAGTCGCCGGTGACACTTTAGAACGCCGGTGCAGAGACGCGGGGAAATTCGCCGGTTCGGCAATAAACAGCGACGCCTCATGGCCTAGACCATTCCGAAGCTTAACTATAATTTCGCCGTGTATCGATGCAAGCGAAAGCCATATTGTACATTTCTCTCTAGTTCATTTTCTTATCAGCCATGACTTCCACTACCGTTTCTGCTCATGATGACTCCTTCGAGCTGTATGACTTGAGAGTCGAGGTTGTTTGTCCGCCAGGCAAGAAGATCATGTGTGGAGCGAAAGAAGGCGACTACTTCACATTGAAGGGCGAGATGCTTTTCCTACCACCAGACCAGGGTATCAGTATCTACAGCCTTGGTAAGATAAAAGTTACTAGATAAGAACCTGGGCCATACTGATAATAACTAGCATCCGTCCTTCCGCTGCTACCGGCTAAGCAAAGGGTGACGTCTCCCAACGACTGGATGACTACAGATGCACTTATCGCTTGCCCTGATCCCAACTGTCCTTCGCAACTGAAGATAGTCAAGGAAGGGATTCGAAAGTTCAGTCATGCCGAGACGACTGTTGTTCCTTTGACTGGGAATTCGGGGGCCTGAAGCATAATGGAAAGGGTTGCGGTTGGATGTATAATATTCATTACTCTGTCTGCGGGAAGAATGATACATCCTGAGGGTTCATTCCAAACATTTCTGCCCACATGTCATCACACTCGAAAGGAAAGTCTAGGTTTTCCTGAGCTAAAAAGGATATATCTAGGGTTGCTAGATCGGGGGGACGTCGGGAGGATGAGCTACCTTCAGAGTCTACACTAGGCCCTTCGTTTATATCAAGCTCATCTACCGTCTGGGATATAGGCTCTGCAAGTCCTGTAGGACGACCCTCCTGGGATATTTGGTGTCTCGTCTGGTTCTCTAAAAGCTTCGTCGCGACTTTTTGTAGAAACGATGCTTGCAGGGTGCAACTAGAGCTTATGCATCCGGATTGGTTGGAAAAGACTTGCGCCGCTTGCTGAATGGCCTTTATACAAGTAGATTCTAGCTGGCTAGATATAAAATCGGAAAATACAAGAGTTATCTACAATGAAAGATTGTCAGCACAGTCCAGTCAAGTAAAGAAGTAGACCAACCTTGACGAGAAACGCAGCACTATAAGCTGTCATGACATGGATAGAGTCTTGAGCAAAGCAGACATGCTCTGGGAACCGTGATATTAGCTGCAGCATGTTGAGAGCACTACTATATGCCACCCAGACCGTGTCAATATGATAGTTAATAGTCGATTTGTTGGAGACGAGAATGCCATGTAGTGGTAGGGTATGAAGCTGAAGACGAAGGTGTGTGCCGTAGAAGCGGATGAGAAACTCATGGCAGGATTGTTCAGTCTGCGCTTTGACCTTTTCAGTCCACTTCTTCTCCCATCTCTCCATACGGCTGTCTAATAGGCTGACAAGTGGCGCGCTCTCACTGTGCGACAAGGATCGTTGCCGTGACTTGGTGACCAGGAGGGGAAATGCGGAAGAGGTGACGAGTCTCAACGTAGTGAAAGCTCCCAGAAGTTGGTCGTTTTCGATTGCTAAAGGGTCGTCGCACCAATCTTCTATTGCTTCGATGAACTCGCTGCATTCTATCATCCATGGCCGTCCAGTCTGAAGGCTGATACTTTATTGGGGTCAGTAAGTGAGCGCCCAAACTTTCGCGAACACATCGACGAAGGACAGAGGGACCATACCTCCGATCATAAACGAAGAGAACATACCACGTCCTCTCAATATTACGTCGTTCTCGCTTCTGGACTTCGGACTCTGCCGTGGCTGTAGCAGAACGGCAAGCCGACAACTTATGCCATCCCAGATCCATACATATACGAATCGCATAGCCAACAGATGTCCAGACTCTTGTGTCCTGCGGCTCCTTCCAGTAGGTGAGAATGAGAATTGCTTGCACGACTTCTACTGATTTGCTCCCTCTCCGGAAGACATTGGAAAAGAGGTCCTGGGCGTGATCGTACAGCTTCATGTAGAGAACGTGATTGAAGGCTTTTGCTGCCATGGCTAGCATGGAACTTAGGAGAAACGCAGACTTTGAACGAACATAAGGAAACGTATGGAGATGGGGATCAAGCTGGCTGATGTATGGATTTAGAACCGTTATGAAGCTGTTGGGATGTCAGTATATACACTCTTATGGGGTTGGATGATTTTGTGTACCTATCAAACAGAGACTTCGCTAGGGATGGAGTGATCAGCCCAAGTTCTATGGGATCCTCAAGTGACTCATCCCGGCTTCGCTGTCGCGGCACAGTTTCTTGATCCGCATTGAGAATATTGCCAAGAGAGAACCTCCCCTCCAGAGCCTCGTGATTGAGTAGCCCTGATGGTTGTAGATTATTCGCATCGCCTTCAGTTTCTGAGATATGGGCCCCTGCTGCCGCTGGACTCTCCAGACTTGGAATCGATTGTGGTGAGATGGTAGGGACTTTCTTCGCTTTCAAGATTCTATACTCGATGTCAACAAGGTAAAAATCAAAGTAGGCGGAATTGCGCACTTTGTGCCCGGCTTACGACCTCGACGGTGCTCCCTGAAAATACAATCGAGGGCTTTTCTGGTACAACGTTCACATTTAGACGTGTCCTGCCCCATGGGACGGCACTTCATCTTGACTCTTCGACATTGTATACAGGCATTAGCACTCTGAAGAGACGGACTTGACATGCTGCAGATGGGCTGATGCGTGCTTCGTTCAAAGCTCTGCACCTGGCTCTGGTATCGCCCTGGCTGAAGAATCGTCACCAAGCTTGCCTCCCTGCCCAATCAATGGTGGTTCTCGCCAAATCCGGGGTAACTAGTGTGGTGGAGTCTGCCGATAAGACGAAAGATACTGATTGGCTTGGAAGCTGATAAGAAGTTCCACTGGTTATCACGCCGGCTATGTCGGCATTCTAAGCTCATGTCTAAAACGCCGGTGCCGTTTTCTTGAACGCCGATGATTGCTTTAGACACCGGCGGGGTATTCTCAGTCATCATATTCAATACTGATATCAGTCTTTATCAAGACTAGTAATCCCGTTATCTCTAACTACACGAATTATTGGGACACTCAACCAGCGCGGCATCTATCTGAAATTTTCTTAATTCGAACCAATCAGTCATTATGGCGGTCTCTCACAATGGCAGCAGTAATACCGCTCACGTCAACATGATGACGGATAGCGTTATTGCGAACCTACCAGATGATGGTCTGAGGGTTATAATCCGCTCACTATTGGCATCTCACCCTAATATCACCACGAGCTTTGAAGATGCAACGCGACAATACCTTGCTCAGACCCAAACAAGGTCTTCCAAGTCCCAGTTCGCCACTCTTGATATTGCTGGACTGCAGAGGACCCAGAGGATAGCGCGCTGTATGCTTGGGTCCGGGCAAGCTTTCGATGGCGTCTCTATTCTCGACAACTTAGTTGTTCGCGGTATCCAGATCGGTCTCGAGTCACCAGAAACAGAGCAGCACACAGTTGCTTCATTCCTAGCTTCTTTGGATGGCGATTTGGTCCAAGCAATGACGGCCGTGACGAAGAAGCTGGCTGTGAGCTCGGGCGCACGAGTACTTTCTCCGACAGAACATAACGTTATCCAGAGACTTTTTGAGTCCCTCGCGCAGTGTCAAGAGATGCTGAAGGGCACAAGCATAGATTTTCCATACGATAGGGGGATGCTGACGACGGCAAAGATCTTGGGTGTTGTTTTGCCGGACTCGTCAGAAACGAAACTGAGCAAGATACCTTCGGACATTGCACGGCCTCCACTGGCTAAGGAAACCTTCCAACTCGGTGATAGAACACTACCTCGCATTTTCTCAGGCTTATGGCAGATGTCAAGTCCAGCTTGGGGATCTGCACAGATGTCAAAGATCATCGAAGGATTCTCGACGCATGTTCAAAATGGATTCACTGCGTTCGACATGGCAGACCACTATGGTGATGCTGAAGTTCTCTATGTACATATGCGATAGCTCAAGCGTCTTCAAGATTGACTAACATAACTACAGGGCCGCTTTCGCTCGATGTATCCCCATAAGGATGACATGTTTACTGCAACGAAGTACTGCGTGTTTCATCCCATGACTGTTTCCCGAGAAGCGGTGCAAGCCAATGTGAGCGAGAGATGTAGCAGACTACAGCAAGAGGTGATCGATCTGCTTCAGTTCCATTGGCAACTTGTATGTTGTGATAACTATTTATTGTATGATATCCTACTAACAGAATATTAGTGGGATAATCCCCAGTATATTGACGCGCTGCAATATTTGGCAGAAGACAAACGAGTAGCCCGGATTGGTCTGTGTAATTTTGATACAGAACATCTTGAACGAGTCGTTGAAAACAGTGTCAAGATATATACGAACCAAGTCCAGGTTAGTACTTCAAGAATCACTAACGGAACCGGCACTGACTAGATGCAGTTCTCACTAATTGACTCGAGGCCAACGTTCAAGATGGCAGATGCATGCTTGAAACATAACATCAAGCTGTTGACATATGGAACTTTGGTGAGCTGCTTTCGATGTATACTTGTCATACAACCACTAACAGATCATTTCCTCAGTGCGGTGGATTCATCGCAGACAAGTGGCTCAATCAACCAGAGCCAGATGTCTACGACACCAACATCACTCCCAGCCAGAGAAAGGTAAGCAAAACAGCCATATTCACGCATTAGAATACTGACGATAACTCAAGTATTACGGAATGATATGCAGCTGGGGTGGCTGGAGCCTGTTCCAAGAACTGCTCAACGTCCTACGCACCATCGCGGCAAAGCACAAAGTCAACATTTCCAACATAGCTACGCGCTGGGTCCTGGACTTTCCGTACGTCGGAGCAGTCATAATCGGAGCGCGGATTGGCATGAGTGAGCATACGAGCGATAATGCTACTACTCTCGGCTGGAGGCTGGATGATGATGACGGTAGGCTGATTGAAGAGGTCCTGGAGCGGAGCAATAGAACCGAGATGTTTGAGACAATGGGCGATTGCGGTAATGAGTACCGATGAGGAAATTGGAGATATCAGTTCAGCGGTGGCTCCGAGCTTCCAAATTGGGATGGATGGGAATATGTAACGTCTGATTAACACAATATCCACCTCGTGTATGCAGGTGGCCCGGTCGAGACTGGGCAGCTGGCCTCGTACCGAAAATTATTCTACGTGAAGCGAGTTTCTTCTGACCTATCACGCTTCAATGATTTGGCTTTGTAATTGTTCTCAAAAGTATTGTAAGCTTTTTTTGATATTATCTCAGCATTTGTCGCGATTACATCCATGGTATTCTAAGTGCAAAAGCTTGTGAATATCGACCAGTCATGAATGGTTGAAGTTGAGTATAAAGACAGCATCGGAACTTGTCCCACCAACAGACAAACCCAGTAGATGATTTTCATCCCACCACAAATCAGCCCTCCTCTGTAGGTCACTACGCGTCCCAATCACCATCTCCCCAACCTGTCCTTGTGACTAACACCCCATCACGCAGCAACCAAAACGATGCACTTCTTTACCGCTTCAGTCCTCGCCACGCTCATCTCCGCGGCCACCGCAGCTAAGCAGATGCAGATCAACTACTACAGCGACACCAAATGCAAGTCATACTCTGGTCAACTCGATGTAACATGGGCACAAAGCATTTACGCAGGAAAGACAAACTGCTACAACTACCATTATGGGTCTAGCATGTTGATCGCAGAGTGCCAGGCTGGAGGGTGCCTCTGCAATATCTATAAGTCAAGGGACTGCAATGACTATCTGGATCAGATGAGATATACTGGGGACTTCAAGTGTAAGACGGCAGCGAGCTTGGCCCAGTCTTTTGCCTGCTACTACAACGCCTGAAGTTCGAGCCGTGTTTCTGAATCAGGGGCTATATCACATATCCTTTTGTCGTATTAGAAGTTAGTTCTATAACAATACATGTCGCCGATTCTGATCAATACTAAAGCGCAAAAAGGCTCCAGACCCGGAGTTATAATTTTATGTCCAGGTAGTCTTGTAGTAAGGTTGTAAATTATAGAGGTATTACTAGATAGCATTAACCTTAAAGCAATGAAGATCTCTCCCAGTGCGCTCTATAGTAGTGTGTGTCTCTTATTAACTGATCAAAAAGGCCTAAAATAGAGTCAAGAAGCTAATATAAGAAGATACTGCGATACATTATATTATACTATAAACTGGCAATAGTAATCTATTACAATTGACATTCTTGCGAGCTACCCTGAAGAGCCCATTACATCATAACATCCCAGTTTAGCGCAGGGTTTTAATAATATCTACCAATATTGACCGGAGAATAATCTCAATGCTGGAAGCATATCATGTCTTCTTATGCATAAGGATTTATGCCCGGCTCAAATGCTAGAACATCATTGGTACGATCGTGCGTTGCAGCCCTCTACGTTCGATTTCCCCTCATCAGTGACCTCACAGAACATGAAGAAACAAGGCTTTTTGAAACCAGAGTTGATCACAAGTGCATAGTCACATACACCTCCTGAGTGACCAACAGTATGACGTTCTGGCCATTGCTACCTGCCTTGTTGGCTAGACAGTCTTGCTGCTATATGAGCAGTAAGGCTGGTCACGATGGATCTGGTCGATCAATCGCAATTGGAGATTACCCATACAGAACCATTATATGCAATAATTCAATTGGAAATATTGGATATGTTCACAATGTCTGAGAAGTTGTGGCCCTTTATGCGGACACTCGTCATCATGCTCATCGGAGCCGATTATGGCCTTTCCTATCTGACAGAGATGGCAGACACCATGATCGCAAAGGGCGTTGAGCCAGATCTTGGATATCAAGATGCTGTTCTGTATCTTGGATTCGAAAAGGCTTACGAACTTACTGGTGATGAGAAATATCTCGACTGGTACATCGGCCAGATCGACGGCCCCGTCGTTCAAGAGGATGGGACTATCAAAGGTCTCAACACATCACGGTATATCCTGGATGAGTACCGAATGGGTCACAACTATCTATACCTCTTCAATAAAACTGGAGAGTCAAAGTATGAGACGGCTGCCAATACCGTCAGACGTATGCTGGACTCTTATCCTCGGACTCCTTCCGGGGGCTTCTGGTAAGAGAGACATGCCAAACTACTGTCGCGTGGCAACTACTCAACGCTTCACAGGCACCAGCAATTCTTTCGTAACCAAATGTGGCTAGATGGAATTTATATGGCTGATTCATTCTACGCCAGATGGACGCATCTCTATGACTCAGACAACGAGACAGCCTGGGACGATATACTTCTTCAGTACAAGCTCATACATGAGAACACCATCAATGAGACAACAGGCCTTCACGTGCACGGATGGGTCGAAGGAACAGCATCATGGGCAGATCCAAAAACTGGCCGAGCGCCCAATGTATGGGGACGTGCTCTTGGCTGGTACTTCATGGCCCTCGTGGAGGTCCTGCAGTACTTCCCCACGTCACATCCCGGGTATGACCAGTTACTCGGGTACCTTCGATCTGTCGCAAAGGGTCTCAAACACTCCCGCGATCCAGATCTTGGCAGCTGGTGGCAAGTCATGAATGAACCTTACCCCGGACGCGAAGGCAACTTTATGGAGAGTAGTGGCTCCTCCATGTTTACGTGGGGACTACTGAAAGCTGTTGATTTGGGATATCTCGACTCAGATGAATATCTCGAAACTGCTAAGGATGCGTTCACAAGCTTGATTGACAACTTTGTCACTAAAGGCAACGATGGGTCGTTGGTGCTGAATAGTACAGTCGCTGAATGTGGTTTGACTAGTTCGAATGTTACATTTGAGGTGAGCACAGCTTTTCCGATGTCGATGACCCTTTACTGATGGCAATAGTACTACGTGAGCAGACCGAAGCTAGAGAATGGGCAAAATGGCGTTGGGCCGTTTATGCTGGCTTCTTTTGAGTGGGAGTCATGGGCGAAGGACGCATGAGTATTCCCAGGTTACAAAAGGACGATTGGATGGGGATCGGAAGTCAATCATGCGAGTTTTGCACATTTTGAACGAGGCTGGTAGCTGCATAATCTGGTCTCCTATTGGAAGTGGTACTATCTGTCGTTATCATTGTCCATGTTTGCTCATTGCTCTGCCATTTGTTTCATTGCTCCAGCGACACGCTTGTAGTTACAGTTATTGCACCACGCTCGTTACCTTCTCATTTGCGCATCTCGGCTCTGGTGTCGGAGAACGAGTCTCCGAGGCGGACTACTTCTTTGCCAAGGGCAGGATGTAGCCAAGAAAACAAGTGCCGGATGTTTGTAATTCAGCTGATACCAATGCGAAAATTGTCGCTGTACTCTGTTAATGTGTTTACTATAAAGGCCCTGAAGTTATGGCGAGTACACGCTGTAGTTAAGCGAGCTGCTTTCCCTTCAGGTCTCTTGCGAATTGCATCAGCACAGGAGAGAACTCTCATACATATTAAAAATAAAAAAAAGAAGTCTCATACTTTTCGGATACATCCAAGCCGGTACATATAACAGGATCTCAGAACTACCTCCGAAATATGCCAGATTTCTTGGTATACAAAGTAATCGCTGTAAATCTCCCGCGGGATTGGCTGGGCACGGCAAACAGTCGGATCCGGAGTAACATCGGAGGATGCCTGATCCCGCGGGTACACAACAGCCCCATCTGCCAAGGTCTTGAACAAGCTTAAGAATAACCTTTTCCCATCTCAAATCAACAACTTGGCTTGGCCCTGACATGATGGTGGAGTATTGCCCAGGCGGGAATAATCCACTATAGTGGGTAGTCATGCCCGGAGCTTCACTGTACAGGTCGCAGCAATGGACTCTCCGCCCTTGGCACGGGAAGACTCGGGCGTTTGCTGTGTATTTGGAGTAACATGCCCAGACTGGACGGGAGAGACGGGAGCTTTCCCCCCTCTTTGAGACGAGAGTTGCTGCGCAATTGGGGAATATGATGAGTGTATTGCGATTCAGTCAGCTTGGCGTGTGTACGGTTAGAGCGAAAAAAACATACGAGAGAATTGTGACTCCGTTTGACTTGATCGAATTGATGAAAGCGCGGAATAAGAATATACGCGAGATTTGTTATGGGCATTTTGGAGAGACTAAAGTGATCGAGGCTGGTCTATTGACCTAAGGGCCGGTAATACGGCGCTGAGAATAAGAGCCTCATTTTCAGCCTCTTCAACAACCGCCATCGCATCGTAGATGTCAATGCATAAATTAACTCTAAAACAACACCTCTAAAGAGACATGAGTTACAAGTAATCTGATCACCATTTGACACCGCTGATCTCTGGTCATTTATCTGGGGTCCGATCCAGTCTGTGTGTTTTACGCACGCGAGACCGTTTTTTGCCCCAGAACCCTTTTTTCTTCTCCAGTTTTTAAAAAACCAAGAAGATGAAATTCTTGCTCTTTGCCCCGGACTCTTGGCTCACACATGCAACCTTTTTCCCCAGCTTGCCCAGCTATGCCAATATTGGAGAGATGCGGGGTTTTCCCGTTTCTTCCATCGCCAATGTTTTTCTTCTCTTGTGTCTCGCTCATCTATAAAAAATGCCATCCACCGTCGTTTAGTCGCTCCTCTTGTTCTCGTGTACTCAGCCTTTTGCCCTGGTCGACTTCACAAGCCCTCCCTTTCTCAACCATCAATAGTCGTTATCTCTTTATTTGTTACGCGTTATTTGTCAAGATATGACGACCCCGAGTGAGAAAGCGGGCGGTGATGTCCCTCCGCAAGACATTCAGGTCCCGGGCTTTGATGTCAAGGCTCCCATTGACGAAAAGGCCGATACCGCCTCTGCCATTGAGAAGGAGCTCGGTATGGTAGAGGAAGGCTATCTCAAGAATGAAGGCCGTCTTCCTAGCCCTGAGGAGCAGATTGACGCTCTTGGTATTCCGAACTGGCGCGAGCTGGAGAAGAAGATTGTTCGTCGTCTTGATATGACTCTCATGCCTTGTGTTTGGTGTCTTTACTTCTTCAATTATCTCGACAGAGCGTCAATTGGCCACGCTAGATTGAGCACATTTGACGAGGATCTGAATCTGACTGGTTCCAACTTCTCTTCTGCTGTCTCAATTCTCTCTCTCGGTTATGGTAGGTTCCACGAATGGTTCGGCTGTTGAGATAATACTGACCTTTGCAGTCCTCGGCCAACTTCCCAGCAACATGTTGATCACCAAGATCCGACCTAGTCTTTACCTCTGTCTCATGGCTATTGTTTGGTCCGGTGTGAGTGTCGCTACTGTCGGAGTCAAGTCTTACTCTGGGCTCATGGGCGTTCGATTCGCTCTTGGCCTTGTTGAGGCGCCCCTCCTCCCTGGCGCTATCTACCTTCTTGGTTGTTGGTACGTCTTTGGTCCTCATATACCGATATGATCTCATGTTGACATATTGTCCTAGGTACACACGAAAGGAAGTAGCTTTTCGCATGGCCATCCTCTACTCAGCTCAAACAATTGCCTTCTGCTCAGCCGGTCTCATCGCAGCCGCCACTTACGCTACTCTCGAGAAGGCCCACGGCCTTGCTGGCTGGCAGTGGCTATTCATCATCCTCGCCACCGCTGGCGCTGGCTCTGCCATGATCTGTATCTGGTTCATCCCCGATTATCCCGACTCGACGACCGGCAGCGCCATGTGGACCATGACTGAGGACATGCGAAAGGTTGCTGCCGCACGTGTCATTGCTGATCGTCCTTCAACCACCGAGGCCAAGACTGGAGCTTGGGAAGGATTGAAGCTTAGTGTTCGCGATCCTAAGCTCTATATCCTTACTCTCATGAACATCACCATCTCTGCTGCCTATGGTTTCTCCAACTTCTACCCTTCTATCGTTCGTGGTTTGGCTGCCGATTGGGGATACAGCTCTGTCATCGCTCTTGTGCTCACTGCGCCTCCTTACATCTTTGCTGCTATCGGCTCTTATGTCAATGCTTGGCACTCTGACAAGTAAGTCTCAACTGATATCGTTCGTCAGACAATTACTGATAGTCTCGTGAAAGGGTCAAGGAGCGAGGTTTGCATTATGCAATTCCCGTTGCGGTCGCTTGTATTGGCTTTATCGTCTGCTTGGCTACCACCAACCCCCAGGCCCGCTATGGAGCTTCCTTCATCTACGTCGGCGGCATGTACATTGCCAACCCTCTCATCATGGGTTACGTCAGCGGTATGTTATCAATGTTGTTGGGCCATTTGATATGATACTGACTATTTACCAGGTGCTCTTGCAAAGACTCCCGAAAAGCGAGCTGCCTCCGTTGCACTTTGCAACCTTCTGTCTCAAATCGGTAAGTTTACTTGCACCAATATCCCTAAGTACCAACTAACAAAATCTGCTAGGAAACTTCACTGCTCCTTTCATGTTCGTGACCAAGGAGGAGCCTCGCTATATCAGTGCCTTCATCGGTATGATGGCCTTCGGCTTGACTTCCAGCGCTTGCGCCATTGTTATGAAGATCTGGCTCAGCCGCTCCAACAAGCGACTGTTGCGAGAGGCGCAGCAAAATGGTACTGTCTACCAGCCTTATGTCACCTAAGTATCCAGCAATTGTATCCTGCACAGCCTCCATGTCGCGTTGGGTTGCTGCAAAGTGGTATGACTTGAGTTGCTGTTAGATGATGAAAATTCTTTTACTGGGTGGCATAAACGATATGGAATGGGAAAGACTGTGATTCTGGAGTTGCAGGCAAATTGCTACTCGATGCAATCAATTTGAGTTATGTACTATAGCCTCCAGAGTCATTATTTACAAGAAGTGCAAACTCTTATACCATCCACATCACAAATCCTTTAGCTAAACTGCCACCAGTTGAAGTTGAACAGAGAGCCAGATCCAGATCCAGTGAATACAAAGAAGAGATCACTCGTGCCAGTAGCACCGCCGACGGGGCACTCCACGGTCTTGTAAGTCTGCCAGTTTCCAGTAGTCGTTACCGTGCAGGTACCAACCAACTTGCCCGTCTTGCTTCCAAGTCGAAGCTCAATCTTTCCACCGCTGCTGTTAGATGCAACACGGGCGCTGAAGCTTTTGGCACCGGTGCTGCCAAAGTCGACTCCCTTGACCTTGATGTAGTCACCATTGTCGATGTAGGCAACGTTGAGGCCACCTTCGCTGCAGACCTCAGTCTCGATACCCTCAGACCAAGCGATAGTCTCTGCTTCTTGCTTGACGTAAGGGTTCAAAGACTTGACCTGCGCTGGGCCTTGTGTAGTCATCTGGATCTCGGGGATCAGACCGTCGGAACCATACTTGAAGCTCTCGACAGCCACGGACCGGGTGTACCCGCTGCCTCCGTTAAGGGCACCATTGTGATAGAAGAAGTACGAGTTGTTCTCAAAGTCTATGATGCCGGGATGGTTGGTGAAACTTCGGCCCGCCTTGTTCATCACGACACCACGGTAAGTCCATGGTCCAGTGGCGCTGGGTCCTGTTGAGTAGCGGATATCCTCGGAACAGCAGTTGGCGGCGTAGATCATGTAGTATAGATTGCCACGCTTGTACAGCCAAGGTCCTTCTTCGAAGGTAGTAGGACGCTGCGCATTGTTGGGTCGGCTGCCGAATCCAGCTGTTGTGAGCGATACCTTGTTGATGCTACCACTATAAGATAGCATATCCTGGTTGAGCTTGACGTAATACAAGCCAGGGTTGCCCCAGTAGAGATAGGCCTGGCCATCAGTGTCGATATAAACCGTGGGGTCGATCTCATTGTTCTCTACCAATGGCTTTCCGAGGGCATCAGTGTAGGGCCCAAGGATGTTGGTACTAACACCAACGCCAATAGCCATTCCTCCCGTCTTGGCATTGCGGACAGGAACGTAGAAGTAAAACTTTCCATTTCGAGCAACGACTTGACCCGCCCAGGCTCTGCTGTTGGCCCAGCTGAAGGTCTTTAAGCTCATGGGGACACCATGATGTTGCCAGTTGACCATATCAGCTGATGAGAAGAGACGCCAGTCTGTCATGTTGAAGTCGGTAGAGCCGTCGTTGTCATGGCCTGTGAAGAGGTAGACGCGGCCGTTGTAGACCATTGGAGCTGGGTCTGCGGTGTAGATGTCTTGGACGATGGGGTTGTCTGCTAGAGCAACGCCAGTGAGGCCCAGGAGGGTGCTGACGAACAGCAATGGGGAGGTCAGCCACATCTTGAGTACTCAGCACAACTGTTGACGTGTATCAATGTCTTGCCAACTCAGGCTGTTGAGGAAGAGTGATTCTATGATGAGATTGTTATAAGCAGTTCGAGGTCGCCTTTAAATATTCGACCCTATGCTGACATGTAGGTCTAGGTTCCCCGCATAAGAATGGTAGCTACTCAAATTTGTTGAACGACCCTGTTAGCTCAGAGATGCATGAGGGTTAAACGAGCGAATCCCGCTTTGGCACAAATAGGCTATGATATCTTCGTAAGATAACAACAAACAATTTGCGCGCCTAACTGGTATGCGGACATGAAGACATATTTAACACTGAGCTTGAGGTTACTATTTGCGCGCATCGTCCAACTGCAGCTATTCATGAAAGAAGAACCCGGATAATCGGATCAAGGTGAATCATTTACTAGAAACAGACAGCATATCGGCGGAGACTCAACTGATTGGCACGGATACGAGAAAGACACTTCGAGTCATGTTTCAGTCAAGGGTGAGATCAACACAAATCATCTGATGTAGCCTTGCTTCATCTGGGGTACTCCATAACGGAAGAGGCATTCCGTCAGTCAGAATGGGGATGTGATGACATCTACCAAATGCCGACTGCTGCAAGTGCCGATCTTCCGTTAAGCGATCCATATAAAACACGCCCAAATTAGGCTAATACGCCGTTTAACGTCGTTCAGCTCCCCTTAATTATCGGGGTAGTGACGAATAGATGAAGCGTCCGGTGATTTCATCCCCATGGTTTGACCACGTTTGTTTCAGCCTGAAGTTGGCGCATCGTGCATAATGCGGGGTCCAACCCTGTAATAAACATTGGCGCGTTTTCACTCGTGGCTCTAGATGGGCCATGTATTTCCGTGAGAACTCTAAGAAGTCTGGACGCTGATCCCTGTTCAGCTAAAGCGCACCAATCGTTTCATGTCAAAACTCTCAATTGAAGTGTCGGCCCTTTTCTTATAAGTTGAGGTGAGAAATACTGTGAACGAGTTCCTGTTCGACAGCGCTCTTTTGTTCTTCACGATTTCAACATGCGTGCTATTTTTGGCCTCCTCTTCTCGGCCGCTGCCGCTCTGGCAGAAACGTTTACCAACCCTGTTATCTGGGAAGATCTCTCCGATGTGGAAGTCACTCGGGCTGGGGATGCCTACTTCATGACTGCTTCGACGTTCCACTACTCCCCCGGAGCTCCAGTTCTTCGCTCATACGATCTCGTCAACTGGGAGCACATCGGGCATTCCGTCCCTGTCCTCGACTGGTCCTCCAAGTACAGCCTTGAGAACGGACAGCGAGCTTACGTCAAGGGCATCTGGGCTTCTTCTCTGCGATACCGCGAGAGCGACGGAAAGTTCTACTTCGTTGCTTGCATTGAGTTTGGCAAGACCTATATCTACAGCGCTTCGAGCCCAACTGGCCCCTGGTCCCAGATCTCAACCATCAACAAGTGCTACTACGATGCTGGCCTGACTTTCGACACTGACAGCACTCCTTATGTTGCCTATGGACGTGGTGATCTTCATATCGCCCAGCTCTCCAAGGACATGAAGACCGAAGTCAAGGAACAAATTGTCCTCACACCGCCATCTACGCTTACTCTCGAGGGATCTCGCCTGTACAAGAAGGATAACAACTGGTACATCTTCTTGACACGTCCTGCCACCGGACAATACATCGCCAAGTCAACCAACGGACCATTCGGAACATACAATCTCAAGATCATCGCTGATAACCTCAAGCTTGCCACTGCCCCACGTGCTGGAGCACCTCATCAAGGCGGTCTTATCGACACACCCAACGGCAAGTGGTACTACATGTCTTTTGTGGACATGTACCCTGGCGGAAGAGCACCAGCTTTGGCACCTATTACTTGGGGCAGTGATGGCTACCCCAGTATCACCCTCGTTAATGGCCAATGGGGCAACTATGACTACCCACTCCCTAAGCGCACGGTTCCCAGCCCTATTGGTACTGATACTTTCACTGGTCCCAACCTCCGAGCTGATTGGGAGTGGAACCATAACCCCGATACCAAGAGCTTCAGTGTCAACAATGGCTTGACCTTGAAGACCGCTACTGTCACCAAGGACCTGTATCAAGCTCGCAACACCCTCACTCACCGAATCCGCGGCCCTCAGGGAACTGGCACAGTCCTCATCGACTTCTCCAAGATGGCCGATGGTGATCGCACTGGTCTCGCTGTTCTTCGCGACTCATCAGCCTGGATCGGCATCGAACGCGAAGGAAGCAACTTCAACCTCGTCTTCAACACAGGTCTCAGCATGAACACTGACTGGACCACCAAGTCCACAGGAAGTGTCTCAGCCCGACAAAACAACGTTTCTTTCCGCAAGGTTTATCTCCGTGTCGCCGCTAATATCAGCCCTGGTGCTGCTGGATCTGCTGTGTTCAGCTATAGCACCGACGGCAACAGCTTCACCAACTTTGGGTCTACTGTCTCGCTTGGTAATGATTGGCAGTTCTTCCCCGGGCATCGTTATGGTATTCTTAACTATGCTACCAAGGCTCTTGGTGGATCCGTGCTTGTTTCGCGATTTGATAACAAATAATCGCCATGTTTGAGCTTCATCGTATATAGTTGTCAGGTACATATCGAGAGAATAGTAAATACTTATCAACAACTCTCAGTCTCACGCTTTCATACCTTGGCAGTGATAATGACTTAGAAAGGCTTCTGTTATATCGGACTCAGTCTTGCATAGCTAAGTGTGACAACAGGCACCACTGCATAAGAAGAGGGTACTAAATGAAGCTGTAGATGTTTCTCTAAACTTGGGCTATCTCATCTAAATCTTTTATCATGGTCTGAGATTTTGCTGTCTCCCCAAATTCAAGCCCTCCGTGGTAAGACCCCCATATAAGGATACAAGGGCTCATGTGCAAGCTGCAGGACCGTTCAGACGATCCGGACCTACGATTGGTCTTCATCGGATCTGCTGATGGCGGGGGCCTTATTTCGTAAGCTCTGTGCTAGCCCTCTTTTTCGTTTCACTATATGTCTCTTAAGACCAGTTTATCCACGCATGCCCGTACAGTCGGGGCCAGAACCTCTTATGAGTCAAAATAGGATGAACAAAGATGTCTTTACTCATAATGACTATACCGTGGGATGGGTCTGCGCCTTGCCGAAGGAGCTAACAGCCGCTACCGCCATGCTGGATTATCATCACCCAGCACTATCGAAGCCCCGAAACGACATCAACTCGTATACTCTTGGTTCCATCGGGCCTCACAACGTTGCCATTACTTGCTTACCAAAGGGTATGATAGGGAATGTCCCAGCAGCAACGGTTGCTAGTCATCTAGTCACTACCTTTCCCTCTATCAAAGTCGGTCTTATGGTAGGTATCTGTGGCGGTGTACCATCCAACAAGGTCCGGTTGGGGGATGTTGTTGTTGGTACATCCTCTGGCGACTATCCTGGAGTAGTGAAATGGGATGCTGGCAAGGTCCATGGCCAGGGAAAGTTCGAACGAACGGGATCACTTAACAATCCACCTCAGTCACTGTTGACTGCTCTTACACAGCTGGAGACGCAACACAACCTGATCGGAACCAAGATACCCGAGTATCTCGAAGAACTGAAACATAAATCGCCAAAGCTTGCTGCTGTGTCTCTACGACACAAGTCTCTCAACGATGTCTTGTTCAAGTCATCTTACGAGCATGTTGTGGACATAATTTGCGAGACGGATGACGAGGATGTAGATGAGGGCGAGGATGAAGAGCAGGACCCTTGTCAGTTCTGTGATAGATCTATGATTGTGAAAAGGAAGGACCGAGAAATGCGCATACACTCTGGTCTGATAGCATCAGGCGATAAGCTGGTCAAAGACGCTGCATCACGCAACAAACTCAACAAAGACCTCGGGGGACAGGTCCTCTGTATCGAAATGGAGGCTGCGGGTCTTGTCAATCATTTTCCTTGTCTTGTTATACGAGGTATATGTGACTACGCCGATTCGCACAAGAACAAGGATTGGCAGGAACACGCAGCTATTGTAGCCGCAGCCTTTGCGAAGGAGCTCTTACAGTATGTGCAACGAAATGATGTCGAGGGCGAGCGTCCACTGAAGGACTTGTTGAACGATGGTAAGATTTCTCTGTTCCCCACGCCCTATCAATAGCTGATAATGCATAGTCCACTCGCTTGTTTCCGAAACACGCGAGGATGTCGCTGAAATTAGATCCAATCAGAGTAGACGAGATGATATCAAGATTCTTGACTGGCTCACGACAATCGACTACGGCTTGCAGCAGAGCGAATTTCAGAAGGTGCAACAGCCAGGAACTGGCAGTTGGCTTCTCGATACATCCGAGTACCGAACCTGGTTGGAGACACCTGGGCAAACTCTCTTTTGCCAAGGCATCCCAGGTGTTGGAAAGACTATCCTGACATCGGGTCTGATAGATCACCTAAGCTCCAAACTTTCTGGGGGCTCTGCAAGTGGTATAGCATACATCTTCTGCAACTTCCAGAGACAGGATCAACAAACCACCGACGGCCTTCTTGCGTGTATTCTAAAACAGCTTTCTGCCGGTTTGCCGTCGCTGCCGGAGTCCTTGCGGTCTCTCTACACAAGCCATGCTATACAACGGACACGACCATCTTCCAGAGAGATCATTTCTACTCTTGCGTCTATGATATCTGAGCACTCGAGGGTCGTTATCATAGTTGACGCACTCGATGAGTACGGGAGTGCTCCCGGCGCAAGAGAGCCCTTTCTAGTGCAGCTTGCTCGACTACAGCAACAATTTGACGTCAATCTCTTTGCCACTTCAAGATATGACACCACAATCTCTTCTGAGATCAGATCCAGCTTCCCCAACAGCATGAATTTAGAGGTCAACGCAGTGAGTGATGATATTGGCACATACATCGAAGGAAACTTCAACATATTGCCTCCTGATATCCGGCAAAACAAGGACATTCGCCAGGATATAGTGGAGTCTCTCCAAGTATCTGTGGACGGAATGTATGTTATCATAGAACAGGCATAAGACCTATTGCTAACAGTTTGCAGGTTTCTTTTGGCACGGATATATCTGAACTTGCTCAGCTTCAAGGTCTCTGGAACAGAGATACGAAACCAGTTAGCCATGTTCAAGCGAGGCAGTAGGAAGGGCAAAGCTAAAGCCTTATCCGATGCCTACGAGCAAACCATGACCAGGATTAAATCTCAGGAGTCAGATCACGCTATGCTAGCTAAGGGAGTTCTCCTTTGGCTTACATACGCGAGAAGTGAGTTGACTGTGGAGGATCTGCGATACGCCCTTGCGACAAGATCCAAATATCGCATGGTGTGCACACAAGACTTGCCCTTCGAGTCGACTATGATCTCTGTCTGTGCCGGACTTGTATCCTTGGACGAGTCGAGTAAGATCATTCGGCTTGTTCATTTTACCACGCAAGAATATCTTATCCAGAACCCCGACGAGCTATTCCCGTTGACGGAACAAGACATTGCAAGGACCTGCATGGCACACCTATGGGTTGACGAAAACGAACGCTACCGCTTTCTAGACTTTGACCTCGCTACCAGATCCTCGTATCCATTGTGGTGGTACAGCGCTCTCAATTGGGGTCTTCACGGGCGCGATTCCTCCATTCCAAACCATGAGCTTATCGAATTCATGAATGATGAGGCGACGGTCAGTCTTGCCATGAGAAACGCCCTGCAGAGATTCACAGTCGGTTACTTCTTCATGAGGCACCTTCACATAGCGGCATATTTCGGCCTGGCTGAGCTAGTTGAGAATATCCTTGACAGGGGGGCAGCGGTAGATATAGTGGACCGGACTGGGAGGACTCCCCTTTCATATGCGGCTGAACAGGGCTATGAGGACATTATGGCAATGCTCCTTGAAAGGGGGGCGGAAGTTGATTCTCAAGATGGTGGCATTCCCGATCGGAAATATCATAATGAGAATGCAGGACGTACCCCATTGTCATTTGCCACAGAGCGAGGGCACGAAGCCGCAGTTCATATCTTGATAGGGAGTGGGGCGTCTTCCTCGGTGAGGTCCAAATCTGGACTTACGCCACTGTCTTATGCTGTGGAGAACAGACGAGAGAGTCTGGTTAGGTTGTTTCTTAACACGGAACCTGGCGACATCAGCATTGAACTAGGACGAGCAGTCGACAACGAACATGAAAGTATTGTCCGACTTTTGCTTGAGCATGGCGCCGAAGTCGACTGCTCATCAACCCCTGGTATGACGCCACTGCTTCGTGCAACACGCGCCAACAACAAGGACATCGTCCGTCTACTACTGGCAAATGGTGCGAACCCAGATCCTCTCTATAGTCTCTCTACACCACTTTTATCTGCTGCCGTCAGAGGGTATGATGGTATTGTGAAACTACTTCTTGAGACTGAGAGGGTCGAGATCGACCGACCGGATAGATTCGGGCGCACAGCTTTATCCCACATGGCACAACATGGGGAAGGAAGCCACCGTGAGAATGTTGCTAGATATGGGAGCCAATCCTGACACTGAGTCACAGGCGACATTCATTGGAGCACAATTCTATAATGGGAGAACACCGCTTTCGTTCGCAGCAGAGAAGGGGCATAAGGCAATCGTTGAGCTTCTCATCAACAAGGGGGCAACAGTTGGTCTAGGACCTACCAACGAAGCCAATAGTACCAGACTGGCACCGATTTCATATGCTGCGAGGAACGGGCACGAAGGTGTTATTCGAGCTCTTGTGGAAACCGGCCGAGCTGACCCGAATTCCCCGGATTACAAAGGGCGAACGCCGCTTTCTTATGCCGCAGGAAAGGGTCTGACGTCTGTTGTCCGACTATTGCTGGAACAATACAACGCTGACCCCAGTCATATGGATAAGGATGGACATACCCCTCTTTCAGATGCTGCTAAGAGTGGCCATGTTGGTGTAATCCGCGAACTCCTAGATACGGGCAAGGTTGGACCGGACTCTGTTGATGGATGGGGTCTTACACCTCTTTGCCATGCTGCCTTATGGGGGCACAAATTCGTCGTACTTTTGCTTATTGAAAAGGGAGCAGATACTGGCTATGTTATTCCCAGTGGAGACTGGAAAGGAAAATCAGCTTCAGCGATCGCAACGAGATATGGGCATCAGGCAATAGTTGACATCCTCGGCAAGAGTCAGTAACAGCTATGGAAAACCACAAATATCTTCAAAGCAAAGAATTGTACAAGAGCTCAATTGACTATCTAAGGTAAAGACAGATAGACATCTGAGGTAAAGACAGTATCCTAGGTATATATATCCTTGGTATTACCCCAATATTGCTAAGCCACATACTACTCCGCAGTAAAGCACATAGAGTTGGGATCATGCTGTAACTTGCTTCCTTTAACAGTAGTGGTCGCCATTCTGAAGATTTAGATGTTAGATATGCACTAGGCCGATGACGAATGGGGTACTGTTGGACTTACAAAGGTACGGCCAATGCTGAGGTCGTTGCTGCTCTCGTAGCCACCTCTGCCACTACCGCACTTGCTATCAAGGTAACCGTCCTTTCGAAGAACCGACTGGACCAAGTTGCCGTTGATATAACTGCCCTTTCCTCCACTCTTGTAGTCACAAGCAAAGAAGGTGACGCCCTTGTGAGTTTTCTAAACACCCGCGGTTAGCTGTGAACTTTGAAAGGAAGGACATATCATACGGAAATCTGGCCTTTGAAGTTACCAGAGAGATCAATTTTTCCATCAGCACCTTGCTCAACCCACAGCTTGAACCCCTCGGCGCCAGCAGCAGCGTCCTCTTCATTTAGGGCAAAGTTATCGCCCTCTGGGCATGTGGCTGGTCCAAGAAGATCATCACGAGCCTGAAGGCCAGCGGAGCTGGAGCGTGTGGGTGAACCAGCAGCCAAAGCAGTGCAAGCTGCGATCAAGACTGTCAAGGAGTACATCATGATGAAGAGAGTTGGGATAGAAGATGAAGGTGTTTTTAAAAGTGTTGGTAGATGATATTTATCAGGTTGTGAAGATAAGATGAAGATGAGAATAGTTTGGCATTAAACTCGTGGGTGAACAGAGGACTTTAATACTTTTTCAGGGAGCCCATCTCAATAGGGAAGCCTTCCTTCATCTTGCAACCTTCATACACTTAGGAGTCATTGCGTAGTAACTTCCAACACAGCAGCACACCTTCAGACAATTACGTCAATGTCTCTATCCGTAAACTAGAGATTTGCCTCTTAAGAGATGCCGACCTTCCATTTCAGAAGGTCCGACAATCCTTTGATCCTGAAATATTCCTTCTCGATGATCTCTGACATAGGATCAATAATCAGGCAACGATTGAAAACCTCTTCTCTAGATAATTATGGGTCAAAGAGGTTTCCCGGCCTCTTACAAGAGTGCTGGTCCGAGCTGATAGACCTCATCGCTGATGCTTACATCATGCACCTTCCAGTCAATTACGTCAGTGTATCTATTCAATCCTCGATGAGAAAGGGACTTCGGACTTTTAGCAAGTCCCGGGTCTAATTTCGGAAACTTAATAAATCCTTCGGTCCTGAGATCTGCCTTCCGGGTTATTGATCGTCATCGATCTGCATGTTGCGGGAATTCCCTCGTCATCCGGGTGCTGACATTGGGGGCTGTTTAACCCCTGCATACGAGCAACTGGATCCTTTGCTTATGCACAGGCGCCGACCAAACAAGGCGGAGCAGGCTGATCATCAACCTTGGAAGTTTACTGATGCCTAGGAGGAACTCGCGAAGGATGAAGTCTAAAACTTTAGATCATCGATCGACAGAGGAAACGGGATTCCGAGTATACAGCCAGACGCATTGGAGTGAAGCATTGTCTGGTGATATGCTCTACTACAGTCTTAATTGATTGAAAACAGTCTTGCATATGAAGGAAAACTACTTGAAGTCATACAATTGCGGCATAACTGAACATTGGAAATCACCATCATACAGCACCACTCATCGCAATATTCTATTATCCTTTCTTCAAAAACAGCCTCAAACCTAGCCACTATGTTTCACACGCGAATTCTCACCGCTGTCTTGGCCGGTCTCCTTGGAGCTCAAGGAGTTCTTAGTGTTAAACACGGAGAAATCAGCGAGTTCGATGGCAAAAGCGTTCGCTGGCAAGAGCTTGCCAAGGGCGTCTTCTCAGGTGTCCCTGAGAATGAGTGGGACGATAAACGTAAGTAGAACGTATCTCGATAAAATCCGCTCCGGTCCTGACAAACATAGTCCATAAGAGGTCCGCCGTTGAACTCGATATCGACGAGATCGTCGGCAACAGTACTATATCTGATGGTACTCAACTCGAATCGCGTGACCTTGCAGGCACATGCAGGGCTGGCCAAAAATGCGTCGTCAAAGCAACCAACTACGTCTTGCTCCTGGGTTACAGCGCTTGGCTGAGCACTGCTGAGTATGTCTCTAGTGGCAATCTCTGGGAGTTCCTCAACAAACCCTTCGTCGCCAATGCCGGTGGTGTTGCCATAGCTGGTATTATCTCGGGCCAGATCAACGAGGCTACCAAGAAAGAGTGCAGCACGGAATCTCCTGATACTTCCCAGGCTGACATTATTCGCACCGCCCTAGAGAGTGTTATTGACAAGAACACCGAGGCTGGAGAGGTATCAATTGATATCAGTGGACCCAGTGGCACGGTTAACATCAAGATTAAGGCTGGTCCTCCTAATACCAGCCCTAACCCAGAATGCAACCAGGGGTGACTTCGCCGTATAGCGAAGAGCTCTAACCGGTACTTGACGGTTTGGATTACATGATAGGCCTGACAGGTACTGCGGTCTCAATCGATTTCAGGTCTGGCGCGCCTAGGAAGACTGAAGGAGTGTATTTGTAACTTGGTAGATATTCTGAATGGTTTCGGGAGATACTACATTCGTTTACGTGGCCAAAATTCGGGGAGGCTGAGTCTCTAAGTCTCTTTATTACGTAGCAGCTAAATATAGCTTATCAGCCTATCAAACCAGGCGAACTAAGCCATCCTTCGCTGCCATGCTGACTGACCAGCCACAAGTGCTCAGCTTCAAAGCCAATCACAATAAGGAAAGTATCAAATGTGGAGAATCAAAATGATGCTCCAGGCAGCCATTTAAACAGAAGCTTTTATAATAAAAGAATAAACTCTTCCCCTCAGTCTCATTCATAATTTATCTCAATTTCTCTTGTTATTATCTGGATCAATCCCCAATATGACTGCCAAGGCCTGCCCACATTATGAGTCCTGGTGGTACTCAGACACGACCCGCTACGAGTATCTCAAGAGCGACCTCTTCTGGACACTCGCAGTCCTCATCATAGTTAATTGCTGGTGGTCAGCCAAGCAGGTCGATTCATTCCCGGATGAAGACAACCAAAAGGACGAAAAGGACGAAAAGGGTACTTCTGTCGTTACGTCCAGCACTGCAACCGCGCAGCCTCGTCCTGGCTTTTGGCTCAAGGATCGCATTACGTCACGACTTCGCAAATATCTCGCCCTTGTGGTCTGCACATCTGTGTTCCCTCTCCTGGTTCTCCATGGTTCCTGGGTCCTTAAATCTGCCTGGCGAATATCTTTCGGGCTGGTTAACCGGACATACCCAGGTTCCCTCAAGCCGCGGATGCTGGGCTTTATTGTCTACTCGCCAGTTGCTACTATCATATTGCTAGCTTGGGTAGCTGTCTTGGGTGCTGGTGTCTTTATTCTCGCGACGCAGATTTTACTTTGGATCAAGATCTGGGAAATCAATACTGATGCGCAACCTACGGCTTCTTTCCCAAAAGATGACATGAAGAAATGCCATGGTGATGGTGATTGGGATGAGATCAAGGAGAGCGAACAAGAGGGTATTAAGAAGACCTAGGGCAGTGCAGATAAGGAGGAGTTCAGTCAAGATTTTACAGGAACTGTTAACGAAGCATATTTAAATCTTCTCATTCTTCAGCTTGGTTGTGAAAGGTTCGTTCATCGACGCAGCAAGCTGCTTAGCACTCTTGTATCTCTCCTGAAGGCACCTGCGACAATTGTGCAATATGGCAAAGTGTAAGATGTAGTAATAAAGCTAGTTGGAGTATGACCTAACAAAAGATCTGGAATAAGACGCATGCAAGACGCGAAACGCGGAAGTAAAAAAGACCGAAGCGCAAGACAAGCGTGAGATAAGCCTATCGATAAGTGCTTATCAGGCCTTGGGCGGAGAATGATACAGGAACTGATGCTACCGATAAGGAATGCACGCGAAATGGCATTGGGTGACTTTAGGCTAATTGCCCTGTTGAAGTGAACTTCTTTTACACCTGATTGGACGTTCGAGACTATTATATATCTCAATCTATAGTATTTGCCAATTTATTATCTATCCATTGACTATAATGATTACAGTATTTCCCCCAGATCTTTGTCCAAGAGAACCATTTTAATTCTCATGCTTGTTAAGAGATCTACATGGATCGCGTCTGCCGATCTCCATTCCCCCCTGCGGTTGCTGTTCTCTCTACGCCAAGTAGTTTTCTCACATCCACAAGCTTACTTGGCTCGAAGCTTGGCTACCCACTGTTGATTTTGGATAAGCTCAAGGTCCAATTACTATCCTTGAATGACGATGCTCTGACTGTGTGCATGAGGCCGCTGGGTAAATCGAAAACTGGTCGAGGCCAAGACTCTTGGTAAATACCACGCGCAGGAAATCGTCAAGCATCGAGAAGCATGGCAGTGGTTTATGATGGGTAAATTAACATGTTTCAGCCTAGGAATCGTTTAAAGACACATTCTCTGGAGTGGAGATTCGCGTAGTCTCCACGCGTTGAGGCGCGTTGGAAATATACCTACCCTGGGTTTCGAAGTATTGAAGGGGATTTCCACTTTACAGAGCCTGTTCTGCCCTATAGAAGTATTATTGTAATTAAGAAGTAATCATTTTACTCAGAAACTCAGTTTCTTTATATTTATACTTGTATTTTATAGATACATTAGGTTTCTGTCTCCATCCACCTTTTATCCCCCATTCATTTTTGTAATTAGAGTCAGCCTATACACTGGCTGACTGGGTAAACAGATTTCGCTCCAAAGCTATTGCAAGCGCTCAAAAGAGGCAGAATCCATTCTACGTCAGTGCATCTTGACACAATACGATCGGAAGCCGGCGACATCGTCAGCTGAACGTCCTATCCCTCGTGGCGGAGTCGTGTTCAGTCCGTCAGATCAGTCACGCCCGACCCAAAAACAGTGGATATCGCAGAATCTAGGCCTGGGGAATTTCGGCCCTCGGTTCCTGCTCCACGTCCAACAAGCACGGGTCAAGCTCAGGACAAGTCTTATTGAGTGGAGATACCATCGCCAAAAAAGAAAAATGGGCTCAGTGAGCGCCAAGGTCTTGGTCGACGGTTGAGAACTTGTGTTTGTCTCCAGTTTGGCTTGGCTCTGGGCTGTTCTAGGATCATTATGCGACGCGCAGGTTCTAGGCCGATATTTCAACCTGTCAATCGGCTAAAGTCCACGCACATGATATGAAGGCTAGGTATAGCAGATCGTGGCTATTTCAGCTGACATGCCGAGAATACGTCGGGATTTGCATACTTTATTTTTAATATTCGGGTTTTGTGAGAGAAATCGCATTGAATCGATCAGAAAGAAGAATTGGGAGCGGGTCGTGATTGGCGGAGTGATTAAGGTTGTTTATTTACCCGCATTTACCCGTATTTAGCCAAATGCCACTCTAGGCCAAGACTGGAGAATATCCCCGAAGCCATCTGAGCAGAAAGTCACGGGTCATAATTCCGCACCACGAGGAATTCCATTCTCTTCATTTTTCGATGTTCAATGGCTCATCAAGAACAAAATGGTCTTGGAAGACGACGAATACTGGAGGCACAGCTCTGTTGATGGCTGCCCCAAGAAGGTCGTGCTACAGGCAAAATGGGATTTACAAAGCCCAGCCCCGTAAGCGTCAGCATCGGTGATGGCCATGATGTTATGTCTATCGCACGTTTGAACACAAAAATTCTAGACACAAGATCAGATCAGATGGCCAAAAAATCCGACAAGAAAAGACGATATTGTAGCATGGTGTTCCTCGCGAAAAACCCCCGTGGCGAGATGAGATGGGCCCCCTTTCGGTAACAGGCTAATAGCGAAGACCACCCCCATGGGCGGCTTAATCGCAGAGCCCCATTATAATAACTGCTTCCACGGGGTGCTCCGTGCAACAACAGCAGTTTAAGAGACGAACACAGTGGAGTTCCCCCAGCTTGTGACTGTCGATTTCTCACTTATCCATGCTAAAATGAATGCGGCCCGGCCTCCATCTTGGCTAGACACTCATGAATACCAAGACTTCCAAGACAGCCAAGGTGGAACAAGATCGCCCATTCCGAACGAATGAGTGGAACCCGCACGCCTTCAATTGCTCTTTTGTCTTTTTGCCTGCTCGGTTCTTCCGTTCGATCTGGGGTCTGTCACCCGGTCCGCACGCCCGTCACATTTCAGATTTTGTCTTCTGGCCTCACTCGACGCGTTTTCTATATCTATCTGGGATCTCCCCCCATTTTTCATCACTCTTCCTTCCATTGTTCACCTCCACAGTAATCTGCTAAAGCCACTGAGTGCTTCTGGCAGAATAATAACGAAATCCACTCTATTGTTACATTTTAATACCTGAACCCCTCGGTTGAGAAATCGTCATGGGCATCAAGGATATCATCGGCCTTGGGGTCGACGAGAAGACGAAGAAGCTTCAGGATGAAGCTCCCAAGTTCGAGCATGTTACTTGGTACAAGGACCCCGGTCTGAGGGTCTTGACCTTTTACGCGTGTACTCTTTGCGTTTCTTCTATGGGAACTGGCTGGGATGGGTAAGCAAACCCCCAAATATTGTGAATTCAATCACAGTCCACTGACTTGCCGCGTTTTTAGTATGTACATGGGTGTCGTTCAAAACTTTGACACCTGGAACGACTTCTTCGACAAGCCCGAGGGCAGCAGACTCGGTCTTTTAGTCGCTCTCTATCAAATCGGTTCCGTCGCTTCTATCCCTCTTGTCCCTGTCATCGCCGATCGCTGGGGTCGTCGCCCTTGTATCGCTCTCGGCTTCATCCTCATGGCTATCGGCGCTGGTCTCCAGGCTGGCGCTCCTGATTACGCTACCTACTCTGGCGGCCGAGTTCTTCTCGGTTTCGGCAACTCTTTTGCCCAGATTGCTTCTCCTATGCTTCTTGCTGAGCTGTGCCATCCTCAGCACCGTGCTCGCTTCACTACTGTTTACAACTGTCTATGGAATATGGGTTCTCTGCTTGTTTCTTGGACTTGCTTCGGTACTCACTACTGGGGCGGCGGCAACAGTGACTGGTCGTGGCGATTCCCCGCCATTCTCCAGGGCGCTCCCGGCCTGATTCAGCTCGTCATTCTCTGGTGTAAGTTGATCTTTTGATGGAATAGCTCAAACATCTTGCTAACGAAAACCCTCTAGGGATCCCTGAATCTCCTCGATTCCTCATCGCCAAGGATCGCCAGGACGAAGCCCTTCATATCCTCTCCAAGTACCATGCCAATGGCAACTCAAATCACCCAACCGTTCAATTCGAGTACCGTGAGATCCGCGACACCATCAAGGCCGAGCAGCTCGCCGACAACAGCTCCCGCTATACCGACTTCCTCAAGACCAAGGGCAACCGTTACCGTCTCCTCGTCCTCTTCTCACTCGGTCTCTTCTCCCAGTGGTCAGGCAACGGTGTTGTTTCCAACTACTCTGCCCGTCTCTACATCAACGCTGGTCTCGATAGCGAGAACGAACGCCTCATCATCACCGCTGGAAAGACCATTCTCGATTTGTTTGTCTCCATCGGCTGCGCTCTCCTCGTCGAACGTCTGAACCGTCGCTTCTCCTTCCTCTTCGCCACTGGCGGTATGTGTCTGACTCTGCTCTTCTGGACCCTTACCTGCGGTCTCCACGAGCAGCACCAGGCTCCTGGCGCCAACAACGCTATGATCTTCCTCGTCTGGCTTCACGGTGTCTTTTACTCAACTTGTTGGTCTGGTCTCTTGATCGGTTATGCTGTCGAGATTCTTCCCTACTCTCTCCGTGCCAAGGGTCTTATGTTCCTCAACATTTCGGTCCAAATCGCTCTTCTGCTCAACAACTACCTCAACCCTCTTGCTTTCAAGCGCTGGCAAGCCCCCGCTGTTCCCGAGGGCGAGAAAGAAACTGGATACGGGGGCAACACCTGGAGACTCTACCTCATCTACACCATTTGGGTCGCTGGTGAAGTCATCTTCATCTTCTTCATGTATGTCGAGACTCGTGGACCTACGCTTGAGGAGTTGGCCAAGGCCATCGATGGTGACGACGCCGCTGTGGCGGATGTCGACCTAGAGCACGTCGAGAAGGAGGTTCTCAGCAAGGAGACCGAGAGAATTTCTTCGGAGGATCAGGAGGTTCACCAGATTGCTCCCAGCAAGGTCTAATTACCGTCTTGTCACATTCACACGAAGAGGGCACCGCGATAGTTAGTAAGCGCGCGTCAGCCTGTCTATGATAATTGTTTTGATCTAGTCTAGTGAGCTAGCTGAATGAGTTTAATGTTATATCTTTATTGATGAAAAATATATCTGCGTTGAATAAGATAGAGCCGTGCGCCGCGAAACCTATCTATCACAACCAACTTGTATATTTAACAAGAGAGGTCTGACTGGCGCCAAATAACTATGCGCTATCGCCACTTGCGTGTATGTCAGGACGGTTATGCCAAATAATTAAGTCTGGGCTGAATGAAGAACAAGGCTATAGGGAGCAAGAAACCACTGATCTTGGGAGAGGTTGGGAAAAGCAGCCAATTAGTGAGCGTTCTCTATTGATGAAAATCACACTCTTGTCGATTAGGAGAATTTCATTAACTTATATAAGTCTTTTCATCATTTATAGTAAATGATAGAGGTCCTAGGTCTTCTGGCTTTCTCTAAGAGGACTGACTAAATTCTATAGTACTAGAACTAAAGATCCTGCAGATTGTAGTGCCCTGGGAGAATGGTGATATTGCCAGTGAGTTTACCAGCGTTATAGCCTAGGTGGATTAACCTATAGTCCTCCAGGCAGGAATGGTAAATACCTATTTACGGTTAAGTACACCTCCGCAGGCTGTAACCGTAGTGAGATCAGGTCTTCGATGTAGATATAAAAACGACAGAGGCAGTATACAAAACACGCAACAGTGATGGGGATGATGACCCGGAGGGGAACTTCCATTTCCGGATCCTGGTCCTCCGACAGATTTCTCCAGACCCTAGCGCGTTCAACAAAGCGCAAGAATCTGCGCCGCCCAAAGGTGACTCTGCGCTGAGATTCCATCTCAATGGACTCCATGCTGTTGGTCCTGAGTTGGCTGCTGAGCTGAGCAATCGGCGCCGCCTTTTTTCTTTTGCTAGGCTTGAACATCTCAACCGCATAGTAGGCTCCCCCGTAGATACTGAATGCGGCATGATAAGCACTGCAGATCCTCCACAAGAGCTTCTCGGAGGCAGTTGGGAACTGGAAGTTCCACGCGAGGACGAATATGACGCTAAAGCCGATCAAGATCAGGGCCGCTCCTGGAGCAAACCAAGGTTCGGGGATCAGCCAGATATCTGAAGGTACTCGGTCCCAAGGTGTTCGGGAAACAGGTCGAGATACAAAATTTATTCGTAGCTTATGTGCTAATGAAACATAATACCGCCAATGAGCGTCTATCCCGAACTGTCTTCTACTGATGAAGTCTAATGGGGTTCGGTAATAATCGACTTGCAGCCCCGGATGAGTCTATTTATTGATACGTTAGTTTCCGATTTCAACACCGGTTGGAGACTAGGTCAACTTGCATTGCATCTGGCATACTCACGAATTTCTTCGATCGTGATGTCGTCTTTTGTGGTAATGAATTGAGGCTTAGAGATAGAAGGTTTATGATACCAGAGAGCTGATATCACGAATGTAATAAAGCAGAATGACAGTGTCGTTAACTCCAAGGTTGAGATCGGATATCCTTTGTGGATACGCGCAAGTTCCTTGATAGTGAACCATGCGGCTTGAAACACGGTAATAATCCTGCAAGGAATGAGCTTAATACATGAGGGACAACTCCATCGAGGTGAGACGCACGACAAACGTCAGTTTCATGTCGCACCTCTGTGGTATACTGACCGTGAGAGCGTATCCACCGAATTGCGCTCCTTGATCTCTAGCTTATCTATATCCGGGAACTCGACAAAGCCGTGTTTAACGAGATAGTGGAATTGTTTAGCGTCGATTGGAAAGCTCTTGCCATCGGCGATTGAGTAGTCAGGCGCTGTAAGATGGAGACAGCCCATATCCACAAAGAAGCCATGTATGAGCTTCCACTTTTGACCTCTGGTCAAGTGACTGTCTCTCTTAAAAGCCTGTCGCAAGAGTGTTAATTACAGCGTCCTGGATTGTATAGTTTGCCTGTTATACCTTGACACTTGACCTAGCGCTGGAAAATTGCCCTAAAGCAATACCGAAAAGGAAATCCGGACCAAGAAACGTGATAATAGCGAGATTGAACTTATCGAGAAGTGGGTGGTACCATTTGTCGTGAGGCGAGCCAGCATTGGGGTACGTAGAAACCCAGGCGCATAGCAGCAAAGTAACAAGACATGACCATAAAACGTCAAGAGATCCTCTGTCATCACTGCTGTCTTGCCAACCAACCAATGGCTGATGGCCAGACGTGTTTGAGCTCATGGTGACTGGCCAGAGGCACCAAGGGAGCCGTGAAATAAATTAATTGCTACAATGTGACGACATGTTGACTGGCACACATGTATTTATCAACCGGCATTTTTGTTCAATCTGTTTACCAGGACAAATGGAAAATCCATGTTATCTCGCTCTTGGCCCCCGGGTGGCACATCTTCAGCAGAACCAACATGCATATCTGCAACCAACAATCACACACTCTGAAACAAAATGTGTGATGACAACTGTCAGGCCAGGAGTCTCTCAATTGCCAAATCCGTCTGCCTGATGCATGTTGGTTGCTCGACTTGATATTTATAAATAATAATTGGCTCTCTCACATACTCGACATGAATGTGTACCGTGCTCCTGCAACGCAATCACATGCATGTAAACGCTTCAGGCAAGCAGGGCGGGCGCCTACGTATTCGTATGTACGTACTTTGGAGGGGCTGAGCGCTAAACGTGTCGTGTTGAGTGGACGGTTTGACTTAGCGGGCCGGGTCCTCAGCGCGGCACAAGAGGCTACACCCGTTAAATTGAGCACATCTTGACCAATCGGATTGAGGAGGCTTGCTCAACGGTGGGCAAATTTGCGCCCCCCCCTGAAGAGCTCCCGTTGAAAACAGCCTCTTTTTCCAAGTCGCCTGCCAACCAAGCAATTCGTTGCAAAACGTAAGACACACACGTGTCGTCTCTTCGTGGACATTTCCTGTTTCAATATCTGCACTAATCCCCTCAGCTCGTCTCTTTCGAATACTCAGAATTCATCCCACTCGCCCAGACCTACGACTGTGTCGTCTCCTGTCTCCTTTCATCCCACGACAGCTCTCGTGCTGCCCCCCCGCGCTCCCCGCCTCGACCCGACCCGACCTGCCCGACCGACCTGTTCATACAGCCCAAGGCGCTGTTCAAGATGGCCTCCGAGTCAGAGCCATTGATCAACCCCAATCCCAAGCTCCAATCCTACTACAACACCTTCGAGTCGAGAATTGGTTATAAGCTGTTCCTCGGCGACACGCGCCATTTTGGCTACTATGAACATGACACACGATGGCCATTCCCAATTGGCCGCGCGCTCCGGCGCATGGAGGACAAGCTCGGTGAAGCGCTGAACCTCCCTCCTGGGGCCCAAGTTCTCGACGCGGGCTGCGGTGTCGGACACGTCGCGATTCGAATGGCTACAAAGTTCAAGTACCGCGTGCAAGCATTCGACGTTGTCCCCCATCATGTTGCCAAAGCCAAGCGCAACGTTGCCCGTGCTGGCCTGCCCGACGGCCAGGTCAGCGTGCGGCGGATGGACTATCACCACCTTGAGTCTTTGGATGACCAGTCTGTTGATGGCATCTACACCATGGAGACGTTCGTGCATGCTACAGACCCAAAGGGCGTCCTTGCCGGCTTCTACCAAAAACTTCGTCCCGGTGGTCACATCGCGCTCTTCGAGTATGACCACGAGTTCATTGATAATTCCACCGATGAAATGGCCAACTCGATGCGCAAGATCAATGACATTGCTGCGATGCCTACAAATGATCTATCACACCCTGGTGTCTTTAAGGACATGCTTGAGGAGGCCGGCTTTACCGATGTCGTCGTGAGAGACTACTCGGACAAGATCAAGCCTATGACACGACTGTTCTACTTGGTCGCCTACATTCCGTGGCTGTTCGTCACTTTGTTAGGCTTGGAGAAGCACTTCATTAACACAGTGGCCGGTGTGGAGTCATATCGGGGCCACGGACGTTGGCACTATGTTGCTATCTCGGCCAAAAAGCCCGGAGACAAAATTGAGAGCCCGAAGGAACGATAACTCATCTGCAAGGAGAAACGAAATGACCAATGTGTCGAGCAATTGACAGCGACAGGCGATAAGAGTATTGAGATGTTGGTGAAGATGGGGTTTCTGGTTGCTTGGCAAAGAACAATTGACATGAGATCATGAGCCATAGAAGGAAGCTGTATGGAGTACACTCTTCAGTTTATTACGAAAGATATAACAATGGAGTTTTCATGGGCAGCATCGGTTTTCGTCATGGCCAAGTAGATTCCACTGAATAAGCTTAAAAAGAGACTTAATGGATGATTAATTGACTAGGATGAAATCGAGATCGTTTTATAGCCCGTTCGCCTGAGACGAGAAATCGAGCTAAGATGAGTAGTTAGGCTAACCTTAACCATAGATCTGCGGATGATCGTCTTAGGAAAATCGACACTTATTAGTTACTTTGAAATAGGGCAGTAAACATTAATCGGTCATAAGGGTCTGTGTAAAATCTATAGCTTAAACCATGCATGTATAAGAGAGAAGCAGCTGATGTCAGAACCGGACACCTGGTAATATTAAGAAGAAATAGACGTTGAGTCACACTGAATTATGGGAGTCTTATTTCGAGTTGAGTGCCTGACTTCTAATGCTATCATCATGAGCCTTCCACGACTAAATAGTTGCACAACCCATATTTAATCAAGTCAAGTCTGGTAGGGTGACAGCTATAGTCTAAACCATTCATGTCCAAGAACGTCTTCTGCACTAATCCGTTCTTTAGGACCATACTTGAACAACCTATACAGAAGATCCGCCATCAACTTCTGTTCGGCCTCAGGTGTCTGTAATGACTTGATCGGTCCCTCTTTGTACTTCTCGCCCGATTCGAAGATCTCGATTGGTTTGCTCAGCGCCGCTTCAAGGGACCAGTCTTCTTCCCGAAGCCACTTTCCATTCGCGTCAAAGTATTCCTCCCGCGCCTCCCATTTCGCCCACCAATCTTCTGGGAGTTTACCGAAGAACCTCACCATCTCTGCCAGTAACTCATCCTTGTCATAGATCATGTAGAATAGAGGGAGCTGTTCTCTAATTTCGAACAGTGTACAGCCAAGAGCCCAAAGATCGCAGGCCGGACCAATCATATCAGGCTGTTCAAGAAGGATCTCTGGTGGCAGGTAGTTCTCTGGAATACCAAGGTCCTCTGGTGGTGATGAGAACTTGAAAGACTCGCCAAAGTCAATGACACAAATCTCCTCAGTTAGGAATTCATTCCCGAGGCGGGAGATGTCTGCAGGCTGCACAAGGTATCTAGGGCTAGATGCTGGGAGCTCTTCTCCTGATTCCGTCTGCACTCGGACTTCCTCAGGGTGCCCTATCAGAGAGAGGAGCTCATCCTCAGAGAGGTGATCCAGGTTGCCCAGCTTGACTAAAATATTAGATGGGCGAAAGTCTGGTGGAAGCATGTTAGCAATTGTTCTAAAGCTAGATTCAAGATGTAAAGTCGGGACAGAACATACCTCCATGACAGATCTGATTCTTGTGCAAAAAGGCTAACGCCTGCGTAGTCTGATGGGCGAATTTCCGCAGGACAGCAGCAGGGTCCTCCAATATCATCCTTAAACGAGGCGAAACACAAGGGCCAAGTGGTGGCAGTGTCAGACACTGATGGGTCCCATTTGGGCCATAAACGGAGAATGAATCGAGTGGAGTCGCGATGAACTGGGCGCCTGGCATTGATTGATCAAGCTCCGCCAAGCTGAAGTCAAGAATCTCGTCGGACTTCAGATCACTGGCCACGACCTTGAGGGCAACATAACGGGTTTCTACCGAGTCTCGACAAAGCCACACAGTCCCAAAACCTCCATGACCGAGTTTATGGATGGCTCGATAGCGATCCGATGGGCCAAGCACATCTCCAAGGTGGACTGGGTGATAGCCGCCTTCTTGATACTCCTCTAAGGGTTCCACGCCCTCCTTTGAGCCCTTGAGGAAAGTACCTTGTGAGGTTGCCGGGGCATGGTCGAGATCACGATAATCGAATCCGATATCGCCAAGTTGACTTTGCGTAGATAAAGGGCTGTGTGACCATTTTGACGCCATGTCTTGGATGATAGGTCACGGGCAGAGATGGGACCCGAAGGGCCAGGGCTAGAGACCTTTCAATGGAACGCAGTGGTAGAGAAATGCGTTGCAATATAGTGCATGATGGCGAACCTTTTGGACCATTACATCAGCGAAATGCGAATTGCTACCGTACAGTCATGCTTCTTTGGCGACTCGGGAACTCGAACACATGTGAATTACAGTACAATTATGGAGGTTACGCTGATCACTGAGGGGTTCGTGTTTTCAGCGGAGTCAGGCGGGTGAAGCCATTGGATAGCGCTTGACCCGCCCTGTAACACCCCGACAGCTGTAACCCCGCCTTTCGGAGTCCGCCGAAGATTGCTTGCTATCTGTCATATCTTATCAGCAGCATTTAAACCAACAATTACAACAACAAACAAAGCATTACAAAACAACACTCAGTACTTTCATCAATTAAAATTACTTCAGAATGGATAACGATCTCAAGTACCTCCTTTCTCTTCAAGCCGTCCGAGACCAAGCGTCCAAGGTCTTTGCATCAGCAAAGCAAGGGAACCTGAAGCACTTTGACTATGACGAAGGCCGGATGGGAGCGGTCGCTGATTACGTATCTAAAGTCATCGATGTGAGCAGTACCATGATGCTGAGAACTACTCCGAAAGATGATATTGACAATCTGTAGCGTGACTTTGGCCCTGACAAGTACGACACTATTCCCCCTCACGGCCGCTGGCAACATTTTGAGGTTGGTGACGTCGCACGCGTCGATGCCCTCGTCAAGCGGTGGTCAAGCGAAGATGGCGTTGACCAAACCGAAATTACTCGACGCTTGGTTGATCTGTTCTTTGTATCGGTGCTACTTGACGCTGGAGCAGGCGATGTCTGGCGGTTCAAAGAGCCTGAGACTGGACAGGTCGTTGTTCGTAGTGAGGGTATCGCTGTGGCGTCGCTCCACATGTTTACGGCTGGATCTTTTAGCTCTGACAGTTCTCTCAAAGAGAAGGTCGATGGTATGTTTTATGCAAGATTCCTGTTTTCTTGGGCTAATAGGCTACTGTAGCGAAGGGCTTGGTTGAGTTGCAGGACAGCAGCTTCGAACAACACTTCCAGGTATCTTCCGAGAATCCCATGGTTGGAGTGTCATCGCGAGTGAAGCTACTTCAAGCCGTTGGCTCCAACCTGTTGAAGCACCCTGAAGTATTCGGCGAGTTCGGCCGTCCAGGAAACCTTGTTGGTAAGCAACCGCAAATAGGCGGTGAGAATGTGCATGGCTGACGCAGTGTTTCAGACTACCTCACATCAAAGGCCTCTGGATCCAAGACTCTTGACTACGAACAGCTCTGGTTTTGCTTACAGGACCTCCTCATTCCTTCGTGGCCTGGAAACCGCACCGTCTTCGACGGTCATCCCATCGGAGACGCTTGGCCTCTCGAACTACTCTCCGACATCGCTGACAGTAAGGGCGATAAAGACCCCAAGAGTAAGATCCAGCCTTTCCATAAGCTTACACAGTGGTTGGCCTACTCGCTCTCCGTCATCTTCGAAAGACAGCTAGGCTTCACCTGGAAGAATATGCATCTCGGAACCGGACTGCCCGAATATCGAAACGGCGGATTGTTTGTTGATCTCGGGGTCCTGAAGTTGAAGCCTGACGACTTGAAGGCCGGAAAGGAAAGCTCAGGACAAGAGCTTCCGCAGTTTGAAGCCTCTGACGACGTGATCGTTGAGTGGCGTGCTCTGACTGTCGCGCTGCTGGATGAACTGCACAAGATGCTCAAGGAGAAGTACGAACCTCGTGGTGTGAACTTGAGTCTTCTCCAGATGCTGGAGGCGGGAAGTTGGAAGTCTGGACGGCTTTTGGCTGCGGAGCTGCGACCTGAGACTAAGTGCAGTCCGATTCTGGTTATTAGTGATGGTACGCTTTACTAGACGCTTTACTAGTAGCAGGTAGCACCGAAGAATACCGTTTGCAGGAAAAATATAGCAAATGAAAAGGTCTCATGTAATGGGCATTTCTCGAAAATGGTGGAAGTCACTGGTGTAGTTCTTCACGAGGTGCGGATGGATCAGTTCGGAGAACTCCGTCGAACATGGCTTAAGATCCGCGAAGTAACTTTGGCAAAGGACAAGATATCAAGGTAACAGTTCTGTACTTCTAGAAAGTCGAATTGATAAGAAGTGACTTAAGAACCATCTAGGTTCAGTCGCATGCTATAGTTAGAACTAAGATGGTGATGTCCGAAGCTCATGGTCACATATCCCAGCTGTTGAGATCAATATCCAACTTAACCTGTATCTTCAGAGAATTCTGTAAAACTGAAGAGCAGTACCATGTGAGTACTGCAAATACATCTACACTGGCGGTGGACAGTTTTGTCGACTTCGCGGGTCAGGTATGAGTTGAAGATGGCGGATTTGTCCTCTGCCAGCAAGTCTACCTGCTTCCAGGGACGTCAGTGGTTACAAATTCAACTCCTAGATAGGTATATGTAAGCGGAAAATGATCTCTCTTATGTAAATACGTATTCTGAGTTAAGATTCCATATGAAGTACCTGGATTCGCGCACGAACAACTGAGTTTCACCGCAGCGGCGTTGCCCAATCGCCGCGCTCGTGGCTGGAAGAGAAAGCTCTCCCCAATTCTTTGAGTTTATTTCGTGCCGCCATCTATTCCAGCTTGAGCCAAAACAGCATCGCAGAGAACGAGTCATAAAATCCATTTCTTATAATACTCCAAGACCCCCCGCACTCCTTCTCATCTTCTGCAGCTTCCGTTCCACCCACCCAACTACGGCCAAGATGTCACAGCTAAAGGGATCAACACCGCAGGGCTTGACTGTTTCAGCTATCTCCCAATGGAACTGAACGCCAAAATCATGCTGTTTCTTGATCTAGATGGGCTATTGTCGCTGACGAGAGCTTCACCCACCGCATGGCAGCATTTCCGAGCCGATCACGCCTTCATCCTGAAACCCAGACTTCCTTTTATTTACAGCCACTATGGACATCCAGCGGCCATTCCATTAGTCATTCTTGTGACTCGTCTTCGGAGGCTGCGTGCTAAACTCAAATCGAAGCCCAGAGCGGAGTTGGAGAGCAGCCTCGAACCCATCCTGAACTCTATTCTCTCCAAAGACTGCATGAAGATACCTTACGGCTGGGAATCGAATTTGCCCTTATTGGTGACTGTGGCGGGTCTGATACCGGAGCTTTGCGATGCCTTTGAGAGATTCAGCATCAGAGATTCCAGACCAGATTCATCGCTCTACAGATACCCCCAACGACAGACGTGGATCTTTGTCGAGTCATTTCTACGGTTCGAGTGCTTTTGTCAGATTTCCTACAGCCCAAAGGGATTCTTATTTAAGGAGAGATTTTACTTTAAATATGTCTTCTTGAAACCCTTCCATGTCAATACCACGTTCGATGCCAGCGACTTGAGTCGATGGGGTCAAATGGAAGGTATCGACGAAACCACCGACTTACCCTTGAACCTCTTAAAAAGGGCTGGTTTAGAATTCAACCCAATAGAGGTCTCTTGTGGTCAATTTGCAGCGATCCTCACGACTGTGCGAAATTCACTGACTTTGAAAGTCCTAAGGAGGACCGCAAAGTCTGGCAAGAAACTACTGGAGATGTTCTCAAAACACTATGAAGAATACATGTGTTTCTTATTCCATCTGGCTCGACAGGGAAACGCTCTCCTTACGCACCTCTTGCGCCGCACACCTAGAGCACTGAGTAAGTCCATTATTGCAATACATTCTTCATTTCTCGCCTGTCAGCCCAAGCCAAATTCAAAATATCCATCGTTCCTGGAGGAGATGGGATATATGGACAGAAATTGGCGATGTAGGTAATCGCGGGTTAGAAACATACATGCTGCTGCATGCCCTACAGTTGGCCGCTAGATATTGCCCCAGTAGAAAAAGTCGGGCGACAAAGAGAAGCGTTTGTTCATTCATTCCCCAATTTATGCAGGTATCTATCTACATGAATTGATTATAAGGTGTACGCAAAAGTAAATGTACGTCTGTGGCGCAGTGCCCAACCACAGGTTGTGTACTCGACAATAAGAACTCTATAACAGACTTTAAGGTTATTTCATCCCGTTATCATCCCAAGAGTGAGTCAAGCCATCCTGTTGTACCCAAAATGAGTCCTGAATTGGATTATTATAAGGCTGCGACAAGACGACGAAAGCTTCTTCTCGCCCCTGTCGGCTTTCTTCCATCGCATTCATCATGACACCTCAACAAGAGACCACCCCCCGGGTACGCGACCGCTTCGGCAGTCTCCCGCTGGAGATAAACGTTTTTATCATGGAGTCACTTACCCTCCATGACTTACTCTCTCTCACTCGTGCTTCTCCTGGAGCCTGGCGGCATTTTCAACAAGACTACGCCTTTATTATCCGGCCACACATGGCATGGTTCTATGGTCATTATGCCGATCCAGCAGCTATCCCACTAATTCATCTTCTCACTCGCCTTCGAATACTACGGTCACAGGTTAAGGGGAAACCGAGAGACGTGGTTGAGAATCACCTCAGGCCTGTCTTTGACTCGATCCTCTCTCTGCGCTTCACAGAGATGCTGCCAAGATGGGAGTCAAACCTCCCTGTACTAGTAATGGCGGCGGACATGATCCCGGAGTTAAGGAACGCGTTTCGTAGGTGGCGTAGTCACCGGCAAAACGAGTCTCTAAGGGAGCTTGATAAGGCACTTTACTGGGGGGCATGGAGATTCACCGAATCTTTCCTGCGGTTCGAATGCTTCTGCTGCATCTTTTACCACCTTGACTGGTTTCTATCTCAAGATATGTGGAACTTGAGAACTATCTTCCTCGGACCCTTCATGGCGGGCGAAGCTCAGATTCCAAGCGATCTTGCGCCGTCGTACAGACGAACGATTCGCGGCAGCCATGCGCGCTATAGATGGATGACCTGGGACCCATTCGGGGTCACAGAGTTCAATTTCAGGGCTCCATCTGAATTCGCGCATTGTTTCGATTGGCTCATCAATTCTGTGGACATATCACTTCGAAGAAAACAAGGGAGAAACATAAGACGTGGCAAGCGGTTACCTCTTACCACAGAGGAATCTGAAATCTGTGACTTTCTCAATAGGAAGAGAGTGAGCATAGACACTTTTGCTACCACCTTGCTTTACAAGGCAATATGCTCCTGGGTCGCATGTCATCTCTTGATACTGAAATCTTGGAGAATTGCATTGTTGATGCATATACTTCTGTGGCCGCTTCCCAGCCTGAACGCAAGATGGCATACCATCCCGACTTGGATGAAATGATACTCATTGCGCGGAAGTGGAGGTTCCAGTAACTTAGTTCCCGGAGGGCGTTCACCATTGAAAATGTGGTACGCATGTGGCTGAAGCCCTGAGATCCCAGACGTCCTAGTTCTACTTTCTTCATTGGATTCGGGGTAACTTTTATGCCTCAAAACTCAAGATGGCAAACTGTATCAAGCTTAAGTTACAGGTACATCTGGAGAGAATTGACTGACATTAAATGTATATATTTCGTACATAATAGATCAAGTCTGGGTCTGTTCGGTAGTGATCTTCCCGTCGCAAGGTACAGTAAACTTGACATGAGTCATGATAGCTTTTGTGGCTGCGAGGAGAAACTTTTCGGCACTCTTTAGAGTTCTCACGTCCCGTCATACACCTAACTGTGAGTCAAAGCTTGATATTATGTAGATGAGTCACAAAGTGTATCGGTTATAAAACTGAACCATGGGGAGAGACATTGCCCTTCCTCATTTTGAGAGCTTCTTTCACATCCTCCCCATCATGTCGCAACAACAAGAGCCGCCTCCCCAGGCTGTTGACGGCTTCAGCCGTCTTCCGATGGAAATGAACGTCCAAATCATGATGTTGCTCAATCCACAACAGCTGTTATCTCTCATTTCAGCTTCGCCAGCAGTAAGGCGGCATTTTCTTGGGGATCATCGCGCGTCTATCATGAAGCCCCACCTTACAATCATCTACAAATACTACGGCCATCCAGCGAATATCCCTCTGATCGTCTTTCTGACTCGTGTTCGGGCTTTGAGAGCCAGATTGAAGGGGAGGCCTAGATCAGAGATCGAAAATGCTCTTCACCCTATCCTCACCTCAGTCCTTTCCCACGACATCATGAGCATGCCACCTGAATGGGAGTTTAACCTACATATCGTCGCAGCTGCGAAAGGTCTGATACCAGAGATATGTCATGTATTCAATAAATGGTGGAAAAAGTGGTGGACGGGACCAAAAATTGGCAAGACCCCGCCACAGCACATATGGATATTTGTCGAATGCTTTCTGCGGTTTGAGTGTTTTTGTAACATCTCCTATGTGCCAGATGGCTTCCTTTTCCAAGATATGTTGGACTTTAAACATATCTTCTTACATAGATTCCAGACGGATAGCGCTTTTAGCCCGAGCGACCTGCGTCCTTGGGGTTGGGATCAAGATTGCGAGAAAAGGCCCTGGGAAGACATGCATTACATCTTTGATGCACCGGCCCACTATAAAAAGAAGTATCTAGATCTAATTAGGTCTGTACGACGACTTCTTCCCTCGGGATCGTCTACAGCTATAGAGCCTGGCAACGAGACACCGGAGACAGCAACTGAATCTGAAATAGCGGACTTCCTTGGAAGGACACATCGCGAAAATGAGCTTTTCTGCTATCGTCTTAGTGTACAGGGAAATAACCTTCTGGCACATCTCTGGAGCCTCAAACCTCAAGCGCGAAGCTGCGCTATCGTCAAAGAATTCTCCAACTTTCTCGCCTCTGACCCTTTTCGCGACTCAATCTACCCACACAACCTAGAGGAAATGAAATCTATCCACAAAACCTGGCAGTTTGCGAGATATCGCCTATGGGAAGAAGAATAACGGACTCAAGGTCTGCTTCACGATTCTCAAACCAAGTTACCATGTGCAAGGTTCGAGTTTGTATGGCGAGAGAAAGCCCCCAGTACCTTGCAGACAGTCTAAGGGCAAGCGGCTTGCCTGCAGCTCGCTATGGGAGAGAAGTCCTGCGATGCGGGAATCAGCCATCGGGTTCGTCAACTCAAATCAGCACTCATTAAGTAGCTCAATAATGTTTACCATGCAATTCGATTGGACTTATGACTATTGTGTTCGTGGATAAATAAAGAAATTTATTCCTTCACTACGATGAACAAGACTACGGCACTCCGATCAGTGATCAAGACCTATAGGCGGTATCATCTTGAAAATATAAAAAAGCCAGTGGCTCGCGCGTTTCTTCCAGCGAAACATTCTAAAGTGTTCCCCATTTTATAAACAGGAGGTCTCTAGCATCTGATGACTCTATTATTAAACAATCTGATGGCGACCCCCATCTGTTTGGCAGCGTACTGTCATAAAGTCGGAGATGGATGTCAACCAGGTTTATCACTAGTAAATAATTACAATAGACGACCCATGAATCAAGCGCGGGTCTGCTTGATAGTGATCTTCTGTCCGCAAGGTACAGTGAACTTGTCACCCTTGACGACCTTGCCATTCACCTTGATGACACTCTTCTCAAGAGGAGTAGGCCGAGGTCGAGGAAGGTAGACAGTGCCTTCGGTGTTGCCATTCTTGGGCCCACGAACTGTCATCTGTAGAAGACCAGACTTGAACTTCCAATCAACCTCAACATTTCCATGCTCAGTAGGAACCCGACCCTTAGCCCACTCCAGACCCAAAGTCAGAGGCTTAACATCCCACTTCTTGTACCCAGGTTCAGCAGCCTGAACACCGAGAACATGTCGACTCAGCTCAGCAGTAGGTCCAGAAGCCCAGCCGTGGCAGAGAGAGGTGATTATCCCCAGACCAGGAGTACCATCGGGATCAAGAGTCTCCCAGAAGCAGTTGGTGTAGTTCGCATGGGAAGGGTTCGCCATGGGGGCCCAGAGACTCTTCAACAATCGATTGACGATCACCTCATCGTCAGACTCGAAGGCGGCGCGCAGATGATAGGCAGAGGCGTAAGGGCTGATCTTCTGAGCGAAACCAGATTTGGCGGTAGCGTTGCTAAAGGCTAGAGGTCCAGCCTTGAGCTGGAGTTCCTTGTTCATGGTGGAGAGAAGCGAAGTGGCTGAGATGTTGTGGCTCTGGGGAATGCCTGCGAGAATAGCGAGGGCGTTGGCGTCTTGGGCGAATCCAGTGGTAATCTCGTTAGACAGAACGTAAGCCTCAAGGGTATCGTTCCAGAGGTTAGAGTGAATAGCCTTGCGCAGGTTGTCGAGACGAATCTGATAAACAGTGGTGTTGGCACCAGCGGCCTTGAGGAGATCCTGAGTCTGCTGCAAGCTGTAGGCATACAGAGTGTTGAACTTGGAACTCGCACCGGTCTGGGGAGGATCGTAGTAGTTCCAGTCTCCAGTGACGGCAGGGTTGTCGAGAGTGAAAAGACCGTTCTTCAACTGTGAGTGCGCCCAGTCCAGCATAGCAGTAGTGCGAGGGGCCCAATCCTTGGCAAACTGCTTATCACCCAGAACCTCGTAGTTCTTAGCAAGTGCGTTGAGGAAGTTGAACGAGTAGCCGATAAGGCCAGTGATGTTGACGTCGAGAAGTTCCTTGAGCGGCTCCTGCTGGATCTTGGCGGTTGGGATGAAGAATCCGGGAATTGCCTGGTAAGAGCCTAGAAGGTCGAGTGAACCTTCGACGAAAGACTTGCCATAGGTGCTAGCGTATGTCGAGCCAAGCGCAACGTCAAGATCACCAGTGTAAGCGATTCTATCGCGTCTGGAACCATCAACGATGGTATCGGCAGGGTTCCTTCCCATGAAAAAGTCCTTCAGGAAGCTAGGATCAGTCAAGTTGTTTGAGTAGATCTCAGTACCGTCGAGAGTCGCAGCCTTGAGGTTACGGAAGTAGGCAGAGTGACCGAGAGGAGCACCAAGACCAAACGAGCCGTAAAACTTCTCTGCCTGGCTAAAGTCGAGAACAGTCTTGTTGTTGACGAGGATGGAGATCTCGGTCATGTTCACCTTGGCATGCACAGACATCCATTCGCTGACCTTGGCATCAGCAGAAGATGGGATTGAGCCAGACTTTGAAGCCCCCGTGGCCGTGACCTTGCCAGTCTTGACATCGCAAGTCACAACAATAGCTTCGTTGAGAGTGTCTGACAGAACGGAAAAGCTGAACTCCCCAGTAACGGGCTTGACCTGGAAATCGAGCTGGTAGGCGGTCAGCTGAGCAGCCGCAGCGCTACCGAGGGCCTGGGGCGCAGAGCTCTCAACAAGAGACCCTTCCTTGGAGACCTGCCAGAAGTCGGGGATAGTGTCTTTTGGAATCTCAGTAAGCTGGGCGGTTCTGGCACCTGTAAGCCAGATACGGTTAAAGTCCTCGTCCGAGCACTCAAAACCTCCGGGAAGCTTGGTGAGGGGCGTGGTGTGAACAGTCGGTTTCACGCCAATCTTCCTGAAACGCAGCTCTCCATGCGAAGAGAGGTTCAGTTTCTGGTAGCGGAAAGCTCCCTGGACAAGACGGTTGTTGAAAGTCTCGCGCTTCGTGATGTTGTATCGGTTCACACGGTAGGTGTCCATGGCAGCTGCCAGAGGAAGGGGTCCGTCACTCTGAGCGGGGAGTTAGTCCGTTGGCACAATATCCAAGCTCCAAGTGTTCATACCTGGTAGTTGCTAAAAGCATACTTGGACTCAGCATAGGTAAGCTCAAAGGCCGAGGTATCACCAGAAGCAGAGACAACCTCAAAGGTAGGATGACCCTCGAAATTCTCGCCGTAGTCGAGAATCATGATATGAGGTTTCTTTCCGTCAGATTTGAGAGACACGGTTCCTTTGGAACCGTAGACGACTGTATTCTTGTCTGCCCTTGCAACCGGTCCAGCAAGAGCTGAGCCGGCTACAAGCAACAGCGAAGCTGTAGCTTGGAGAAGCATTAGGATGGATAAGTAAGTAGTTTAAAGAAAATAGTAAAAGGAGAGATAGTAGTTGAGATAGTAAGAAAAGGAATGACTAATGAATGGTGTTGCACTGGATCTAATTGCTCAAGAGACCATCTTTACTTATAGTAATGCTATATTCGGTGATCGGTATTACATCTTCCATCTCTATGTTTTTTTGCATGATGTAATGAGCCACTGTACGGAGCAAACCGAGCCCTTTCATTTAAGCTCTGACCGTTCTGGTGGAGGGCCAAGAAGCGTGTCTCGTGAACGAGGTTTTACTGAAGAGCGAGGTTCGTTGCTGAAATATTGAACGAGGAACGAGGTTCGCTCCCTTAGTCCAAACCTAAAGAAAAGCGGAGTTCGCAGAAATTTACTGTCTTGAGTCAGTTTTCATTTTCAAGATCTCGTTACTGACTTTATCAGTGGTGACTTGATTGCCCATGTATATTTAGCATGCGAATGCGAAAATATGGTGATTTCCTGCCGAAAATTCGCAAGTCTGACGAATGATGGACCCTTATCTTAAAGGATTTGCTTACTGCACTCCCAGGGACCTTGTAGTCCGTCGGTCTTTGACCTCAAGATCAGCACTAAACCCCAATGTCTCCAAGTCAGGTCTAAGCCACATCCTCCGCAAGCACACGATCAGCAGAGGCGTTACGAATTTCTCGCTCTTTTCCCCACAGCCTCTTATGATTCGTTACCAAAGTCGCTGCCCTAACCGAGAGCGAGAGTTACTCAGCCCCCAAGCTGTCATGCTTTGCGTGTCGTACCTGATCTCGGTGTTTTAGCTTTGACCACCCTGCCAAGCTGTCCCCCTAAAATAGTCTACAGTAGCCTCTAGGGCGCTCTGCCGTTGGCCCCCCGCTCATTATATATTACGTACCGTACTTTACATCTCCATCTACCGAGTTCTAATCCAAATCCAATCAAACCATGTCGAAATCAAGATCTCAATCTCCGTCCAGGGACAAGGAAGCGCAAGATATTGACAATGTCTTGGACGCCCCCTGGGACGCGCCGCCTCCGTATGAGCTACATTCCTCAGGGTCAATCCTAGCTAGCACGTCGCGCGTCAATGGTACAACCCCCGCCTGTGTTCTTTTGAGGCTATCGTGATGCTGACCGCGCCAAGATGAGGGAAAGGTCGATATTGAATTCTCATCGCTGCAGCCCGACGAACTCAATCGCCTTCTGCCTCCAGACAAGGCCCAGGAAATTGAACCAAGCAGCAGCTTATCGCCAGCAGCTCCTCCCTCAGGGTCGTGTCCAGCTCTCAATGTCGTCATCCAAGTTGTCGGCAGTCGAGGTAGGCTCTCATGACATTCTCATTTCCTTTCAAAACTGATCAGATTAGGCGATGTTCAACCCTTCATCGCACTCGGCGTCGCTCTCCAGCGATACGGCCATCGCGTGCGATTAGCCACTCATGATACCTTTAAAGATATTGTCCGTTCATCTGGTCTCGAATTCTACCCCGTCGGGGGAGACCCTGAGGATCTCATGGCCGTAAGACTAGCGATATCTCCTATTACTCAAATGCTAACTGTGAGGGTACAGTACATGGTCAAAAATCCCGGATTAATTCCTTCTATGGAAAGTCTTCGAGGAGGCGATATCGGCCGAAAGCGCGTCATGATCCACGATATGCTAAGAGGCTTTTGGAGCTCTTGTGTCAAACCGGACCTCGTATCAAATCGTCCCTTTGTCGCTGATGCTATTATTGCAAACCCACCAAGCTTCGCACATGTCCACTGCGCTCAGGCGTTAGGTATTCCGCTTCACATGATGTTCACAATGCCCTGGACAGCCACGAGATCATTTCCTCATCCTCTCGCCAATATTCAGTCTAAGAACATGGATCCCAGGGCTTCCAATTATCTCAGTTATGGAGTTGTTGATCTAATGACTTGGCAAGGGTTAGTCCTGTACTGACTGTCTTTCTCCGTGTTTCTGCTGACCATTACAGACTTGGAGATGTCATCAACGCTTGGAGAGTCAAGGACTTGCATCTAGACCCATTAGCAGCCGCTGTTGGACCCGACATCGTTGGGCTTATGAAAGTACCATATACTTATTGCTGGTCACCAGCTTTGGTCCCCAAGCCAAGCGACTGGGGAGATAGCATTGGTAAGACCCACGAAGACAAACTCTAATTGGTACTGAGCATTAACTGGCCTCATTAGACATTTGCGGCTTTTTCATGCGAGACGAACCCTCTTATACACCTCCCCAAGACCTCGCAGACTTTCTAGCAAGCGGACCACCGCCAGTCTATATCGGCTTCGGAAGTATCGTCATCGCTGACCCCACGGCCCTAACAGACATCATCAAAGAGTCGTGCAGGGTTGCGGGAGCCAGAGTAATTATTTCTAGAGGCTGGAGCAAGCTAGGCGGAAATGACCCCAGCACTGACTCGATCTTCTACTTGGGTGATTGCCCTCACGGTATGTAGCCCGCTGCAGTTCACCAGTACGTTACCTGACCTTTGGCAGAGTGGTTGTTCAAGCGCGTTGCTGCTGTTGTCCATCATGGCGGCGCAGGCACTACAGCTTGTGGGCTCGTCAATGGCCGCCCAACTACCATTGTGCCATTCTTCGGCGAGTAAGTCCTTTACTCCCCCACTATCCCAAAGACCATGCCAACATCCTCATAGCCAGCCCTTTTGGGGAAGTGTCGTTGCCTCCAACGGAGCAGGTCCATCACCCATCGCCTACAAGAGCATCTCGGTAGAAAAGCTCAGTTCTGCAATTAAGTTCTGTCTCAGTCCCGAGGCTCAGGCTGCTGCCAACAGAATCGCCTCGCAGATGAGACAGGAGAGCGGCGTTAACACAGCAGTCGAATCTTTCCATCGACATCTACCCGTGGCCGACCTCACTTGCGACCTCATTCCACAAAATGCTGCTAAATGGCAGTACGTGGCCAGGTCGAAGAAAGGTGGCAAGGACCATATTAGGCTGTCAAATGCAGCCTTGAAGGTTCTGCTGGACGCCAAGAAAGTCAAGCTGACAGACTTTGAACCGTGAGTTGTGACAATGCGCACTTTCTAACTATGCTGACCTATTCATTCAGACTTCGACCGAAGGAATACCTCGTTGAGAACGAACGCTGGGATCCTGTGACAGCTGGAGCCTCGTCAGTTCTGGGCACCGTGACAGACTTCACCTCTGCCCTAGGCGGAGCTTTCATCGATCCCTTCAAAGACGTAAAGCGTGTCCGGCCAGATGGTACTCGTCGCTCAGCAGGTACAGCGACAGCAGTTGCAAGCGGAAAGGCTCTGCAGGGCATGACGACCGCTGTGGTGAAGGGTTCGCTCGTGGATGTCCCGTTGGCATTCGCTGAAGGATTTCGCAACACACCGCGACTGTACGGAGAAAAGGTCGCGGATTATGGTCCTGTCACGGATTGGAAGAGCGGCAGTACAGTTGCAGCAAAGGTATGTACAGCTACCCTAGGAGTTGAGATGAGATACTTACGTGGATTAGAACTTTGGCATTGGCTTCTATGAAGGCTTAACTGATATCGTGACAAAACCAATGAAAGGGGCTAAAGAAGAGGGAACCAAGGGCTTTTTCAAAGGTCTTGGGCAGGGGTCTCTCAACATGGTTGCCAAACCAGGCAGTGGTAAGTCTACGATGCATACTCAGAGATCCTTGGGGCATGTCAGCTAATACCCTTTCAGCAATGTTTGGATTACTTGCGTACCCAGCTCAGGGAGTTTATAAAAGTGTACAGTCTATGAAGACGAACAAGGCGAGGGATGCGGTAGCAGCTGGTCGGGTTGAGTCATTGAGTGAGGGGGAGGTTGCGCCGTCTCACCCTGATGCAGCCCAAGTCGTGAGACGATTCCAGGAATTAACAGGGTAGATACATTAATATTGTGGGTTATAGGCTTTAATGTATAAGCGGTAGATTTATTGAAATTCACATCGTCAGCCTCATGACATGACATTTTGTGACCCTTGCACCAGTTATATGTCGTTTTAACTGCGAAGTAGTTTAATGTTAATATATCGGAAGTCGAGCTTGGTACGAGACAGTTAATAGTAAGAAAGAGAACTTATTCTACTTAAGGATAAGATCTGTCTATCTATCTATGTTTCAATTGGTAGCTGTCTAGGAGGTGGGAAGATGATACCCTATATATCATATGCGCTTTTGTTCTAGGGTGGGTGATTATCCGCTCAAGCCATTGAGGCTCTTGAACGAGTTTTCTCGTTTATCGTTTAACTTGAACGAGATAGTGGATCCTGTCGATCCACTAGTGAGATCCATAAGTATTTAGTTCCGACGCTAGAGCCAAAGGCGGGCGACACTTTCACCTTTTAACATTGGCGTGACACGCATTAATCATTTCTGCATTGAACATTTCGCGAGAGCTGAACATGAGCAAAATATAGTGAATTGCATTGCAATCTCTTCTCCGCCTATACTAACTGCTCGCTTCACATAATTATCCAGTCAACATCACCCCGAGTCCCTCGTCAACATTCATGAAGCGGTTACACGACTTCATCCTGCCTCTGACATAGGAAATATCCTTCGTTATATCAGAAAGCTACTCAAACAGATTCCTTGCCATCTGTATGCTCGACGATGGTCGAGTGTTTCTCTTCAACTCGAGCAGAATGGATATCAACTCCACTGTTAGGACCATCAAAGATCCATGCAATTTCCTCCAATGAAGGTCCCTTGGTCTCCGGGAAGACAAGGTAGACTCCAACAAACTCAACCATGACCCATCCGACGAAGATGATGTAGAACTTCCAGGTGATGTCTCCGAGACCGATAGGCACAACAAAAGTCGAAAGCATCATGAAGCAGAATTGGACGAAGTAGAAGAATGACAGTCCCTTGGTTCGCATGCGATAAGGAAGAATCTCGGGGATATAGAGACCAAGGTTACCGTTGAAACCGAGGTTGTAGGCGGGAGAGAAGAGGTAGAGGAACGCAACGACTGTGTACGCGGCAGCTTTGTTGGTGTTATCCTTGGCGAACACAGCACTTCCTGCAGTGATGCAAATGTCGATGACCCAGATGGCAGCCAGCGACCAGAGGAAAAGCTTGCGACGACCGACCTTGGCTGGCAACGTGGCGAAGTAAATGGCACTGAACCAAGAGAGCATCTGGTTAGTAGCGTTGATGAGAGTCTGCTGAAGATCCGAGTTGAGTCCAACAGAGTGCAGAATGGGCGAGAGGTAGTACGAGACAAAGGCGTTGCCAGACATCTGTGAGCAGATAGCTGCCCAGACCATGATAAACATGCGTCTGCGGTTGCCAGGAGTGCTGCCCAAGTCCTTGAGGAAGACAACAATGTTGTTATGCTCAGATGCCTCTGCACTCAGCGTCTCAAGAATCTCGTTGTACTCGAACTGAACAACAGGGTCAGACGAGTCGCCCTCGCCATGATACTTGGCAAGCATCTGAAGAGCCTCGTCGTTGCGACCCTTACTGACGAGCCATCGTGGCGACTCTGGGACGAACCAGACAAACAGAAGCTGGATGACAGAAGGAAGTCCCTGCAGCGCGGAAGGAATACGCCAAGATGCAGTGCTGTCGATGCGGAATGTGCCAAAGGTGCACCATCCGGCAATGATGGATCCAACAGAGTAAAAGGTGAGGAACAGAGCTGTAGCTGTACTTCGCTGAGCAGGGTGCGCAATCTCAGTGATATAAGGAGCGCCAACTCCAGCAACGACAACACTGCCTGCACCGATGATGACTCGAGAGATGATAAACATGGCGATATTCATAGCAGCGCCCTGGATAGCTGCACCTATACAGCAGAGCGCAGCGCCAGTAGCTAGACCCCATCTTCGTCCAAAGGTATCGGCCGCGGGAGAGATGAGAAACGTGCCGAGGATACCGCCGAGGGGATAAGCAGCGTTGAAGAAACCGAGCATAGCGCCTGTTGGAGTGCCGAAATAAGTCTGCCAGTGGCTGACGGACTGCAGACCGTTCATCATACTTCCATCGAAACTAAATATCTTATTAGCTTAGATGAGTAGGATACGGGGGATGGAAACGAACCCCTGGGAAAAGATCGACAGAAGTGGGATCATCATGAGACAGTTGAGGGCGCGCAGATTGGGCGACTTCCACCAACGCTTGGTATCAACAGGCGATGATGGAAGAGCCATGGTGGTGGTAACTTCAGGTGAAGCCATTGCGCAAACAAGACGTAGCAGGATAGACAATAGAAGGTTGCCGAGATCAAGATTGAACGACTGGGATGAGAATAAGAGTTTGACACTGGCTCAGCCCATGGCTATATACATCCTTCTCACTCGCCACGCTCTGTACTCGGGACCACTTCGACCGAGAACCAGCCCCCCCCTCCTCCTCGGCCCATTCCCAAGGGGTTCATTGGGGAAAATCTGGGGTACGCTAGCAGAAAAGCTCAAGGGTGGTTCTGGACCATCACGTGGGAAGAATGGGCCGGTATTTAAGGGCCAACATGCCCCGAAGTTTCTGCACGTCGAATGCAACCTTGACGGCGAAACATAGACCGAAAAGCAGCCATGGCCTCGTACGTTTATCTCTTGTTTTTTTCTTATCAGGTTCCCCGGAAATAGGAAACTGTGGAGAATGCTAATTAGCATGCAGATGCGAGAGGTGCAAGCAGCGCAAGGCAAAGTGCGACCGCCGATTACCGACCTGTCAGCGCTGTGAGAAGGCAAAGGTTGAGTGTGAGTACGGGAACAGACGGAAGCCGGGATTTCCAGCTGGTCATCGCCAGATGCTAGAAGACAAGATCGGTAGGTCCTATTACCTTCAGTCACTTCAGTTTCCTTGTAGTGTTTATGAGGTAAGGTGATTATCGGCTGACTCTTGGTTCCAGAGAAGCTAGAGTCCGAACTACGAGCCATTCGTAGCACGCCGAGAACAAGCACATCAACTGATCAACCACCTCCACAAGACACAATCGAAGTCGAGACCAAATCACCCAATGACCAGCCAATCCCTTCAATGCCCGTCGGTGAAGCATCACCTACTTTCGAGCGCACCCGCAGAGTCACTGAGCGCAGACCCCCAACCGACCTCGTCGTTTCCCTCGCCTCTCTTTACTTTCGCCACATCCACCCATGGTTTCCCTTCCTAGATGTCCAGCGTGTCTGCGCAGACATGGGCTCTATGGATGAGCCTGCGCTGCTGTACTATGCGCTCTTTGGGGTCACGCTGCCGTACTCGTTTGACTCGCGTCTTGATCAGGCGTCGAGTGATTCGTTTTGGAAGTATTCTAAGCGCAGTATATTTGTTGATGTCCTGGAGGAGCCGTCGTATAGTTCGTTGGAGGTTCTTACGGTGCTGGTTTTGGATCTCTCGGGCATGACGCATGGCCCTCAGGTTTGGGGTCCGTTGGCTGTTGCTACAAAGCTTGCGGTGCAGCTTAAGAACACGGATGGGCTTGTATTTCGCACGTCGACAGAGGCTGAGAGGGGTGAATCGCTGAGAAAGAGTGATGGTATCTTCCGACAGCGGTTGTTCTGGGCTATCTACGCTCTGGACTGCACTATCTGCATCACCACGAACCATCATTCGACCTTGGGCGACGACCATGTTCACCACTTCCTACCAGCGCGCCAGCAAGTCTGGAGGGAGAACTTGTCAGAGGTAGACGATGCGCTGCTTACTCCGGCGTCTGTGTTTAGCTACCAACTGGAGCTATTCGACCTATCCCGGAGAATCCACAGAGTTGGAATGCAATACAGTACGCTTTACAACAACCAAGAGCTGGAGTCAAATTGGCTGAGCGAGTTTCGCAACGTCACGGCCGAACTGAATTCCTGGATGGAGACTTTACCATCTCGGTTATTCTGGCATAACCATAACATTGTCGACGACCGTGTGCCAGGCGCCATTCGACCAGCCACATTTATGCTGTATGGTTATTACTACGCCTTGGATATCTACCTCAACGGCTATCTCGGCATCCCATGTCATTTCAATTTCCAGTCCGATTCGCATCTCGACATCCGTCGCCAATGCTTAGAGCGATGCCTCACCAGCGTACAAGCCTTGGCCCAGATCGTCACAAAGGTAGCCGACCAAACAGTCGATAAGCTCGGCTGGCCATTTGCCTGGTCCGTCTGGGTAGCCGCTCGCTTTCTCACAGCGCAGAGATTCTTCACAGGAGAGACTGATCCCGAGAGCATAGCAAAAGTCTCACTTTTCACCACCTTTCTCAGTACCATGGGCCGGTTTTGGCAGATCAGCGCTAGCTACGCCAAGATTCTGCGTCGGGCGACCTCTGATCTTGATGCTGGAACTGAACAGGGGCAAGGAACGATTCTCCAGCTCATGGCGGATCTTCGGATCCCGACGTCCCATATTGAGGATCAGTTTAGGCCAGATTCTATGCTGCATGGGGTGATTAGTCCAGGGCAGTCCGTTTCGACGTTTGATAACGCCAGCTACATGGACGTCGAGAGATTGGATACCCTTCTCCCTGTGTTCGCTGACGACGCGTGTTTTGATATGTCTCAAGATCCGGATAACTGGTTTCGCATGCCGTTGTTTGCCTCATCAGCATACCAGCAGTTCAACGCGCCAGAGCAGGAATGATGCTTAGTCCTAAGCCTAACATTGACTTTATGTTGCCTCGAATAATAGTATACTTTCTAAGATCTTGTCCATGTAAAGCTCATGCTCCCGGAGCTCTTCTCAACCATGCCCGGCCATCCCGGCAATTTGACATGCACAGAGATTGACTCGTCTAAACCCTCAATCCCCAACGTGACTCGCGTCTCTCCATCTAAAGAGCTCCAGCCAACCTTTGCCAACACTAACTTCCCCTCTCTATAGAACGGAACGGTCGCTTCAAGAGAATTATAAAGACCTAGGCGAGGAGCAAACTCTATCTCCTGCCATCCTGCATTGGCAGGCCTTATCCCCGCAACCTCGGCCAAGAACTCGTAGATTGGAGCGCTGCCCCAAGCATGACAGTCTGAGCGGTGTGAGACATCGTCTTCTTCCCAGGTTGTCAGACCGAGAGATAATTGGTGACGCCATGGTTGCCATAGAGCATGAAATAGCTCATCATATAGAGACCCTCCTGCGGCACTGATGGCTCGAAGTGTATAGAAAGACATGGAAATTGACGTCTTGATCAGTGGCGCGCCACTTTGAGAACTTCCTAGGGCGCGCTTAAGCAATATCTGAGCGCTGTCACCACAAACAGCACCGCTAAGAACAGCCCAGACCTGGTTATGCTGGCTCCGGTCAGTTTGAGGGTCTGAGCAAGCGGCAATGCTGTCGGTAAAATATTGCCCATCGAAACACTGCCGTTTGACCGCATCGACAATTAGCCCAGCCCGATGAGAATACTCTTCTGCAAGGGAAAGTCGGCCCGCACATTCTCCTTGCAGCTTGGCCGCCAGTCTTAGAGTGTACGCATATAAGCTGTTTGTGTATGTCGAAACACCGGACTTTTCCACTGACGGCGGAATACCATATGGTCGCCACTGCTCCGCCCAGTCATGAAAGTTCCAAACGCCCTTCTCATTCCCAAGACTCACTAGATCCAGTCGGTGATCAATGCGTTCGTGGAAATACCCCAGCACAGCGTCGACAACAGGTAAAAGAGGCCGAACAAATGCCTTGTCGGCATAGTAAAGGAAGTGGTCATGCAGCATGCAGATCCAGTAGAGAGAAAAGTGAGGGATAATCTGTAATTGGGTTGATGGTGCTCTACTGGCCGTAAGTCCAATGCGAGGTTGAAAAGAGCTATGAAGCTGCACAATTGCCTGTCTGGCTAAACGATCATCGCCGGATACATGGTATGTTAAGAGACAAGAGCTGCGTGTATCCATGGCGTATTGGAGCTGTTCGTAAAAAGGGCAGTCTTCGTAGCAATCATGCATGCAGTTTTGTAATGTTCTGATACTCGTGTCGTACAACGCTCCCAACGTTCCGTCGTCTGAGGTCGTGCTTATGCTTGATAGTACGTCCAATGGGTAGTTCACAACGTCAATATTGATACCGCGCATGATCAGATCAGATGACCCAGTCTCGATGTTCAACCTCATGAAGCGAAAGGTGCGCCAGTGAAAAGGCATATATATCTCCTCCGTTTGCTCCTCATCGTAGTAGCCCAGACGCGGATTCCCATCTCTTCCCTGGAACGTATAAATGTCTTTGGGTCCGATAAGGAACTTGCTTGTATCGCATCTGTTCCCTTTGCAGCGAAGATATGGAACCAGCACTGGAGTGTCCTCGTAACTTTCAGAATAAGTTATCGTAAGGCAAGCGCCTCCAACCTCGGGTCGGACGAAGCGGAAGCGGATAAAGGCGGTGGTATGAACGGGAGTCTCAAGGTCGAGTTGATGGCTTGATTGAGCAGGAAGAAGGAGACTACTGTCTCCGGACTGAGCACCCAGCAATCCTTCACTCCAGATACCATGAGGCAACCCGCTCTGAACGTTGTGAATGGCGCTGAAGTACGACCTCTGACCCCTCACCGGCGGAATGAGGCGTGGCGATAATTTCCACGGCGCTGTGACACCAGTAGAGTTCTGAAAACGGAGCAGTATCGCTGGAATCCACTCCACTGGCATATCGCGCGATACAGAAACCAATTCGTACACGTGAAGAAAGTCATCTTCTTCCTCGTCTATACGAAAAGTCACATTGTGATCTATCGCCGTTTGCCAGAGCTCACTGCTTCGAATCTGCGGCGCCCAGACCTCATCATCAACAGTAGTCGCGATCTTGACACCCCCCGTTCCCAAGCGTGGAAAGCTAGTTCCATATGATGTACCGTGAAAGAGCCGGAGGACATGAATCGCGATGTGATTCTCGCCTGGGCGTAAATATGGGCTGATGTCGACCTCGTCGTAGAACCAGAGACTTGCATCTCCCTTGACAGGTCCAAATGCGACCAATTGTTTGTTGACGTATAGCTTATATCGTGTATCGGCCGTGATCTGAATCGGAAGCGAAGTCGGTATCTCTGAATTGACAAAGAAAGTCTTGCGGAAATGAACGAAGCGACCGGCAGTAGACGTGGCTTTTTCGATGAAAGCGGGATTCCACATCCAAGATGTGTCGAATTGTTCGGCGGCCATGATGAGATACTTTCGATAACGAGTGAGGAACTAAGAGAAGGGTCTTTGGAGGGGCAAATGGACAATCCCTCAGTCATTGTTAAGCGCAATTTGAACGTGGTCGCACTCGTACGACCCACGTTGGACTGGGGCGCCCTTCGGATGTTGTAAGACCGAGACATGCCTCGTTTAACGGGAGCGAGCGGGTTGACATGCGCCGACCAGCCCCGACCCGTTCTATATCCATACAAATTTATTAAAGGCTCGGTGGTATGCTTAGCGAAGCCTTGCCGCAACCTCTTCATGGTTCCATTCTTGTTAGTTGATTACCTGAAGGTCAAGACGCCATGGACGGAGAGCTGCTGTATCAAATTATCTCATACTGGAACAACATCATACTGGGTCCTTGCCACAAAATCTTGCCATGATGTAGTCAAGGAACTAGTAGGATTTCTGTCACGCCAATTCCAATATTCGCGACAAACTGTGCTTGCCAAGCTGACATTTGCGAATCCATGGCGGTCCTTCTTCTTGAACCAATTCAAGGCACGCATCTTGTGCTCCTCGTCATGGCATTCAGTGGCGATAACCATGCAAGGCCATAGAACGATGCATCCGTCCAGATCAGTGGTGACATCTTCAGCCGCTTCAAGGTGACCCAGGGCTTCTGATACAATATCTCGTAGCTGCTCTGGTGGCTTGTGGCGGATCCGTCGTTGGAAGTGTATTATTGTGGCGTAGTGCCAGACCGAGGCATAGTGTTGACTGATAAAGTTGACCTTGTCACTGCGGAACTGATTGTGATGCGTAGTTGGTCCAACTTGGAGATAGATCTGAAGCTCTAGCTGGTCGACCAGAGCGAGGTCTCTGATATCTTGTTTTGAGAGCGTGTTGATTTGAGATATGATGCCGACCAGATCCTTGGTTACACTGTGATGCTTCGAGACATAGTCCTCGTTAGTAGGGAGTTGAGACACCATATCTGCAAGGTCATACTGTGTATCAACATTGCCTAGCACGACGAGACACAGGCACTGCAGAACCACAACGTGGAGGTCAGATCCTGGGTCCAGGCCTTGATAGAGTGTTCCCTGTACTATTATCCTTAACGCAGCTTGTATATGGGCTCTCCAACCCTGAGGATGTCCCGTCATGGTGTCTTGCATGATGCACATCGCAATAGCAGCCAGAACAGAGGTATAATCCATGCCTTTTGGATGTGAAATGGACTCTTGTAGATTCTTCAGTGCTACCTGTGCGTTCCACGCCGATTGCCTATCTGCCTTGTCATGCCGTATCGTGTTGAGATTATGCGCGGCCGCAGCGCACACGCCATGCAGCACTGCAATGTGACTCTTGGATGTGCCACTGACGCCTTCGGAAGCCAAGCGCAGATATATAACTCGGTATGGGTTGTCCATTGTGTCGATTGGGACCATGTTTCTGCACATGTGGACTAGCCAGTGATGGATCAGCTCGGTTTGTTGTCGCGACATGGAGACGGGGTCGAGACTGGCTTGTGGCTGCGGCAGTTCATGCCAGAAGCTGAACGAAGGGTTGTTGAGTTGGAAGTTATCTGACGATATATGACCCTCTAATGCTATGGAGACATCGAATGTGGCATCGTTTTCCACGTCGAACGGAAGGAAACTGAGTTCTGCCCACGATGATGTTGAATCGAGATCACAAAAGCTTGAGCCGAGAAACCATTCTTCTGAGAAATGCTCACACAGTACCAGATCATTATTTTCATCAACGTAATCTTCAGTCGAACTGGTAGTCTGATGCGCAGATATGTCGAATATGGTGACATGTGATGTTGCGTCATTGCTGATCTCAGGTAATGAGTGCTGGCTTGTGCCTATCAACCAGTCGCTCGAGGAGGGCGTATATGAGTCATCGGTTGCTGTTTCTCCCACAAGTTTTTGATCCTCTTGGCTTTCCTTGTTATCAAATTGCCGTGATTCTGAGGCCTCCATCTCAGTCTTCTGTCCAATGCGGAACACAGAAAAGGGCCCAAAAGCCTGTGTCTCATGGCTAGCTTCTGTATGGTGGCATTTGTTGATCATATCATCCAGGTCGTCTGACGCTATTTCTGCGCCCTCCGTATCCAAATCGATAAGAACTCTGAAAGCAGTTTCTGTTTCGTTGCCTTGCCAAGTAAGGCGCACTCCGTAGCCCTCGCAGATTCGACCTGCTCTAGTACAGCGGTTGCAGATTGGCTGGGCCTCGTCGCACTTGACTCTGCGGGCGCGACATGTCCAGCATCCTGTGAATGTCTTGGACTTCTTCCCCATGATATGAATTGGTGGTTCCCAAGCTGAACGTATCGATAACTCGTTATTGAGTTCTGGGCAGACTTAATAATCGTCGTGTTCATATGAATGGCCACAACATACCTGTCTTGAAGATGTTAGAAAACGCGGGGCTGTTCATGCGGAGTTCTCTGGGTTGTTATGCTTATCGGCGTCCGCGGACGATGCCTAGCGTAAGATGGGGTATCGTCTTTCCCGATATGGAACAAATTCACTGGTTAGAGTTACTCGATTGGTATCCAGTCTTATCATGATATATACGTGTTAAAAGATCATTGATTACATCTTTACCGCTGTAAGTGTCTTTGCAGCATTCATCAACGCCGTGCCAGTCGACGAAACCCTCTCAAGACTCAGACTCATGATCTCAACTACATTGCCCCACGGGTCTTGGGTATATATCCCCTTATGGCCCTCAAGTCCAAAAAGTGAATAATCCATCCCTCCTCCCAATGTCTTTCCACCCTCCACTACAATTTTCTTCGCCAATATCTCAGGATTTCTATCCGTGACACAAATGTGAAAAACCCCAGTCCTTGTATACTCAAAATTCACATCTCGCGGCTTTGGCGACGGGTCGATGAATTGAAAGCATTCAATGCATACACCATTACCAGTTGCTAGAATGGCAAATTTGAGTTCTTGGAGTGATGGAGGGTATGAGACGAAGATTGTCTCGAATGGTGCTGGGTCTTTTGCTCTGATGCAATGCTGTATATCGCCAATGACCTCGAAGCCAAGAACGGTTTTATACCATTTAACAAGTCCTTCGATATCAGGGCATGAAATTGCTATATGATTGATTGGACGGTTTGTGGGTTCCTGGAAAACCTTAGCTGTGACCTCCTATACCATCTTCTTCTTCTAGTCTGGACCACGTACCATTTGAGACATCTTGGACTTTGCCACAAGAGTAGACTGTAGACGATGGTATATCAAGGGATCTGCTCCCCGATGTTATACTCTGGCGATTAGCTACGGGTATATATATGATACTTCTGTATTTACATATCCATCAGCACCCAAGGCAACTTACTGTCTGGGCCATCGGATGGAAATGTCTTTGGCACGACTCTTGGAGTAAACCCTCCAAAAGAGGCAACCCAAAACGACTCGGCTCGTCGGCGGGTTGATCGGGTGGGCAAGGTGCCCGCGGATACCGATGCGGGGTCGGATATGGCAGCCACCATCGGATCTCTCTAGAGTCAAGTCCGCTAATCGGTAGTCCTTTGCTTCAAATCCAGCACCGTGACAGACTTCGGCTCCTAAGGTATATTCAGGTCGTAAGTATAGATAGTGCAATGTTGAAACATTGACGGGAAAAGGCTATCGATAAGTGGGAGTTTCAGGCCGGAAAGACCTCGACATAGCGCAAAGAAGACATCATGGGCAGCATATTATCTGCACATGCAAGTGTCGATGAATGTGTCAGGGAACTTTATGCTAAATACGTGTCGCTTTTGTGATGAATAAAGACATTCTAAGGTGTGTCCATGAAGCTGCCTGGATCACCTATAAGCTTGCAACCAACGCTGTCCCTTTGATCAGCTTCTTCGTCTCCTCCTCGCAGTAGATAAACATATCCAAAGCCTCCTTAACCATACGGGCGGCTTCCGAGTCTCTTTCCAGAGCTTGATCTAACGCCTTTCCTCCATCAGCCAATAGGTCCACAGTCAATTCCTTTGCCGACCATCCTCTCTCTTCCGCCAGATCCTGAGTAAGCAGCTCATCCAGCCTGGGCGAAGGGATAGGTACACCGCCAGCATATGGGCTTTTCATGGCGGCCACCTTGGGAGCTACTGGCAGTGGAATGCCTCCAGGTGTCAAAGTCTTGAACTCCTCCATTAGATCCTGCGAAATGGTTGCAGAATGACAGCCGAGTTCGGCCAAGGCGAGAACCTCTTTGTAGGAGCGAAAGCTGATACTGTCAGCAAGAGACTAGGCATGGATGGTGATATGCATCCTTACCCCGCATTCTTGATTAATGGCTGTTCTTTGCCTGTGGTGGCAAACAAGGTCTTGTATGCTTGGACCATCTGGGCGATGCGATGCGAGAACGGGTGTTCCAATGCAGGGTCCTGGACATCAGGCCACAGCTCTGGATTCAAGTGAGTACGTATTTCTGATAATGAACAGTCAGCTGAGGTAATGTGCGATAGGGCAAGTCATCATCTCTCTTACCGTTGTAATATGGGCTGATATACAAGCAACCCGCCTGGCTACAAGCCACAGCCTGGACCACGCTGAACACGCCTGTACCCAAGGTTGAAATGCCCTCCTCTTGAAGAATCTTGGCAGCGTTCAGTCCAGGACCTGTAGCCATGATCTTGATACAGTATCTGTTCTTTGGGATCCCGGCCCTTTCAAACTCAGATGCGTACAGGCGAGCATGATCCAAAGTTTCTTGAAGCTTGTATGCAGCTGAAGGGCTGGTCTGGACCAAGACTCGGCCTTTGATCAGGTCGATGTTTCTTTTGCAAAGATGAACAGCCTATGATAGTCAGATTCCGATGGGGGGCTTGGGAATAACTGTCTTACAATTCGCGACAGTATGGCAAGGAAACCTTGATCCTGAAGCTCAAAGGCCGTAACTTTGATTACTTCAGCGTTTGAAGGATCCTGGATAGCTAGAGACAACCATATAGGATTGCAGGTTTGATCATTCGGAGTAATGGGCAGAGATCGAATGAACTCAGTATTGAGCGTATCAACATCAACGTTGACAACGCGGGGTGTTATTGATAGTCAAATATCGAGGATATCTCAGAAGACTCACTCTTCTGCTCAATCTCATGCAAGAAGCTATTCTCAGTTTGAGGCGCCATGATGCTGGCTGGTTAGGATTACGAATTGTACTGGTGAAATGAAAATACGATTCTGAAGCTAATGACTGTGTTTACCTTTCTGATCCATATGTAGCTTCTTATAGTAACTCTCCTGCCGAGGCTCACCTCTGCTCAAATCTGGGGAAAGTGAATGCCGATTCAGCAGCAGTGTAATAGCAATGGCCGTTGATGATCACAACTCACTGTTGCACAAGCCAGTGAATGCTCCCCAAACAGTTTAGTTGTATAATTGTGGATCTCGCTGTGAACTGCCTGAACTGAAGAGTTGGTGGTGTGGAGCTCAAGAACTCTATCATCCTGACCCTTCAAGAGAGAAATACATGAGACAGGCTAAAATAAGAGGTATTGCATTGCAAGCTCGGTCCTTATTGCCCATTGACCTTCATGTGTCGAATTGGGATCGCTGAGAGTCATACTATACGTGGCCCAAACTAACTACGGCAATCGGCAAATAAATGCATAGGCAGACCTCTGATAAGAGAAGAGCATGTTAGCGCTGCAATAATCTATAAATCCAATGCTGGACAGTGTATAAGTATCATGTCTTTTAGTAGAATAAATCAGTCAGTTACAGGTTCTAAGCGGATTTCCCTTCTGACTCTCGCATCATCTCAAATTCGTATTTGCACAAAATGACAGTATCCACCTCTCCGCCTACCGCGCAGTGGACACACGAGCTCGTCGACGTAGCTATCGTCGGTGCGGGCTTCAGTGGCCTGGCGGCTGCCAAAGATCTCGTCGCTGCTGGCAAATCCGTCCTTGTTCTCGAAGCCCGAGATCGAGTCGGCGGAAAGGTCTACGACGTGGAGGTGAAAGACGGAAACGGCCACAAAGTCGAAGCAGGCGCTGAATTTGTCTGCAAGAACCACAAAAGGCTTCTTACTCTAGCCACTGAGCTAGGCATCAAGACGTTCCCGACATACATCGAGGGCAACATGCTCATGTGGATACCCAATCAGGGCCCTCTCCTCTATGATCCTGTCAAGACGCAGGGATTGCCACCACTATCTGAAGAGGATATAGCGATTCTTACTGATATCACAGTCCAGTTTAATGAGATGGCGAGTGAGATCGACGTGCATCAACCGTGGACGCACCCTAAAGCAAAGGAATGGGATCGTCTCACCCTGTCATCATGGCTCGATGGCTTTACTCGTGATGGTGTAGCGCGAGGCGTGATTGATATGACGAACAGAGCTGTCATGTCAGCGGAAGGCGAAGATGTTTCACTTTTGAGCGCTGTGATCAATGTCGCGAGAACTGGAGATGCGGAAACAAAGGGTCGAATGGAGATGTTGACCAACGTCAAGAATGGATCTTTGGAAGAGAGGATCGAAGGCGGACCGCAGAACATTGCTATCAAATTGGCTGAGCGTCTTGGTCGTAAGACTGTCCGCCTTCAAGCACCTGTTCGACAGATCCTACAGAACGACGATGGTTACCTTGTCGTAGGTGATTCATTCCGCGTTCAAGCACACAAAGTCATCATCGCTATCCCCCCAACACTCGCAGGTCGCATCGTCTACCAGCCTCCTCTCCCTGCCGCACGAGACCAGCTCTGCCAGAGGGTCCCAATGGGTTCCATCGGAAAAGTCATCGCAATCTACAAGACCCCATTCTGGCGCGACCAAGGTCTCAGCGGTGAAGTCGCAAGTCTCGAGGGTGTATCCCAATCCACATTCGACAGTTCCCCACCCGACGCAAGCTTCGGAGCCATGATGGGCTTTCTAGAAGCTAACGAGATGCGAAGACTCGACGATGCCTCTGAAGAAGAGATCTTTGCTGCTGTGACAGAAGACTTTGTAAGATATTTTGGTCCCAAGGCGAGGGACGTCCAGTCTTGGGTACTGCAGAGATGGGACAATGAGGAGTTTTCGAGAGGTGGTCATACGGGATTGTTCCCGCCGAATGTCTGGACTCAGTTTGGGCCGGCGCTGACGAAGCCGGTTGGGGGGATTTATTTTGCTGGGACTGAGGCGTCGAGCTATTGGGCGGGGTTTATGGAGGGTGCTGTTATTGCTGGTGAGGCGGCAGCCCGGAAGGTACTGAGCAGCCCGTGAGAGAACCGCCGAGAAGGTATTTTGGGCAACTGGAAGGATAGATAGACTGCTATGACAATCAAAGGAATCGTTTTCTTAGGCAGCGAGACAGTCGAGATTTATGACAGGATTCTAATCAAAACCGCCCAAATAACGTGACGATGAACGCCTACTAAATGTCAATGATTAAACATCAATTTGATCAAGGTATCTCAGTATAAATATCCAATAATAAACATTCTGGGTCAAGGCAGACACCTAATGTAGACAAGCTACACTACTACAAATCCCAATTCATCGTTTCTATGACTACTCTCGACATGATATAGCCACTGGTTTAATCCTTGTGGTCAACAGCTGGTCCAACCTTTTCCGATACATAGTCGCTCTCGAGTGCGAATTCTAACAGCAACATTAGTAAGCCCGCTCCAGAAAGAATTGACCAAGGGCGAATACTTACGGTCGGCTTTAGTGTACTTGAACTTTCTAGCTGGTACACGGTTCTCGAAGAGGATGTCGATCTCACCAAAGGTACGGTCCTTGGTCTCGGGAAGACGGAACCAGCACCAGAGGAGACAAAGTGCATTGGTCCCGGCGTAGAAAAGACCTGTCTTTGCGCCCCAGCCCCAGCCTGTACTTATCATTAGCTTCTCTCACAACTATCATGGTGTTTACTTGAAGGTGGACTTACCGGATGCCGAAATCATTCTTGGGGTAACAGAGTTGTTGAAGATGGCAGTCAGGTTATACACAAACCGACCGATAACGATAGTCTTATACCTAAGACGTCCCGAAGGAGTCTCAGCGACAATAGGATAGCACACCGGTCCAATTGTGATCATATTACAAAGAGTCGACACCACAAACAGTAGACCAACAGCAAGATAAGCGTCTTTGCTGGTGGACCATCCAAGAGCTCCAATGGCAATAAGGCAACAGAACATGAACACAAGACCACTCATATAAATAGTCGCGCGACCGAATCGAGGGAAGAGAACCCAGCAGATCATACCGCCGATGATGTAACAGGCCGAGAGGGAGATGTTGAGGTTGAAGGACTGGACTTGGGACCAGCCAGCGGCTTGGAGGAAGACGACGACGAAACCGAGAATGGCGTTTCCGCAGAGGATCTGGGCAGCCCAGACAACGCAGTTCTATAAGTGAGTTAGAGGAAAGTGACAAGATAAGTGAGAAGTGACTTACAATTTCGGTACGACGAAGGTTGGTGCCCTTGAAGCATTCAAGAATAGAAGCACCACCAGTCTCAGCCTTTTCCAAAGCAGTGGTATGTTGTATGTATGCCAAGCTCGCCTCAATCTCCCCTTCTCTATCTCCATCGTCTGACGCAAGTCGTCGTAGGGACGTCTTAGCGAGCTCAAGCTTACCGCGACGGACGGCGTTCCATGGAGATTCAGGAGCGAAGTACGCGACGAAAAATAACGGCACTGGCCAGACCCACTGAAGATAGAAGGGTAGCTTCCAAGCCAAGTTACCCTCGATGTTAAGGCATGCTCGGACAACGCCTGATGAGATGAGGATGCCGAGACCCCAGCACATGCAGACCCAGGCTGTGACGTATGGACGGAGGATCGTGGGGACGACTTCGCAAGCGTAGGTAGTAGAAAGAGTCTAACGTGGGAATCCATCAGTATAGCTTCATGCACCCAAGATGTTTTGACTTTACCTGGAAAACACCCCAAGCAACACCACAAAGAGCTTCACCAAACGCCAAGATGGACAGCGACGGCGCAAAGGCGAGGATGAAGATGGTGCCAACAAGATACGCCATAAAGACCATCATTGTAGTCCGAGCACCGAATTTATCTTGCGCCCAAGCGTTGATCAAAAGACCAGCCAATTGTCCTACCTGTGACGAGTTGGAGAGACCGGATTGCCAAGCTGGTGAGATGACCTTCTTGCCCTCTTTGGCGCTATACTCGCCGAAGTGGTCTTGGAACTGGGTTAAGCCGTAGAAGGATCCGAGCTGTCAGAGGACAAAGGTTAGCCTAAGCTACAGAGAGGGTTCCAATTGGGGATACGATACATACCATGACCAAGTCATAGCCTTCCATCACCAGACTGATTGACAAGACCAACGACCATAGGACAGCCTTTCTGTACTTCTTGAGGGCTTGGCGAATGGTCAGATCTCTATCAGCGGCGTTTCCATCTTGAGCGCGTTGAATGAGCTCGATGGTATGAGGATCGCCGAGGTCAAGACCCTCAAGCGTGTGCTTGTTCACGACGACGTTGTCGGCAACCATGACTGCGACCTAAAGTTGACAATTAATAGCCTGTCAATCGGTGCTGGAGATCTCTGAATGTCGAAAGTCCCTGCTGCTGATCCTTCGTGTTTAACATGAGGGGTCGGCATCTCCCTTATAAGTTATGTTCCTGTCAGTGTCAACCCCGTGGGGAACTGAACTCTGCTTTGACCCCAAAGTACGTAGTGCGGAGAAGTACCAGGTCTGGACCCCATTTGACAGGATATGGTGCCAAAATTGCTGAAGAAACAGGGTATCGTGTTAGCAGAACCAATTGGCGTCTTTCTGAGACCAAGCCTCGTTGACCATCCCACCGGAAATTTGGACGTGACAGGCTATCCCACCGCGAACTTTATTCCAAGATGGTCCTCCCACCGGAGACGCGTCTCCTTATGACCGATAATTGTAGAATTGTTTAAGCAGTTTTATTGAGCCGCATCCGGGGAGATATTGCCAGCTACGTAAGTACTACACTGCTGCATAACGTCGAGTAATGCTGCAACCTGCGCTATCAAATCAACAGACTGATCAAAATGCCGGTGCCGCTGCCGTCTACTCCCTTTCATTTTTCTGGCCATGTCAAAAATGGGTGGGTCCTGTCTATGGGAAGAGACAACAGGCTGATGGCCTAGAAGCGCCTGGATGATCGGTGAAGTCATCTTGAGCATGCACTGAACACTAGCGGCACAAGAGGCGATGGGTGTCTACCAACATTCAATATAGTAAACTAAAGGCGATGCGACTATGATAGGTCGAGATGATATGGATCTAGTTACTTAGTATCAACTAATCTTCCTCCAACTTCTTCTGCTTAAAGTCTTGCGACTCATGCTCAACTGCCGTAGTATGACCGTCGAACACAGCAGCGATAGCTTCGAGACTGGGGCCCTTTGTCTCGACGAAAAACTTCCATACCACAGCAAGCTCGATAGCAAGCCAAGCAACATACACAAAGTAAAACTTCCACGCCAATGCCTGAAGACCGATGGGGTTGACCATGGTGTTGATAAAGTTACTCGCCTTACCAAAGAACATGAGAAGCGAGAAACCCTTGGCACGGATGGGGTAGGGAAGAATCTCGACAGGGTACGAGTAGAGCAGAGCATTGAAGGCCAAGTTGTAGAAGAAGTAGAAGAGGAAGAGCATGGCGATGACGGCTGTTCCTGCGGCCTTGTTGTGATCCTCGTTGAAGAGACCAGCGCAAAGGGTCTGAGAAGCGAAAATGCCGAGCATGCCTCCTACAGAGATGAGGAATTGAGTTCGGCGCTTCATGTGAGCGGTCAGGAAGGCTGACACCACTGAGGTGAGCCAGTTGAAGATCATGAGGCAGCCGTTGAGAATGTTGCGCTCCCGAGCGTCGCTGACACCAACGGTTTCGAGCACACGAACAAGGTAGTAGGAAACAAGACCGTTGCCAGACCACTGACTGAAGCAGCCAAGACAGACCAGGATAAAGACTCGCTTCCGGTTGCCAGGCGATGTCAAAAGGTCCTTCCAACCCGTCTCGTTGCTGACCTCAGCTTCAATGACATTTCGCATCTGGATAAACTCAAGCTTGACAAGTTCATCTTCCTCGTTGCCGTTGGCATGCCACTTCACCAACACCTCCCTGGCTTCTTCGCTGCGCCCATTGGCGATGAGCCAACGAGGCGACTCGGGAAGGAGAAAGACGCATGAGATGGGAAGCAGAGCTGGGGCAGCCTGCAGAAGAGACGGGATTCTCCACGCCCACTCGGTCTTGATGCTAAAGGTTCCAAAGGTCACCCAAGCAGCGAGGATGGCGCCGATGTACCAAGATGTCTGATATAGAGATGTGATGACTTGTCGTTCTTTCGGGTGGGCGAGTTCTCCGATGAGCATCGGGGCGTAGGCGTTTGCGAAGACGAGACCGAAGCCGATGATGAAACGGGAGATGAGGAACATGGCGACTAAACAGGGTTAGATGGATGAGTTGGGTGATGATTTGAGGGAGTACTTACAGTGAACAGAGGCACCTTGGATGGCTGCACCGATGATCATGATCACAGCGCCTACAAAGATACCCATTCGTCGTCCATAGCGATCACCGACCAAGCTGATGAAAGGTGTAGCGACAACGCATCCAAGAGGGAGGATGGCAGACATGATACCAAGCAGTGCACCACGAGGTTGACCAAAGTCTAGAGGAGTCAAGTAAGTAACAATTCCAACACCAGGCTTAGAATAAGAGCGCACTGACAGTTATCCCACGAAGGTACAGCTTGAAGACCAGACATCATACTCGCATCGAATCCCAAGGTGATAGCAGCTGCCAAGCAAGTTGGTATGATGAGAAGATAGAGACGGAGAAGGTTCTTGTTCTGGTAGAATGGAGGCGCGACGGCAACGAGGTCCTGAATTCTCTGATCGAGATCAAGGATCTGCTCGTCGACGACATGGCCTGCATTCTCCGCCATGGCCACGTCCGTCTTGTCTTCAAAACCCTTCTTGCCCATGTTGTGATCGATTTGGAATCAATGAAAGAAGGGAAGTGGTGTTTGATGGAGGGAGTGATGATGCTGATGATGTGCAACACCTTGACCTTTAATATACATACCTACCTACCTGCTCGCTCACCGTCCGTTGGTTACTCCGCACAACCCAACATCATGGGCCCCTGGGAATTTACAACTCGTGCTGTATTGCGGGGTCCCCGAGAAAAAAAAAGTCAACGACCCCACGGGGCTGGATCTAATGTCACGTCAGCTTCACAGCCCGGGAAGCGAAACCTTGGAGGAGAGCGAGTTTTCGGGTGATACCCGTTGTGAGCATGACTCGAGCAACGGAAGCTTCCCGTGCGTGCAAATTTCCCCTCAAGCCAAAAAGAAACCTGCGCTACCGACCTAACTAAGCCTATTCCCTTTTATTACACCCAATGCCTGTCATACTGGCCATTACCTAAACCCGACCGGCAGTACTCCCATCATGACGACCACCAGCGATCTCATCTCCAAGCTCACAACCGAAGAGAAAGTGAGTCTTTTGGCAGCCGTTGACTGGTGGCGCACACCAACCATCAAACGAGACGATGTCTTCATTCCCCATATCAAAATGTCCGATGGTCCCAACGGCGCTCGCGGGGAGAGCTACGTGAGCGGTATCACAGCAGCTTGCTTCCCCTGCTCAACCGCCATCGGCGCGACTTTCGACCAAGATCTCGCATACCAACTCGGCAAAGAAATCGCAAAAGAGACCAAGACAAAATCTGCAAATGTTCTTCTCGCGCCGACTATGAACATCATCAGATCTCCGCTCGGCGGGAGGAACTATGAGACTTACTCTGAGGATCCGTACGTCATTGGGACTTTGGCATCGGCGTTTGTACGGGGTTGTCAGAGTGAAGGCATAGCAGCTACACCGAAGCACTTTGTCGCCAATGAATCTGAAAAGTCGAGGACCAAGATGACGTCCAACATTGATCGTCAGACGTTGCGGGAGATTTATATGCTTCCCTTCCAACTGGTCATGCGCGATTCAGATCCCTGGTGTTTCATGACGTCGTACAACCGCCTCAACAGAGTGTATTGCGCAGAAGATCACTGGTTACTGGAAGAGGTGCTCCGCAAAGAATGGGGTTTTGCAGGCCTTGTTGTTTCAGATTGGATGGGGACCTACTCAACTGCTCAGGCGCTCAACTCTGGTCTGGATCTCGAAATGCCAGGTCCGACGAGATGGCGCGGCCAGAAGCTTCTGAAAGAGATTGAAGCTGGCAATGTTACCGCTGAGAATCTTGATAAGAGTGTCGGTAGGGTTATTGAACTAGCGCGAAAGACTGGACGTTTCGAAGATCCTGTTGAGAAGCCGGAGCGTTCAGTGGAGGACCCAGAGACACTTGAGTTCATCACTTCCATCGCAGCAGATGGAATGGTTCTCCTCAAGAACGACCACAACATCTTACCACTGCCTCCAAAAGCTTCAGTGGCCGTTATAGGTCACCATGCTCTTCATCCAAGTATCGGCGGCGGTGGCAGCGCAAAGGTCCTGGCTCAGCACATCATCTCGCCTCTCGAGGGCCTAAAAGCTCAAAGCGTCGACTGCCGTCATGCACCAGGCGTGCCAGTCTTTGGTGCTCTACCCCACGCAGAGCCAGAAACCATCTCACCTGTTCAGCTGCGCTGGTTTAATAGCTCGGTAGTCGGTGAGAACGTCGCTCATGAGCAGACTATCGGGTTGCCTGAGTACATGATCAAGGAAGCCTGGCCTGCACATCTCAACAAGGAGTACTGCACTAGCATGTCTTTTACCCTGCGCCCAACGACAAGCGGGAGTCATGTATTCTCCGTCATCACAACTGGAAAGGCAGATTTGTTTGTCAACGGCGAGAAAGTGTTCCATCGTCCACAGGAACCTATCCTTCTTCCAGAGTCCTTCTACTTTTACAAGGCCAAGATTGAGCGACGCTTCACCCTTGATATGAAAGCTGGCCAGGAATACAAGATCGAGTTGCACTCTTGGGCGACGGACCCCGAGGTTCTCTCCAAGATTGGAGGAACCATGTTTCAGGGCGCTAGTCTTCGCTTCATGGAGCACGTCGACATTCCTGATGCTATTACGCACGCTGCAGAGATCGCTGCATCTTCTGACGTGGCGGTTGTATTTGTTGGCACGACGAATGAACTTGAGTCTGAGGGTTACGATCGCGATACGATGGACTTGACATCTGATCAGTACACCCTAATCAACGCAGTGGCAGCTCGCAATCCTCGCACCGTCGTCGTCAATCTCTCTGGCTCTCCCGTCACAGTATCTCCCTTCATCGACCAAGTCCCGTGCTTTCTCCAAGCATGGTTCGCAGGTCAAGAGTGCGGCCATGCCATCGCGCGCGTTCTGCTCGGACAGGTGAACCCCTCAGGTCGACTGCCAATGTCATGGCCTAAGAGAAATGAGGATAACCCAGCTTATGGAAACTTCCCCTGTGATGATAACCTGGAGCTTAATTATAAGGAGCGCCTGAAGGTTGGGTATCGCTTTTACGATGATGAGGGGGCACCAGAGCCTCAGTTTCACTTCGGAGAGGGTCTTTCCTACACGACGTTTGAGTTGGCTGGACAGGTTAGTGCAAACTCCAAGTTCGGTAGCCCGGATAAAACGGAGACTTCACTAGTGTTGGAAGTGAAGAACACGGGGACGAGGGATGGTAAGCAAGTGGTTCAATTGTATGTGACTTCTCCGCCATGCGATGGGAATCCACGACCAGTCAAGGATCTCAGATCGTACAGCAAAGTGTCTATCCCGGCTGGGCAGACAAACAAGGTTACACTTAAGCTGGACAAGTACGCCTTTAGCTACTTTGATGCCACAGTGGATAAGTGGAAGATGCCGCAGGGCGAGTTTCTTTTGCATGTCTGCTTCAGCTCTGCAGAAACACTCCAGACGGCCAGCGTCACAAATCCGGAAACGCAGTACTGGACGGGGCTGTAAGGTGGTTGGGTTTGCTTCACTGGTTGTAATTAAGCTGGCCAACTAGATAGAGGGAATATGAACTCGTCTCCAAATCCAAGACCACCATATGTTGGCATACCGCCGTCAAGACTCCAATCCCAGTTATCCTGAAACAAAGATGCCATGAAATCGACCTGTTCGTCCTGCCCATCCGTGGTTACAGGGACTACATCGTCTCCATTCTCATCAGGTTGTCCTTCGAGACTGACAGATGGTCTTCGAGATGCCACCCGGGACGGGACAACAGAGTTGCGTATTGCTAGAGAAGCGTTAGCGAATTTGCATCTTGGAGTAAACAAACCACCGACTTACAGAAATATGCAGACCGCGCTTGCTCCTTTAGAACAAGTAAATGATCTAGATACCCTCTCGCCCGGGCATTCTCCCTACCAAGAACTCGCAGAAGCACCGTGGTGTTCTCCCACGTCGCGTCGAGCTGCTGCTGGTTAAAGTGCTTACTCCCTCCAGCGTGCGCGCACTCGCCCAGAATAATTATTCCACCACATGTCATTAGGTCTAAAAAGTCAGTCTTTGTATGGGAATGAATGAGAGTCGACTTACAGAATAGACTGAACCACCATGCACCCGTTGCTTCGACTTCTCTAGCAGCCAGCAGAGACGCCGATAGCTCGTACGCCACCTGAACACACGTAGTAGCGCACTGAGCCTGAAAAGCGCCCTGCAGTGTATTTTCCTCAGCAGCGATCTCATCCGTACCAGAGCCCGTACCGCGTCGTTGTCGTGAGCGCCGCGCAGCAGCGCAGAAGGCACTGAAACTTGGTCTGTACAAGAGAATCCTGAGATGAAGAAACCTCGCCTGCAGGACATTTCTCTGACGTTTTATAATATGCCCCCTCGCGCCTTGTGTCGGAACCCTGTCGCTGTCCCACCATTTCAGCTGGGGGACTAAAGAGGTCTTGAAGTCTTCTAGTAGACCGTCTAGACGAACGAGGGCGCTAAAGTCGGAGGATGAACTTGGCCAGTAGATCGAGGACAGGATCTTTCCGAGGATCTTGGCTAGTCGGATGTTTTCTACGACGAAGAGGTTTTGTGATACTATTCCTTCGGGTTGTATGCAGGAGGTGGTGTTTGGGCAGATGAATTCGTCGTCGACTGCGGCGGGGACGAGGACGTCGTCTGTCATTTGCAGGACAGGCGGTCTTCCCAACGTCATGCAGACTGTCCTAATCATTGTCAGTATATATCACTACCCTCGTCAAAGCGACTTACATCTCCATCTGTAGACATCCATACCAGACTCTCCGCCGCACTTCATTCTCCATGACAGATCGCTGATCAGCATGTCTCTCCGTATGCAACCCCAGCCCAACAGCGATCCGACAAGCAAGGCCGATGATATTATAGCACCGAATCGGATACTCGCTCGAAAGCGCATAGTGTCCCGCCAGCAGCAGCGCCTGCACATGCGACAAGTCCCCTTTGTCAAGAATGTCCATCTGTAACAAACTCCTCATCCTTGAGCTGAACATCGCCGAGACCGACTCCTTCTCCGGCAGATCTGAAAATTCACAGCCCAAAGCAAACATGGTATTCAGAACGCAGAAGAAGGAAGCTTCAGGGCACTGGTCACCCCCCACGCCAATATCGCCGGCCTCGCCCGTCTCGATCCCCGAGTAGCCCGTCGACGTCCATAGCGCCTCGTACCGTTTCCTGAACCAGGTTGAGTGCGTCCACGGATAAAAGATATGCACACTATCAAAGTACAGATTCAGAAACTTGTCTGCTATCTGTCTCGGTGGTAAAGCAAACTCGGCCGTGAGCAGTGACGACGACGTCGCGGAGCTCTGGTCCCGGTTCCGCAGTGGGGCCGTTGGCCGGTGACGGCGGTTGGCATGGGGAACCTCTCGGAGAAGAGAGTGGACCGAAGATTGGCCGAAGAATTCATCCTCTTGAGGGTTCATGGTGAGAGTCGTAGCGCCCATTGTGCTCACGGGACTTGGACCGCCTGCAGCCGCCGCCGCATGGATACTGCCCGAGGGTCTCTCTCTGTCTCTGGGGCTCTTGGGTGTGACTTGTGCTGCTTGTGCATCTTGGCGGAGCTGGTCGATCACCAATTGCATATCCTGCACCTGTTTCTGCAGAGATGTAATGTACCTGTAAGAAAAAAGAAAAAGAAAATAAATAAATATACATCGGACAACCCTACGAATGGATTTGGTACTTACTCTTGCTCGCTGAGCTGCTTCGCCGTGCCAGCGATGACAGTGTAGACGCATCGCGCAGCCGGTTCGCCTCTCTTCCTGCAGGGGTTACAGACAGGCTTGGATCCATCGCACTTGATCTTTCGCTCCCGGCACGTGTCACATGCCAATGCGACTCTCTTCCGTTTCGTTGGTCGGGACCCTGCTTCCTCCTGTGTTTGTGGAGTGTCCATTGCGGAAAACAAACTCAAGAGCAGAGAATAAAAGAGCGGGGGGGGCAAGTTTGATGCCGAGATTGAGGGGGAGAGGCCTGGCCTTTTCACGGGCTGTACCCGGTGTTTCTCGGGTAGAGAGGAATGGAGGACGGGAACTATCCGTATAGGGCACTATCCGTATATGGGTTAGTTAACTTAGTACACAATTGCGTGGGGAATTTACCCGGGAGGCAATGTCGGCTTGTAGGATATTTTTTGTTGAAGAACCCAGAACATTCAAGAGAGAGAGGCCTGGTGGATGATAATTGCTGCAGCTCATACTTGCTAACTAGTTTCTCTCTCAAAACCTCATCATGCTTAGATCGTCGCCCAACGGTTTATTGAGGAGCCTCACAAGGCCCACGTCGCGCTCCACCGCGGGACTATTGATACGACGCCCTGTGAGCAACGCCACTACCAGCCAAACAAAATCATCAAAGGAACAACACCAGAATCAAAGACAAGAACAGCGAAAGAATCCTGCATTTCTGGCCTCAGCACTATCAGCAGCTGCAACTACCATAGGTGGGACATTGCTATACACAATAGTCAGTCATAAAACAGACAAGGACGATGAATCTCAATATGCAAGCCGAGCGGAGATGGAATTGGTAAGAAAGAATGACAATGACCCAAGAAATGGATCTAATTGAATGATTCCAGGCAGTCGAAGAGATAAGAAAAGCGCTTGGCGAAGATGCAGTCAGTATAGAAGACGAGATTCTTCATTCTCACGGTTACTCGGACTGGTCCACCATCAACATCGACCGGCTGCCGGTAGCAGTCGCGTTTCCCACAACGACAGACGAGGTTGCCACCATTGCAAAGATCTGCCACAAGAGACGCGTGCCGATGAGTGAGTATTTCTCCGGGTATGACGGGGTCAACACGAACTAACAGCGCAAGTTCCTTATTCTGGCGGTTCCAGTGTCGAAGGCCATTTCTCCGCGCCTTTTGGTGGTGTGAGCGTTGACTTTGTCAACATGAACCAGATTCTTGAAGTTCACAGCGACGAGTGAGTGGTGCTATCAAAGATTTGTTAACGAGGATTCTAATCGTGTAGTCTTAATGTCGTCGTTCAGCCTTCCGTTCCATGGATGGAGCTGAATGAGAAGATCAAAGACACGGGTCTCTTCTTCCCTATTGATCCGGGCCCTTCGGTAAGTACTGCCATTCGATAGGAGGATATTCCTTTTCTCACATGCATCGCAGGCCCAGATTGGTGGTATGGTTGGGACAAACTGCAGGTTAGTACTTCTAAACAGGACAGAGGAACGAGTAGATCTAACAGCTTAAAAGCGGGACCAACGCTGTCAAGTACGGCACCATGAGAGACTGGGTAGTCAACCTCACAGTGGTATTAAGCGACGGCACCATCCTCAAAACCAGAAGGCGGCCAAGGAAGTCATCAGCCGGCTACAGCCTCAACTCGCTGTTCGTGGGATCAGAAGGAACCCTAGGTTTCGTCACCGAAGCCACGCTGAAGCTAGCCCCCATCCCTGAGCACACAGGCATCGCGGTAGTAACGTTCACCTCAGTCAAAGCCGCAGCGACCATGGCCATCGAAGTCATCCGTCGCGGCGTACCCATCAGCGCCGTCGAGATCCTCGATGAAGTCCTCATGAGCGTCATCAACAGGATGGGCGCAACATCTATGAAGTGGAACGAGGTGCCGACGCTGTTCTTCAAGTTCAGCGGTAGTGATGCTCTGGTCAAGGATAGCATTGCACAGGTCCAGAGTATTTCGAAGAAGCATCATGCAAATGGTTTTCAGTACGAGAGCGATCCGCATAAGCAGAAGGCTCTGTGGTCGGCTCGGAAAGAGGCGCTGTGGAGTATGATGGCGCTTCGCGAGACAGATGGACATGTTTGGTCTACGGATGTCGCTGTTCCTCTATCCCGAGTATCCGAGCTCATAGGTCAGTTCAGTTGCTCGATTGTTCTCTTTACGGAGATCACTAACCATGTATAGACATATCCAAGAAAGAACTTGTCGAGCTAGGGTTATTCGGTAGTATTCTCGGACACATCGGCGACGGCAACTTCCACGAGACAATCCTATTCGAGGACAAGCAACGCAAAGAGGTCGAGGACTGTGTTCACAAAATGGTCTCCCGAGCAATTGAGATGGAGGGAACATGCACGGTAAGCAATGTAACCCAACTGTATACAGACATATCTAACAATAATGCACAGGGTGAGCATGGTGTCGGACTTGGAAAGAAGGAATTTCTTCGGGAGGAGGTTGGCGATGTGCCGATTCAAGTCATGAGAGCTATCAAAACGAGTCTGGATCCACTTTGGTTGATGAACCCAGGAAAGATCTTCGATCGAAAAGACTAGGCAATAGAGGAGTTCATGATGATCTGGTCTGTTTGTTGCACCTTGTCGAATAATCGGCGATACAATAAGCGGCCATGTCCGGTGTGACAATCACCAGGTCTCAGCCATAAGCGGCGACAGTAAGCGGCGTGTCTATCGGCCATCTTATAGCCCAATTCGTCCCTTTTTCATCCTCGAAAGACCATTTCAGGGCACCTTTGTGTTGCATCGCTTACGGTGATCCCGCAATTCGAGCGGGCCGTGCCTAGAGTAGAATTATTACTCCGTAGTCTATCCATTCAGCTACGCCTAGTTTTACAGAACGATACACAAGTTTGACTATATAAGCTTAAAGGCTTGCTCGTATTTCACAGATTCAACCCAGGCATCAGAGTCTATTTCATCAACCATTCTACACCAGACATCAAACTTCCAACGTCACACAATGGTTTCTCTCCGCGACATCAGCCTTCTGCTCCTCGCAGCCCCCGCCCTTGCAGCGCCAAAAGGCCCCGCCGAAGTAACAGTCAAAACCCTCCCCTTCTCCCCATCCTCCGACACATTCAAAGCCCCCTCATCCTCAGCATCCACCTCTCCCGCCTCAGACGCCGCCCAGAAAGCAGCATGCCAACTTCCCCTCCGCTTCACCAACTTCGCCCTCTACTCCGACACAGGCTGTCAGAACGTCATCTACGACCCGTTCATGCTCACCTGGGACCCGTGCAAGAATTACCAGTGGACAAACGCCCTGGCGAACGGTGTTATTTTTCAGAGCATGAGATGGACGGGTGGGAGTAATGCGCAGGACTTTTTTGCTTGTCAGCAGGGCTTTGGGTGCGATCATAATGTTGCGAGGATTGTACAGCAGAGCAATGTTTGTTCGTCTGGTGGAGGGCTGCACTTTGACAAGCTTGCTGTCAACCCTTAAATGGGCATCTGTGTATGACTGGGTGTGATACGATTCACGAAGCTGTATCTTAGTGACGGGTATACCCGTAGACTTGACTGTAAATGGAGGAGGAAAAAGTCCGTTTCTTATGATGAGCCAATCAAGTGCTCTAAGCTCGATCCACTCTCGCAAATACTTGCCTACTTGACTTGTAGAACCAATCATTTGGGCTTTGGATCCAATGGATTTTGCTTTGTCATTCGGTCGAGTATCGGACGAACGTCGACGACAAGCTTAAGATGATACCAACCATGATATAGTCAATAAACTAACAATATGACAAATTACCCCGAGAAGTATAGATGTATTCGCTACTGTTCAATATAAATTAATGTACAGCCCTTGCCCTTTCAGCAGTTTCCATTTTATAACACCTACTTGCGCAATCAGTATTAACAGTGATCCATTGTCTTCGAGTCTCGTCAATATCCTGTTAAACACCATGTCTTATACTATGGAACCCAATGTCGCCGCAGTCCTACCCGTCAAACAAGGTCAGCTCACTATCAAACAACGCCCTGTCCCAGTTCCCAAAGAAGGCGAACTACTGGTCCGCAATACCGCCGTCGCTGCAAACCCTTCAGACTGGAAGATCCAAGCCCTCGGCCTCTCTGCCAACTTTCCAGCTGTACTTGGTAGTGATCTCAGCGGTGTCGTAGTATCCGTGGGACCAGGTGTAACACGCTTCAAACCCGGCGATCGCGTCATCGGGTTTGCGCTGGGTGTTATAAGCGAAAACATCGACAAAGCAGCCTTTCAAACCTATACCCTTCTTGATGAAGTGGCGGCAACTCACTTACCCGGCAACATCAGCTTTGAGGAGGGTTCTGTACTTCCCGTTGGTATACTCACTGCCGCTATAGCGCTGTTTGACGGTCTCGGACTGCCAATGCGTCAGAAGACTGCTGAAGAAGATTTAGTGATTCTGGTTTGGAGTGGTGCTTCGGCGGTTGGTGTCTCAGCAGTGCAAATAGCACACACGCTGGGATGGAGTGTCTACGTGACTGCTAGTCCAAAGCATCACGAGTGGCTCAAGACATTGGGTGCAGTAGAGGCATGGGACTATCGTGACCCGCAAGTCGCACAAAAGATCTCTCAAGCTTTGAAAGCTTCCGGAACAAAGATTCGCGGCGCTATCGATGCTAGAGCAGAAGGCAGCTCCTTCGGTTCGGTCGCGGAGATACTGACTGCGGCTGACCTAACAACCGGATGCAAGGCTACTGCGCTGTTTCCGTGGCCGGAGGAAACGTCGCTGCCAGCTGGTATTGAAGGACATCACACCAACTGCGTGGGCTTCACTGCCAATTATCCAGATGTAGCAAGATGGATTTTCGGCGGCTGGTTGTCCAAGGCTCTCGAGGATGGGAGGATCAAACCTGCGCCTAGGTCTCGTGTCATCGACGGCGGATTGGAATCGACACAGGAGGTGCTGAATCTTCTTAGAGCTGGTGCAAGTGGTGAGAAGTTTGTCTTGAAGGTTTAGATCATCCGCTGTCACAGCTGCGAAAGCATTGTATATTAGAGTAGAGTAGAGTATCTATCTATCTATTGTCAAGAAAAAGACCTGTCGTGACATTTCATTCTTATCCTAAGAATATGTTACCAGCCCCCAGACTGGAAAATCCACGGAGCTTTACAGGAAGGTTTGGCCGCCGCGAAAGACAAAAGCGTTCGTGAATGACCACTCAGTCTGGCCTACGATTGATCAATTGAATTTATAATTGACTAGTAGGGTTATTAGACTCAATTCGAGAAACATATACGAAGTTCTGTCTGCTGATTTAAGCTCTCAGCCACAAGTCCCAACTGCAAATAACACATCAGAGAAGCATATACAATTTAGTCTGCCGCCCTTCTCCAAAAATCGCTATCGTTGTCAATATCGTAATCGTCGTCATCATAGCTGTTGTTGTCATCGTCATAGCCATAGCCATAATCGTCGGAGTCAATATCACTAAGCCTTCTGTCCCAGTACTCCTCTTCCTCATTGGGATTTTCGCTTAGTACCCATCCACAACTCTTCATCTTCCTTCTGAGACTGTCACGCGTCCCATCCTCATATACCTCAAGAATGATCTCTGGTAAAGAAGGAATAGCTCTAAAGTGAGTGTTGACAAGATGCAGCGCCTCGGTGGCAATGCTGTCGTGGTCTAGATTGTCGAGCCTAACCTCCATATTCCATGTGCTATGTAAGGACGTCCTAAGCGTGCTTAAGCTAGTGCAACTGCTCAGTATATTTCCGAGGATCTCAACACTTTCCTCATCGATAGTGATATCACCAGGGTCTAAATGGATAAATTCTGGGAAGTCGATGATGATATGGCGAATAGAGCTTGCGTTACGGGTACCGATTTGCCGGAGGAAGGAAGCTATAGTCTCAGGATCGCGTCCAGCAAAGTCGAAGCAATTCTGGCTGTAGAACAGGAGACTGGCTTCGTGGTGGACTGTCTTGCTGACGCGAAAAAGTCCCGTTAGGACCTGTAAGCCACATCTAAGCCAAGGATCGACAGGCTCGGATTGCAGTAATATGATTTTGTATATGGCGTTTCGAAGTTCGCCAGAGAGACCGAAGAAGCTCACGGGGCCGCTGGTAGTCATAGGCTGCCGATCGTTAGCTTTATAACTCAGAATGTCTTTTATAAGCATATATTCCAGACATTAAGCTTAGTTAGGTGGAAAGAATCAGACATGTAATAGGGGTTTTCACATAGGTGCTGGCTGTTGTTATCTCGCCAATTGCTAAGTTAGAAGATGAATAAATGTTGATGTTTGTCTATACGTGGGAGATAACCCCGCAGGAAGAGTGGCAAAATCACGGGTTCGTGTAGCTACCTGCTTATCTCGACTTTTCAGCTACCCCTCTCTTCGCCCGTGGCACCAGTCAGATCATCCTATGTACCTGGTGTCTCGTTACCCTGCTGTGGTTGGCCCTTATTTCGAGACGGAGTAAATAGCTTCCGAGGTTTACATAATGTAATTCAGGGATAACTACAGTGGCTATATAGGCAAAGCCTAATATTTACTCTTTATAAATACTAAAAACATATAGCTGCTCTCTATTTTATACTATTAATTATATATTTAGCTCTTAAAAGTAAAGAAAAAGAAATTATAGGTTAGAAATGTTAGGCATTAAAAGTCGCCAGCTAAAATATAATAGTTAGCCCTCTATATAAGAGAAAAGGCAACTGGCTTGATTTAACTCCTCAGAAGCTTATCCTACAGGTTTTAAATATCTACTTCTGTAGCAGGGAAAGCCTTTAATACAGGACTTGTGTTATGTATTCTTACTTGTATATAATAATGAACTTCGTTGTTAAATCGCCACGTCTAACACAGCAGACACGCCTCTGTCCAAGCTCTCAACCGCACCAGCCAACGCACTCTGAAACTCTGAGATGTCAGCAACCCTCGCACCGAAAATCACCCCATTGCTCGCAGCCTTGGCGATACCCGCATAATCCGGACTCGGCGCAAACGAGATATTCAACTCCTCATTCGTCGCCCTCGAAGCAGGTCCATCAGGATGAACCAGCAACATCGATCTCTTCGGCGCATTCCACCCAAGGTTGTTCAACACAATAGTCAAAACAGGAATGCCATAGCGAGCGGAAATCCAGTATACGCTTGAAGGTACGGAGAACATGTATGATCCGTCGCCTACGATTTGTACAACATAGCGTTTGCGCTTGTTGGGGACGAGAGCGTCTGCTGCGTCGGCGGCGAGTTTTATGCCTAGTGCTCCACCGCCAGACCAGCCGAGACCGCCGCCGCCGCAGTGGATCCATTGGCCGGGGATGGTAGCGCGGATTTGGTCTGCGACTGCGATCATGTTTGTGATGGCCTCGACGGCCCAGATTGTGTCTTCGGGTAGCTTGGCCCGTAGAGTAGAGCAGACGTAGTCTGTTGTGAGCTTTCCTGAATCAAGAGGCTTGGCCTTTGCATCAAGAGCTTGAATGCGCTCTGTATAAGACTTTTGAAGAGCTTGTTCCCGACGGTCAAACTCAGCGGTCGCAAGTTTCTCAGATAGCGATGCTCTGAGATAATCTGTAATCTGTCGCAGTGACGTCTCCGCATCAACACGATATCGCTGCTCAGCATCGATATAAAACACCAACATTGACTCCTTCAACGGATCAACGTCAAGATGAAAGATCCTCGCGTCATTCTTCGGTTTGCAAAGCTTGTTAATCCACGGGACATCACAGTCCAGAATAAGAAAAACATCTGCGTTCTGAATCGCCGAGTCAACGCCATACTTCATACCTAGCCATCCAGGATGATCAGCAGGGAAGCACATATCCGAGCATCCCGTATCAAGAACCCTCAAGCCCTTGATAGTATTCGCCAGAGCGACGAGCGGTTCAACAGCGGCGTGGTTTCGACCTGTGAAACCGACGATAACCAGCGGGTCGGAGGCGTTGACCAAGGCTTCTGCGATTTCTTGCACGGCGGGTTGGGGCAGGGCTGCGGGCGCGACGGGTTTCCAGAAGGCGGAGTTGATGGTGTATGGCTCAATTGTTTCTTCCATGACTTCGCGGGCGCCCATGAGATATGAGGGTCCTTGGGGATGGCTTGTCGCGAGTTGGAGGGCACGACGGACCATTTGCTTGACGTTTTTACCAGTCTTGATCTCGCCGACGTATCGGCAGTATTGAGACACAATTTGCTTCTGATCCGGCACATCTTGAATCCAGTGGCTTACAGGCATTAGTCAAGTTCCGCAAGGCTGAAGAATGGACTCACATAAACTCAGTCCTCGAACCGAGAAGTTCTCCCTCAATAGAATAAGGCGAAAGACCAGCAAAGATCAAAACCGGCGCTCTTCCCATAGCAGCGTTATGAATAGCAGCCGCGAGAGCAGAAGTCCCCACGTCAACATGCACAATAACACATTGCGCCTCGCCACTCAATCTCGCGTATCCATCCGCCATGGACAGCGCAACCATTTCATTCGGACACGTGATGATCCTGGGAAATTTATCTTTCAATTCCCGCTGGCCTCTGACCATAGCCTCAAGAATACTAGGATGGTCAGACCCCAGATTGACGAAGCAGTTCTTGACGCCTGCCTCGACCAGGGCCTCAAAAAAGGCGAAGGATGTAGTGTACCTGCGCTACGTTAGTCATGCGTAGTGCAATTTTTGGTGAGTTACGTACATGCTGGGCTTTGCTGAGGCAGGATCTGTACGATCTGATTCTGTGGTTTGAGCTTCTAATCTCATGTTGATACAGATAAAGTGGTTTATGTAATTTGGGCCAATTTCATGAGGTCTTTCTTTTCGTTTAATGTTGCGGTGCGGGATCTATCCGAAGAGGAGTTCCCCAGTCACGGTTGGTTCCCGAGCGGGGGATCGGCTCTGGCAACTGACTTCGGCAGTGGAAGCGTAATCCCCGCTTCCGGGAACACGACAGACCCCGATTTACGGCCGTAGAAGCAAGCTAGGAAATGAGTACTATTCAACTGTAACACTTTTTACGGAGCCATATCTGTTACTATAGTATTACTGGACTCTGCAGTGAGCATCATTGTATAGATTTATCACCACGATCACGAGCTAGCTATTCCTCTACATGAAGAGTGAGTCGAGTTGGTAATTTTGGAATTTCCGCATGGTTCAAATCAGCAGCATCATCAGGAAGCAACCCGAAAATCTGGCTTGTGCCTGAGGGATCCAAACCAAGATTTGATAGTGCAGCCTCCAATAGACTAAGCGAGAAAACGCAGGGAGTTTTCGCTAACCGATGCATGCTTGTCCAGTCAATCTCGTTGCTTTACATATTCATAGACAGGAACCAAGAAGCACTAGGTAGTATTCCCGACTGACAAGGCCGTGCTGGCTAGCTAGATCCGAGTCAATAGCCAGGGAGAAAGTCACATGGAGGTCCAGGCCCCGTCGGTTAACCTTGGCGGTAACTCCCATTCCTGCATCCTGCACCTTCGGGAATGACCCGGTCTGTCAAAACGTGCTGTATCGGTTTATCGGTTACTAGGTATTTGGAATTACAGGCCAACAATGACATGTCTCTGTTTCTCGGATCCGATCCATAATGACATATTCCATGCAACCCTTTCATGATCATACTGTGTCGTCTATGATCTCGCTACCCCGGGATTACAGTTCCATCACGCGGGGGAGCATCCCCAGTCCTCCACACCCCGCACTGGGCTATACCTCTTGAGAGCGTCGATCTAGATCCCTTTCGTCCAGTGCCAACCCCCAGGATCCAAGACCTACTGAAGTAACAAGCAGGCCGCTCATTTCCATAAGAAGGCACGCCATGCACCACCCTGTTCAATCCGCATCACCGCACAGCTCAGCTCAGCTCAGCACTACTCAATTCACACTCTAATCTTCCATCATGGCTGACCTCGCCAACGAGAAAGCTGCGTATGACCATGCCTCCCTTAAGGGTGGTGCGTCTGCCGTGGAGCAGACACCTGAGGAGTCGGAGGCTACCAAGAAGCTTTTGCGCAAGTGTGACGTTCGATTGCTTCCTCCCCTGATGGTCATCTATTTCCTTTCCTTTATGGATAGAACCAACATCGGTATGTCGCCTTGACGTGACAACATTGCTTGGAAGGGCTGAAGCTGATAAGATGATCTTCGAATTTAGGCAACGCAAAGATCCAAGGAATGACGCAAGATCTCAAGATGACTGGTTCCGATTACAACATGGCTCTCTTCGTCTTCTTCATCCCTGTACGTCGATCGATCCCCCGATGCAAGCATAGCAGATTCTGACTCGAACTTTGCAGTACATCATCTTCGAAGTCCCATCCAACATCATAATCAAGAGAATATCGCCTTCTCTCTGGCTAGGGGGAATCACCGTTCTCTGGGGTATGTGAGAGCACTCCAACTGCGCTTAACCAGTCGCTGACCGCATAACTACCTTAGGCATCTCAACTATCGGGATGGGCCTCGTCAAAAACGTACACGGCCTTATCGCTTGCCGCGCACTCCTCGGCTTCTTCGAAGCTGGAATCGTCCCGGGCTGTGTCTATCTTATCAGCATGTACTACAGACGCTACGAGGTTCAATGGCGCATGTCCCTGTTCTTCAGTGCCGCTATCCTGGCGGGCGCCTTTTCTGGCCTTTTGGCGTTCGCTATTGCCAAGATGCATGATGTCGGTGGCCTTGAAGCATGGCGCTGGTAAGTCCCGATTTCCCCTCAGGCAATAATCTGCTAATTATGTATAGGATCTTCATCCTCGAGGGCCTTCTCACTGTGGTTGCCGGTGTCATTTCCAAATGGTGGATCCCCGATTGGCCAGAGACAGCTTCGTTCCTCAACGATGAAGAACGATCTAGACTTGTCGCCCGACTGGCTGATGATGCTGGTGATGCCAGGATGGACCATCTCAACAAGGCAGCTTGGAAGAGGATCTTGACCGACTGGAAGATTTATCTCGGCACTTTGGCATACTTTGGTATTGTTAACAACGGATACGCTGGCTCGGTAAGACGGCAGCCTACCCTGATAATAGCAGCCGCGCTGACTCTTGTAGTTCTTCATCCCTACCATCCTCCGAGAGATGGGCTACGCCGCCGAGCGTGCACAACTCCTTACTATCCCAGTCTACGTCGTTGCAACAATTGGCTGTCTTTCATCCGCATACCTCGCCGACCGTATGCGTCACCGCTACGGTTTCACGATGATTGGTGTCGTCATGGCCAGCATCGGCTACATACTTCTTCTCCTTCAACACCAAGTCCCCACTGGAGCACGATACTTTTCGCTCTTCCTTCTCGTCACAGGTGGCTACATCACACAGCCCGTCATTCTCGGATGGTTGTCCAACACCATGGGCGGGCACTACAAACGCTCCATCGCCTCAGCTTCGCAGGTTGGCTTTGGCAATCTTGGTGGCATCGTCGCTTCGAATGTCTATCTTACACGTGAGGCTCCCGAGTACTGGACTGGACTGGGAGTTAGTCTTGGTATGGTTTGGATTTGTGGTATTTCTTGCACTGCCTTCTACTTCCTTGCGATCAGGGAGAATAAGAAGAGGGATCGTGGGGAGAGGGATCATAGACTTCAGGCTGCAGATGCTGATAACTTGGGCGACGACCATCCTCACTGGAGATATGCTACTTAGATGAAGAGAATGCAAGGATGCTTTACTTTGATGCATCACTGATCAGACAGCATCATATTATTCTGAGTCGGTATCATACCCATGATTTGTATATATCTACCAAGTATAGTTAGTTATGCTGTTGTCACGTGTCAATCCCACCACCCACTCTTTGGAGTGCTTCAGGCTTCGTAATCCCCCTCTCCATGCTAAACCTCAGGAAATTAGCCGAGCAAGGATTGAGCTCATTTCAACTCATACTTGCCTTTATCTTTATACACTTGATGACACGACATCTATCATAATGGACTCACATGATCAAAGTCGCCGCAATCTCGGTCTTCTCAAGCGTCTCCATTCCGAGATTATGTACCAAGTCATCAACACCCTACCAAACGCTGATATCAAGAATCTCCGCCTAACATGCTCTTATCTCGGGAACATCTCTCACCCACGCTTCAACCGCGTATTCATATCGGCTAATCCGCTTGACATTGAGGTCTTCACCTTGATAGCGAACCACGATATCTTTCGGTTCAAAGTCACAGAGATGATCTACGATGACTCGCGCTTTGATCATTCTTTGAGAAGATGGTCTTCAGATATAATCGAAGAATATCATGACCCCACAACTCCACTCTACTGGTTCAGAGAGGTTTATAATTCCATCGTCAGAGGCATTGAAGCTAAGGAGGGTGAGAATGATTATATCCCTCACGTCAAGGAAGCTTTCAAGACTCGCTGTACCATGCGTGAGTCATGGGAAGTGTATTGCAAGCTTAAATCGCAGCAAGATGAAGTGCTTGCGTCAGGTCGCGACGCTGACGCTTTAAGATATGGTCTTTCGCACTTTCCAAACCTGAAAAGAGTTACTCTGAGTCCTGCTGCTCACGGCATTCTTGGAAGACCATTATATCCCACGCCTACTATCAGATCTTTCCCCAAAGGCCTGATATACCCTCTGGAGCGTTGCTGGCCCAAACCAGACCTACTGGGAGACTACTCCCTTACCCCTTGGGATGAAACATAGAAACAAGAATGGCGTGGATGTTGTGTCATCGCGAAAGAGATCGCCCAACACATTCGTGAGAATCCGATGTTTGGCCTCTCCGAGTTCGTTGCGGAAGGTCGGCAGTTTTGGACAGGAATCAATTGCCAGATCTTTGACAATCCAGTGAGCGAGGAGTATCGCGACCTTGTCACTATTCTAAGTCACCCTCCGCTCAGACGCTTGGAGTTATCATTCGCTTGCGGTGAAGAGTCCAAACACAACTGGCCTTCTTTTCGTTCAGGCCACCTCTTCGGAGCTTTGAGTAAAGCGACGAACTTGCAGGATCTTCGCTTTGATACTCGCATTCCCCTTCAACACAGAATATGGCACCAGTTTGTGGAGTCCGCGCAGAACGGTATGCCTCTGCAGAGCATGTTTCCCATCAACGCGTGGCCTAATATACGTCGCTTTGCGCTCTCTCGGTCTTTTGTCAGACAGAAAGATGTCATGGCCTTTATTTCTATACTTCCATCGTCACTCGAGTCGCTGGAGCTAAGTTTCCTCAGCTTCCTTCCCGGTGAGGGAACTTACAGGGATCTACTACAGGATATGCGCTGCAATTCAGGGTGGAGAGAGAGGCCGGCGGGCAATCGGCCAAAGCTTATTGTATTAGTTGTTGAGAATGAATTGTTGATTGATGGCGCTGCTATAGACTTGAGTCATGCGGCTATGGACTACGTCTATCGCCACGGGGAAAATCCATTTGTAGAGGATCAGATTTTGGAGGTTCTGGAGGGTAAAGGGACGCTAGTAGATCTTCTTGATCCGATGCAAGACGAACTGTATCACGGCAGGGTCACGTCAGTCTAGTACTTACAGTCCATTGTTCTCGCATAAGGCATTGACCTCTCGCTCAGACCTGTGCCGTCAAAAGAGCTTCAATATCAGAGCGCAACCGCGACCTGTAATTTGAGCCTATCACAAAAGTCTAACATATGTCCAGTGTCGCCGATTTCATATACTTCCTTTGATTCACAAGTTGATTTGAATTCGAGAAAAGCTTTCATAATCTGGCATAACAAACATTCATTCGCGACTGACAATCAAATGAATGGTGTTAGTATTAGCTACCAGCGCGTAATCTAGGGTGCACCGCCCCGTACAATCATTCGGGTAACGCAGTATCCGATAGTAGAACTACAAAGGGAATGTGGCGTTGCGGTAAGATATCCAAGGAAAGTGACAAGATAAATGGCAAGACAAAGAAAACAGGAGCAAAAAGAGGGACCAAGATGCCAACCCTAAGCACAGATGCAGCGTCGACCTCGGAACAGTGAGCGGCGTCCATGTCCATGCACAGAACAGTTGTCGTCGAAAGACCTTGCGTTGGCTGACTGCCGAGAAGCAAGGTTAGTCTCGAGCTCCTCAATCTTGACACTCATGGCATTCATCTTGTCAAGAAGCGCGCTGTCGTTCTCTCCGGTGGAAACCTTTCTGCTGTGTCCACTGTAGGCTGAACTGCACGCTGTTAGATCGCCGGTCCTATGATCCCAATGTGCTACATACCCGGCAGTAGTGTAGGAAGCGGTACTACCCTTCCAGCTCGAAGGACTAGAGTGGAGAGACTCATCAGTCTCATCGTCCTCGATGTTCTGATTGAAGGAACATCGTCGCGAAGAGCAGTTGTACCAAGCACTTGGCACAGGTCCATTGCCTTCATTTCGTCGACTGTGATGACCACATCGACATCGGGGGTTGTTGGAGGAAATGCCCAGCATGTCATCCCAAGTGATAAAGCGACGTTTATGGCCAGCTTGACAGTAGTAGTAGGGACGACCAGCAGTAGCGCCTCTTGCGGCATCAACTCTGCTGCGTTTAGGCGTGTTGGGGCATAGAGGGCAGTCCGGGGCCTGAGAGAGAGGAAATTGGGGGGACGAGGTGTGTTGGGAGGGGTAGTAGGCTTCCATTGTATGAGATTAATCAGAGTGTTGAATGATGGTAGTTTGGGTTGTAGAGTTGATTGTGATTGACATTTTGGACGGCGCGACAGCGCCTTTATATCCTTTTCACGAACGTCTCTCGACGCGAAGTGACGTATGTATTAATACGTAGGCATAAACCTCAATATTGTTCTAGACCTTCGAAGACACTCATGTATGGTCACCTTGGCAGGCCGCGAGGCTGATTTCAACGATAATATCATCAAGGAGAGCATGGGACCGCATATTGCAGTTAGCAGGTGTGCGCGTCTCCTTCTCTGTCATAACGATCCATCGGATCTAAAGTTCGGACACCATTCCCCAAAACAAAGTATCGCTGACGTGTTTCTCAAGTCCTAATCTATTTTCTACTTCCTCTCACCTACCGCAACTTCAACTTGTCAAATGTCAAGTCCACATTATCATATGCGTCTTCAACTCAATATTACTCCCTTCTCGCCGTCACACAGCCACGCCAAGCGTCTCAGGTCTACCGAAGACAGTCACGCCGACATTGCCGATCTTCAAGCCACGAAATAAATACCTTGTTCTCATTTGAGGTCGCCGTTGCCTCAACTGAGAATGGAAGCGAACTGCAGCAACCGGCATTTGCGTCATCCACTTAGAAGTTCGTCACAACCGCCAAACGAAACTCGACTGACATGTTTTCGTTTCCAATTGCGAGTCCTTATTTTCATCTTTAGGTGCGGCTGAATATTCTCTTGCATATGTATCTCTCGTTTTGGGTTGGGCGGTAAATGGTTGGCTGTCAGCTGCTCGTCAAAGTTCAGCTGATTAAGTTGGCCAATGGACAGCATCTTCATGACTCTGTTGGCCGCGACCTTTGGATTGAGCGTTTAGAATCAGCAACAAGCTTAAAATACATAGCAGATAACATTTTCTTATTCAAGGATAACTTATCTCATTGGTCAACAGGTATATGGCTTCAACCTGCATATGCGACCCCAAATTAGATATGGTATCCACGGCTCCTTTACCTTGAATGCCCGCATGATAATTTACCCAGTGCCACCGACGGGTACTCTGTCGTGCGACATTTCAAACATCTGTATCATTCGTCTCCTCCTTTTGCCTCGCCTATGCCATCGTCCTACGTCGTTATGGCTGGGTCTTACGAACAGTCCAGGCTAACTGAACCAGAGCTATCACAACTTCACAAGCCCTTTTTAACCCTTTTATCCGTTGCCTACCGCAAGTAACATACTATCCTCCAACCTGCTGTCCCAAGAGTTGGCTCAGTCATTTAATGACGCCTACCCTTTTCTACCAAGCAATAGCTAGAGAGCCAGTCACAACATCAGATGAGATTCCCGTCACATTTCTAAGTATCCCGACAGGACACCATTCCACTGCGTCATTACACATTAATAGATAACTACTTTCTCAGTCATTACAAAGCCTTGAAGATCTTATGGATAATATCGTTACCCTGCACCTCCGCCATTTCTGGAGATGCATCACACGCAGTTCCCAACAGCCGCTAAACCCCATCTTTTATTCCGATCTCCAGAAAATGATCTGACTTGCGGCGTCCGCGGCCCGCAAAACGAGGAGATCCACGACCGACATTAGCCGCAAACAGCAGAAATTTCAACATTATATTCGGCCGCAAGAGCGCCATTTCAACATTTTGTAGGCATTCGCGGCGTGGGATGGGCGACTTGTTCACTTGTCACGATCAATTGTAGGGACGTTCTAGCAACGCCATGTAAGGTGCAGATAGACCCTGGACTGGTAGCCAGGATTAGCGCGCAAAAGCCAAGGTCTGCTTAGGACATGAATTATTGCCGCGAAAATCGGTAATTTGAATACTGTAATTGGTTCTGCTCAATTGATCCTAGGGCGGTGAGAGTCGGTCAGCCCAAGGTAAACCCAAATCGTCCCATCACTCCCGCCCTTTTCTCTCAAGGTGAGAAATGACCCGAGCCCGCCGGGACGGTACCCAAAGATTAAGTTCTACATAGAGCAGTGGGGGGCTCCTGCGGCTCTGCCCCGTTCCAGCGCATCGGTGGTCAATTTCGGCACACTACGGAGTACAAGGGCCTAAACTATTCTGCAAGTCAGGCCACTGACCAGAAGTAAGAAAGTGGATAACAGCTTCCTAAAACACAGCCTGATAGGACCGGATAGCCAATGCTATACCTGCGTAGTCTTAGCATCCACTGTCGAGAAGTCAATAGCCCTGAAACAGCAGGATTTTCGACTCCCAACATGCTCTGATGGTGGAGACTGGCCGAGATCGCTGGGTCTAGCAGTGAGTCTTTTTCGTTGCTGGGGCTTGGGTTTGTAAATGACAGCGATAAACCATCTTACCATCAGTCTGATAGCCTATGATCTCATGCCGATAAGAATCCATAGCTCTCCTGACTGGGCAGGGCCTAGACGGACTTGAGTCTGCGATAAGCTTGCATAGTGTTGATCAAGTCTGAATAAAAGGCTCTTATTGCCTCACTGACCCATCAAGCTTTCAAGACAATTCTTCAATTATATACTGCAACAAAAGTTGATCACGTTACATCAATCCATCATGAGCAGCCCACTCGTGGTGAGCATCTCCAACCTGGCGGCATACACGCCCCAAGAAACAATTGAGCTTGTTTCTCGCTCTGGCGTAAAGAGAGGCAACATGCGTCCCGACAAGGTCTTCCTCTCCGCCGTCTACGCGGGCTGTCTTCTTGGCTTTGGCTGTGGCGTCTCGCTGTGTGCCATGACAGCACCCTGGTACACTGAGAACGCGCCCGGGTTGGTAAAGCTCTTTGGCGCTGGTGTTTTCCCTCTGGGTTTAGTGCTTGTTGTGCTTACGGGTGCGGACTTGTTGACTGCGACTACTATGGTAAGCTAGTTCGATGCTTTCCTGTATTATTGTGGCTGATGGGGTTTTAGTTTACCTTGACTGCTGTGCTGCAAGGTCGGCTTCCGATTCGGAAGATGCTGCTGCATTGGATCCTTTGCTTTCTCGGCAATCTTGCAGGATCGCTATTTGTCATGTCTATCATTATGGGATGTAAGTCATGGCATACACTCATTGCTAAAGTCGCAATTAACATTTCCTTAGATGGCGGAGTCTTTGATGCATCACCATACAAAGAAGTCGTCATGTCTTTCGCCAGCAAAAAACAAATATCGCCGCAAGTCCATCAAATCTTCCTCAAAGCCATCGGGTGCAACTGGCTTGTATGCCTCGCCGTCTTCCTTGGTATCCAAGCCAAGGACCTAGCTTCCAAGGTCATCGGCATGTGGTGGCCCATCTTCGCCTTCGTTGTCCTCGGCCTCGAGCACGTTGTCGCCAACATGTTTTATATGTCTCTCGCCATCTGGCTCAAGACACCCGATCTTACCGTCGGGTTGTACATTTGGAAGGGTATGATCCCAGCTACGGTTGGCAACATTATTGGCGGTGGCATGTTTGTCGGCGTGTACTATTGGTACATGTACTTGTTTGGCGAGGATCCCGTCAAGGTTGATGGTGTTGAGTACCAGGGTCCCCAAGTGGACTCTCACATGCACATGCACTTCCTTGCCAACAGAAATAAGGGTAATGTCACCGATGAGGAGAGTAGGATTGAGTCAGCGCCCGTTTCAGTACCAGCCAGCGTTCTTGCAAAGTAAGACATTTGAGGATGGAATGATGGATATGAAATTGTTATGATTCTTTAGACCTAGAGTACCGCTACTTATTAAATACGAATTTGAACTATTGACCATATTTCTTTACCATGAGCCTCTCTGCAACTGATTAAACCTAATGGGGATTCCCAACTCTTATTCTGCTGCGGTAACGAAGCTCTAGGCGCGGGAGGGGCGGACTCACTAGCACGGATATCGCGACAGTGTACCATCCGTTGTTCCCAGAACTGAGCATCAGAGCAATGTTGGCTTATACCCATCAGACATTCCCTGTGACCCTTCGCAAAATTGCTTCGCCTGATAATATCGCATGGCACATGTCTTGGTAAGAGGTGAAGCCTGCTGGCGTACAATGCAGCCAGCGCCTCAACTCAACAACGGCCCGATGAGATCAGCAGCTGTTCAAGTCTTCTACGAGGTATAATCGAATGGTCTTACATCAGATCAGAACGAGCTGTCATGTTATGGCGTGGGTGGCATTGTCAGGGACAGAGTTTTGCATCTCCGCGGGGAGACCATATTTCTCCACATCCGTCGAGGCATCTCCACGGAGTCACCCCGCCAAGTCCTCCCCTGGCCGATTTAAATATTCTGGAACAAATAACCAAGGATTCGGCATTAAGACAGTAGTACGTAGGTCTAGGCTATTCGGCCCCCGTGATTCATGGATCTCATATACTATACTTCGTGTACTAACTCAAGATACAACGGACCATGATCTATTAAATGCCGAGCTTTTATCTTAGTTGCTAGATATGATGCCCATGTTCAGTCGGACTCTTAATTTGGGTATGAGACTATGAAACAATACCTAGACCTCAGTCACTTCATCCTCTCGGTTGGTCACTAGAACCTCCTTCTGCCTCCATCGTTGCACCAGTGGTAGACCGACACCAGTCCAGAGTGTCAAAGCCACAACCCAGGCTAGCGCACTGCCCCATCCATGCGTCTTTGAAAACTCAGGAGCCTCGCCAGATGCCATCTGGATCTGTTGGAAGGGAATAACCACCGCAGATCCAACAGAAACCATGAAGCTGAGTACAAAAGCACGCTTCTGTTGATCGCCACCACAAGCCTCGTTGGCCCATCCTGCAATCAGAGGTGTGAAGCAGCCGTAGCAGCCGTGCATGATGAAAGCCGCCATCCGAAGTTTGTGAGGAACGTCCCAAGCTGTGAGAATGGAGTAATTGAGAATCATCCAGCACCCTACAACGCCACAGACTAGAGCACGTCCACCAAGCTTATCGGCGATGTATCCCGTTGATACCATGACTACAAAGTTGACGGCGCCGATACAGGTTGGAATGTTGTTGATTTCGGGTACCGTGTACCAGCCGGTCTTTTTCAAGTAGATTCCGAAGTATTGCATCACGTAGCTGCTTTTGCATCAGACACCGAATGTACAAGGAAAATATGAGTTGTCTTACCTTCCACATGTCAAAGTCCAGAAAGAGTATGCTGCTGTGAATGAATAGACTTGCCACGAGCCAAAGATTCGACGTACAACACTCCAGTCCATTTTCCCCACAGGCTTGCGGCCCTCCTCTTCGATGCGCTGGCGGGCCCTTTCCCTTTCCCATTCATTGAAATAGAAGCCCTTTGTAGTATGTGGAGTATCAGGAAAGGTGATCTGAGCATGTCAGCAAGGAATGGTGATAAGAATGAGAATGAGAACTCACGAATCCATAGGCCGCAACTGGGATAGCAAGGATGAAATCGAAGACAAATAACCATCGCCAGGCGGACATGCCACCTTTTCCATGCATGCCAGTAAATAGAGCAGCTTGTAGATATCCAGAGAACATCTGGCCGATAACACCGCTCATGACGAAGAGCCCGCTTCGACGCGCTAGCTCGCTCTTGCGATACCAGGAGCCTAAGCAGTACATAACTCCAGGCCAAGCGGCAGACTCAAATGCACCGATAAAGAACCGAAGCACATAGAATTGATAGGCGTGGTTACATTTAAACAGAGCCAGGACGAAGACGGACCAGGTTAAGAGGCAGCTCGAGAGCCAAATTCGAGGACGTAAAACAGTGATGATCAAGTTGGATACCAGACCGCCAAGGATCGTTCCAATAGAGAAATAGGTGTTCATCCACGAGAGTTCGTTTCCAGGGCCAAAGCCAAGTTCATCCGCCATTCCCGATACATAAGCATTGGAAATATTGTTTTGGTCGAGCTGCTGTGATTAGTATAGTGCATTGACTGGAAAGATAGTACCTACCTGCTTGATGAAAAACATCAAACATGCGAAACTCAACATGAACCAATCGAGCTTGAAAATGAGCCTCTTTTCCTGTGGTGAAGTCCCAGGCTCATGCCAGCTGAACCATCTTCTTTTGTTAGCCGCCGTCGCAATATCATTGTTCTTGAAGCTTGCAGGTGCAGGTCCAGAAGTGATGGAAGCACGATTCTTGATATCGATAGCAGGGGTTGAGGGTGCTGTATTAATGGAATTATCACCAAATGCCTGACTAGCCATTGTGACGATTTGCCATGGAATGGTTGTGAACGCTGGGAGAGGACGCGGAATCGATATGGAAGAAACTTCAGTGGGGGCATCGATATTTCAGTATTTCTTTCATGTAGCATCAAGTCTCATCAACCATACAATTTGCCATTAGATAGGCAATTGCGTGCTTCGGCGAACCCTGTGTTATTCGCGCACTGAGGCCGCAATCATTACCGAAAGAGGCAAATTCGCTCTCGGTCGGGGGAAATCCGCTTGCTGAAGATCGGTGAACCAAGCCAGTTGCTCAGGCTCGGATCATCCTGGTCCGCTTTGATCGCTTCTATGATCCTGACTTTGAGGGAAGGACGTCTGCTGATTATTCTTCTCTTGTGATTTGTACCCTTGACTAAGTCTTCAAGAAGGGGAAAATGGTTGAATTCATCACTGCAAATGGAGCTCAGCTCGCTTATGAGCTGAGCGGACCCAAAGATGCGCCGTTAATGATTACTCTCCATGGCGGAAGAGGAATGGGTAAGTTCTGATGACTTGAGCCGAGGTTATACGTCTGATAATGCTAGGTGATCATAGGTCCGACTACAAAGTATACAGTCGCCTCAATGATAGAATCCGCGTGCTTTCGTTTGACTTCCGGGGGCACGGCCAAAGCTCCCGTACCAAGCCGTATACTTTTAAACAGATCGTCGACGACGTTGAGGCTGTACGGCAGTATTTCTCAGGACCTGATGACAAAGTCATTATCTGTGGTGGAAGTTTCGGAGGGTTTCTGGCGCAGCAATATGCCATAACCTATCCATCCAAAGTCTCGTACTTGATCCTGCGAGGGACTGCAGCTTCGCATCATCGTAAGTCTCATAACTATTTAGTTTGAGCCTCCTATTCTTACAAGTCTTACAGATGAAGATGGCGCCATTAAGACCCTTGAAGCCAGAATCAGCAAAGTACCCAGCTTCTCTAAGGAGATGCTGCGAGACAAGGTCTTTGGCGCCTATGACGACGACGAAGATTTTAGACTAGTCCATTTTGCTATGATGCCCTTGTACCGGGAAGATTATGATGCAAATGCCGGGCTCAAGGCTTGCCGAGATACAGTTTATGTCGCGGAGTCTCACAGTATGTTACATGTGCCGTGTTATCATGTAGCATGACACTGACAGTATAGATGATCTTTATTCCGAGAACGAAAAGTACTTTGATTACGTCGACCAATTGGGTAGCATTCAGGCAAAGACTCTAGTTGTCGTTGGCGACCAAGACTGGATTTGTCCACCAGGTTAGTCTATCAATTGGTTTATTGAGTGCTCATGTACTGACAGGCTTAGATAACTCGACATTAATTGCTGATCGGATCAGGGATGCGGAATTGCTCGTGGTTCCTGGTGCAAATCATAGCGTGCATATTGAAAAAACAGACTTGGTCATTTCCAGAATTAGGCAGTTTCTGAAATTACAGGACTACGGAGTAATCTAATCTGAACTAAGCTATGGTCATCGACCATCTTGTGTACAAATATTTACTGCAATAGAACTGCGTCCTTTATGATTACGCGTAGCTTGGTGATATCCAATATGTTGTTTAGTTGGCCATGATAAGACGCCTTGCAAATGAAACCAACGATTATGCTATTGATAACGCGACAGGGGGAATGGCAAAGCGATCGGCGGAGGCCAGTTCGGAAGAGGAGCGATTTGAAGAAAATTTCCTTCATTGGGAAAAACACGTCGGGGCCAGGGCGATCATCGACGTAGATCCCCCCATGGATGATGGCGCCATCTGGGAAATAATGGGCCTTCCTTATTCAAGCATGTTGTTTCAATCAGCGATACAAAACCCAGAATTGGAGGGCATTATGTGCATATGCCGCAAGGTTTAAGGAACCAAAGTCAGTATGACGGGCGATATTCGTGTTTCGATCGATAGGGGCGGCACTTTCTGTGACGTTATCGCTACAGGCGCAGATGGAGACAAACCATTCATTTTCAAGTTGTTATCAGAAGACCCTTCCAATTACCTTGATGCACCAACTGAGGCACTCCGAAGAGTCTTAGAAAAGTACACGGGAAGGGTGATCTCGGTTGGTGAGAAGCTTGATGCTTCAAGAATAGGTAAGCTTGGCGGCCTCGGTGCTTTCTTTCTTGGGACTAATAGACATCATAGCATCATGCCGTATCGGGACCACGGTTGCAACAAATGCCCTACTCACGGGCAATGGTGAAAGGTTCGCCTTTGTAACTACCAAAGGCTTCAAAGACGTCTGTGTTATTGGAGACCAGTCTCGTCCTGAACTATTCAACCTGGAGATCCGCAAACCAGCCGCCCTGCACTCTACTGTTGTGGAGGTTGATGAGAGAATCACCATAGAAGACTACGATCTAAACCCTCACAAGAAATCAACAGCCAACATAGAGGGCGATCCGGACTTGGTCAGAACTCCAAGCGGTGAAGTTATTCGAATCCTCAAGAGACCCGATGAAAGAGTCGTTCGACAACAGCTCGAAGCGCTGCACGAAGAAGGCTACACATCGCTGGCAGTATGCTTCATGCATGCCTACCTCTTTCCAGATCACGAGAATATGGTAGCTCGTATCGCAAAGGACGTTGGTTTTACATTCGTCACTATCTCCTCCGAGTCCAGCCCAGTGATCAACTTTCTCAGGAGAAGCAACTCCACTTGTTCAGAAGCCTACTTGTACCCCATCATCAGACGATATATCGACAATTTCGAAGCAGGTTTCAAGAGACCCCCTCAGAGGGTAGATTTCATGTGCTCTGACGGTGGTCTTAAGCAATCTGATAAGTTTCGAGGAAATGAGGCACTCTTGAGCGGATCAGCTGGTGGTGTTGTGGGTACAGCAAAATGTTTCGACGTTGATGAGAGAACACCTGTTATTGGATTCGACATGGGTGGTACAAGCACTGATGTCTCGAGATATGATGGAAAATACGATTTTCTCCAACAGACGACGATTGCCGGCCGAACTATCAACCTATCCATGCTCAATATTGCAACTGTTGCTGCGGGAGGTGGATCCGTCTTGTTTGCACGGAATGGACTGTTAGCAGTTGGGCCGGAGTCTGCTGGAGCGCACCCCGGTCCTGCATGCTATAGAAAGGGAGGTCCTCTGACGGTTACAGACGCCAATCTGTTCCTCGGACGACTCGTACTCTCGTCATTCCCTGCCATCTTTGGAGAGTCTGGAGATCAAGAGCTGGACATCGAGGTCGTGAGTCATAGCTTTGAGCATATCACACGAGACTTCAACAGACAGACGTCTCAGAACCTCACACCCGAGGAAGTAGCATTAGGCTTCTTGAACATAGCGAACGAGACGATGAGTCGACCTATTCGAAACGCAACAGAGGCTAGAGGCTTCGCTCCTGAGAGCCACGATCTCGTAAGCTTTGGTGGTGCAGGTGGCCAGCATGCCTGCGCTATTGCTGATAAGCTCGGCATAAATCGTGTGGTCATACACAAACTGTCATCGTTGCTCTCAGCACATGGTATCGCGCATGCAGAGCTTCAGCATGAGGTATTAGAGCCCTTCGCAGCCGAGCTCGATGAAAAAGCCATGGTAGGGGTGGAAACCCTCTTATCAGCACTGAAGAGCAAAGTAATTGAAGAATTGGTGTGCCAAAAAGCTTCAGAGCAGAGTTTGGTCTTCGATGAGGTACTTGTGTTGAAGTACTTTGGCACTGACACGAATCTCTCCATCTCTAAACCAGCTGATGGCGACTATGCCGCAGCTTTCACGGCCATGCATCTACGCGAATTTGCCTTTTCTATGAATAGACCTATAATCATCGAATCTGTTAAAGTTAGAGGCTCGGGAAGCACTGGCGCACTGAGTCATGAGACGTCAGCATCCAAAGAGTTAGCTTCGAGTAAACGGACGGTGTTCTCCGACTATACCGCGAGGCAGAAGGTATACCTTGATGGCTCGTGGCAGGATACAAGAGTTTTCAGACTGTGCGATGTTCCTGAGGGAAGTCTTATCAACGGCCCGGCAATCATCATTGACGAGACACAGACGATCCTTGTTGAACCCCTCTTCGAGGCACATGTTCTGGCTAACTATGTTATTTTGGAAAGGACACTTTCTGAAGAGCATTCTCCCATGCCTTTTTCCGGGACCTTATCTACATCGAAAGAAACCCTGAGTCCCATCCAACTATCCGTGTTCGCGCACCGCTTCATGGCCATCGCCGAGCAAATGGGCAACACCCTCCAGCGAACATCCATCTCAAGCAGCATCAAAGAGCGCCTCGACTTTTCCTGCGCCATCTTTTCTCCTGAAGGCAAACTCGTCGCCAACGCTCCTCACATCCCTATCCACCTCGGAAGTATGCAATTTGCCGTCCAAGCTCAGCACCGCCACTGGAACGGAAGGCTGAAGCCCGGAGACGTTCTCCTAACGAACCATCCCTCTTGGGGTGGGACACACCTACCTGACTTGACAGTGGTTACTCCTGTTTTCGTCGGAGACCGGATTGCTTTCTACGTTGCGTCCCGGGGCCATCATACCGATATCGGTGGTATGGGTATCACCAGTATGATGCCCGAGTCGCGGTCTCTATGGGAGGAAGGTATAATCGTATCCTCCATGAAGATCGTCAGCAGCGGCGAGTTCCTTGAAAGCGAGGTCCGGGCCGCTTTTGAGAAAGTTGGTACTTATCCTGGATGCAGCGCAACACGCCGTATACAAGACAACATCTCAGACCTCAAAGCACAAACCTCAGCAAACCAACGTGGGATAACCCTCCTTCAAAACCTATGCAATGAGTACTCGCTAGAGGTGGTGCACAAGTACATGACAGGTATTCAACATAATTCAGAGCTAGCAGTAAGGGAGTTCTTTAAGAAACTGGCTCAAGAGCATCCAGGTCCTCTATCAGCGACAGATTATCTGGATGACGGGACTGCCATGAAAGTCAGGATCAGTATCGACAAGAACACAGGCAGTGCGATATATGACTTCGCTGGCTCAGGTCCCCAGTTGTGGGGAAACTATAACTGTCCCATCTCTATCACTCACTCGGCAATTATCTACAGCATAAGATGCCTGGTCAATCTTGACATCCCCTTGAACGAGGGTTGTCTAGCACCATGCGATATCCGCGTGCCTGCTGGCTCTATCCTTGATCCCACACCGACAGTGGCCATCTGCGGTTCAACTCTAGCAAGCCAGCGAGTAATTGACTTAGTCCTCCGTGCTTTCGGTCGCTTCGGCGCCAGTCAAGGTTGCGCAAATGCTCTGGGTTGGGGCATGGGAGGCAAGAATCTATTGACGGGTGAGATTGAACCGGGCTGGAATTATGGAGAGTCGATTGGCGGAGGCGTTGGTGCTGGTGAAGGCTATAACGGGGAGAGCGGCGTGCATGTAAGTCCTGCTTTGGTTCTTTCGCGCGTGTGTTGGATTGTTAACCCACGGTATTTAGGTTCACTCTACAAACACTCGTCAAACCGATAGTGAAGTAATAGAGAAGCGCACTGCCGTCCTTGTACGAAGATATGGCATCCGAGAGGGCAGCGGGGGAAGCGGTCGATGGCGTGGAGGTGATGGCATCGTTCGCGAAATTGAGGCTCGTGCAAATCTCAAGTTCAGCATCTTGAGTGATCGGCGAGTGTATAGACCTTACGGAATGGCTGGGGGCCATGGTGGCCAAAAGGGCAAGAACCTTGCGTTCAAGTTCAACGAGGTTCATGAGTTGGAAGCAATCAATCTCGGTGGCAAGGCAATTGTTCAACTTGAGCCTGGGGAGTATATTCAGGTCAATACGCCGGGAGGGGGCGGTTATGGAACGCCAGGCGATGAAGTGGTAGACCTACAGTTTGATAACCTCCATAAGGCTTTTACTTGAGGGTAAAATATGTATTTATTTAAGCAGGTAATAATTGGCTATCTATTCGTCACTGATAAGGACGTATTTGGCGAGCCTCTACCTCTAGACGAGCCTTACCGGCCCATTTACGAACAAGGGGAAAACCCGGTCTGGGGTTGGGTATTGGTCAACTATGCTAGCTACGGCGTCCAGTTCTTCCTCCCCAACGGCAAGTCCTATGGCCAAATTCTACTCGGCGGGTCCACAGGAACAGACATACCTTTGAGGTGGCAGCCTTTTGAAAAGCCCCCGGATCTGGAATCATTTTCCGTGGATTCTGTGGACATACGACGGTTGCAGGAGCTCATGGACGTGTTTCGTCAAGACCCAGAATACTTAAAGGCATTCATCCACATGATTGGGGAGTCACTCGCTTTCTCCAAAGATATGGACCCATCATACTCGGAGAGCCTTGCGTCCATCACCGGGAGATGCCTTGCTCTTGTGGATTTTGGTGTCTCGCTTGAGCTTGCTCAGAAGCCAAGGGAAAACCAGTCTACCATCAATGATGCTCTTCCACAGATTGCACTGCAAGATTACAAGTTCCCTTGCATCTTTGGTGACGTGGAACACAGAGATGATGGGATGGTGGGGTATTTATGCCCTCTTCCGCAACGTCGAGAAAGCCTGATTTCTCAACTTGTTATACCTATTTCCCGCAATCAAAGGTAATAGCCTCTAATAACAACATGAAAGAAATCACAAGCCAGAACTACCCCTTCCTCCAGCCGCAGTACGCGGATCCATTGGAACTTACACGATCTCTGTTCGTTGAGCCTGAGGATGCCTTGAACTCCGGCACAGTGGACCGCATGTCTTCTGAATTCCGAAAGGAGACATCCAAGTCTCTGAGCATCTTCACCGCCATCATCAACCCATACACTCCCTTCCACATGAGGACTGCTGGTCTTCTGCCGACAAAGGCTCTTGAGATACCTCCATGGACTATCAAGAAAGCTCTTGAAAAAATGGACGTATTCTTCCCTACGGGGCCCGTTCTAAGCCTCGACCCTACTTTGGGAAAGCCTGTGTCGTCACCTACAGACACAGCTATCGTGCAACAAAGTCAAGTCAGGGGTTCAGGAGAAGAGATAGCCAAGCCGAGGATGGCGGTCCCAGCACCTCCTGTAGGTACATGGACTTGGTTACAGCCTATGCTCAACGAAAAAGAGGTTACAACTACCTACAAAGAGATCGAGACTGATGGATTCGAGAGAATTGAAGAGGATAATATTCTTAGAGTAAATAACGGGCAGCCATTAACAGCACTTGAGGGATTGCTATGCATGAGCCGGGATAACGATAGAAAGAAAGTATAGTATGGCTTGTTAATGTTACTTCTAGAAGTCTTGGTTTTAACTCAATCCTGGATATCGTATAGAAAAGAAGCATTTAAGAGTACTTATTCATATATTGTATAGTAGGTTGACGTTCTTGTGTCTAAGCCTAGTGGCTGTGCTGACACAACCAATCACGCTGAGCCACAAGTCAGGGTCACGGGTCGGCTTATTTACTGAGGACATTAATAATATCTCACCTTTCATCAATACTCAAACTTCCAGCCATCAAAGAGCCAAAATGCGACTCATCAATACCACAACTCTCGAGGTAGAGGAATTCTTCGATGTCTCTATTCCAGAATACGCTATCCTTTCGCATACATGGGGCGACGGTGAAGTCTCACTGCAAGACTGGGCCGATCGTAAGAACCGTCGCTTCAAGCCCGGGTTCCAAAAGATCATCTGGGCCTGCACTCAAGCTTCCAAGGACCAACTTACCCACGTCTGGGTAGACACTAACTGCATTGACAAGAGCAGTTCGGCAGAACTATCCGAGGCTATCAATTCAATGTTCAGATGGTATCGGAGATCCGCTGTCTGCTATGTCTATCTTGAGGATGTCCCTGCAATGGCCTTGGACGAATGCACCAAACCGGACAGTGCATTTAGGAATGCAAGATGGTTCACGAGAGGTTGGACTCTCCAGGAACTCATCGCACCGCCAAATGTCAGTTTCTTCTCCAGCAACTGGACTCTGATAGCGACAAAGTCAGAGCTGGCCCCCTGCATTACCGAGATCACAGGGATTCCTTGGTCTTGTCTCCTCAAGGGTAGGCTATCTAAAGCACACCCATTACGGAGATACAGCGTTGCACAAAGAATGGCTTGGGCTTCAAACCGCTCAACGACGCGTATCGAGGACCAGGCATACTCTCTCCTCGGACTCTTCGATATCTCCATGCCTCTGGTGTATGGTGAAGGTTTTGAAGCGTTCACTAGACTACTCGGAGAGATCATTCACAAGTATGCAGATCATAGCTTCTTTGCATCCCGGCTGCAATATGTCGATTTCTTACCTCGCTCTCCTTGGGAGTTCGACAAGTCACAGTCCGTGGTTATTAGTAGCTCACCGCAGCTGCAAAGACATTACACGCCAGGAGATCATTCCTACTCATTTCATCTGACCAATACTGGATTGCAGATCACTCTACCCATTGTGCCTACTTTGGTTCCTAATTTCGTATTTGGTGTGCTTGACTGTTGGGACATTGAGACTATGAGTACTACGACAACGCGTCACGTATCGCGGATATGGATACCACTTCTTCGGAAGGGAGCTGGCGAGTCCCAGCGGTATCTACGGTTGATCTGGCCTCAAACCTTTTTCCCTGTGAAGATGGCTCGGAAGGACAACATAATGTTTCGCGAAGAAGAGCAACCTCTTTTCAAAGGAGACAAGCATGGATCCGTTACTTCAGAAGAACCTTCTGATTACGTGGACACAATATCAGCAGCAATGCAGAGAGGTATTCTGATCAAGAAGCCATATGCGACCATCCTGTCAGTCCCGTCATGGCAGCCGCGTGAAGCAGGAAGTCCGTTCCTACTCTGCTTTCCCCGAGGAACAGCAGGCTATCGTCTATACGGTATCTTCCCCAGCGACCATGAATCTGATTCCGCATGGTCATCGGACACACCTCCTTTGCTGCCGCTAATAATGCCACGCCGTGGCCACATAAGCTATCCCCAAGATCCTGATGATGAATTGTTTGAGGAAGGCAAGACGGACTTCTACTCTGCTTTAGTCGTCTTTAAGAAGAAAGGATCGAAGCCTCCACAATTCGTTGCTATCTTCCTGTCCAACAATGCACAGGAGGATAAAGGAAGGACGGGTTTCGAGCCAAGAGGCAAGGTGATTCCAAATTGGTCACCAACCGAGGATGCCGACTTGGAAGCCGTCGATTTCTCTACGTTTCCCGATGCTGATTTCTACGGTGATACCTTGGTTACGGTGCAGAAGGTTGCAAGTAATCCTAGGATACGAGCGAAAGATCGGTTCGTTGGGCTCACGCAGATTATCTTCGATAGAGGGCAGATGATGGAAGAGTTACGCTTGCAACCAGACACAGAAAACAAGGCATCAAGGGGGATCTTGCAGCACTATGGCCGAGATTCATCTGATGGAGAAGCTTACGATTGATACGGTACTTGGTCTTTGTATTCGAATTGATGGACGATAAATTATGTTCTGTATATATTGAAGCTAGTCTTTTTCCCCAGTTGACACTAGCACCAGCCAAAAGCAAGATCTTAGGCAATTGTGAGAGCGACGAGTATTTTGCCCGTATGTGTTTATTAGTGTCCTTTACCTTTATGGCCCTGGAGGCTGAAGCCTCTTTTAAAACCCAAAACTTACTACAGACACTAGCACACTTAACAGATCTCCAATCAACAGGCAAACCGTGGCAGTCTTGTAAACTGGGTTAGGGTAGGGTGGCAAGTAGCCAGGACAGAACTCCGCAGTGAAGCGGGTGTCCATATACTCAGAGTAGGTGGCAGCAGGGAAGAGCTACAAACGATATCGTCAATACTTGTTTCAATAGATGGTCAAACTGACATATCAAGCATCTCATACAGATGGGACTGAAGGAAACAAAATGAAACAGGGCGGTTAAGCTGTGGTCAAATATAACTTACATAATCCTGTCCATCGACGCTGGCAGCAATGCCAGCGATATATGGGCAATAGCCGCCGATCTGTGTCTCACGAACATCATTGGCGCAAGCGCAGGCCCTGGCCTGTCTTCCAGCCTTGGCTGTTAGTGCGGCAAATACAGTCGGAAGATCGAGAAGGGCAGTGATAAAGGTCTTTATTCTGAAAGTTTGATGTTGCAACAAATGACAATGCAAAACAGTCTTCTGTATATGAATCGTAACCAATGAGCAAGAGTTTTACGAACGGCAAAAGTATGATTTCCTACTGTCATGAATTTTGACTTCTTGGCTTTAGATCAGCTTTAAAATGGGGTTAGACAAGGTTTAGTACATCAACAGAAAGATCATGGTCCCAGTCATCTCGCTGAATCGCCTGGTTTTGGCGGCGGTGATCATATTGTCTGCCATGATGTTGTACGCTTTGAAAGCGGGCCGTGACAATACGAATAAACTAGATGTCTAATGAGATTTTTTTCGCAGAGCTGGTGATGGCAGTAGATGTGATATCCAAGATCAGGGGCTGGGTACGTCTTTATACATGGGCGATCCTTACCAGCTAACAATAGAGTGGTATTGGAGATCGGAGAGGAGATCAACGGCCACCGCTGACCAACAACGCTATCCAAACTCAGAATCAGACAAAGTACCAATTGAAAAATGGTATACCTCAGATCCTGGTAAGTATCACGTTGTTGAGATGAAAGTGCGAAGAGATATGGGGGCCTTAGCCTCACCGGTAGCGAGATCTGCCGGAACTAACCCGGCTCAACCTTGCCCGCGGCTCCGGCGGCAGAGTCAGCGGGACCCGGAGCTATTTCTTGGCCTTCACGAGGCGAATGCTGTGAAGTCCGTTCCATTCTGGCCGGTCAAAATTGTACCATTTCTCGCTGTGCTAGATCCTCTCATATGGCGAAGTCGTCTTTCATCACTCCAATAAACTTTGAACAACCACTTGGTTTCATCACTCATGGGCTCATTACCATCTACACGACCAAACTTTCTAGTCATCGTCGCCGATGATCTCAGCTTCAGTGACTGCGGTTGTTACAGCTCAGAAATCTCAACACCAAACATTGACCGTCTCGCCTCAGAAGACAGGGGCATTCGCTTCACGGAATTCCATGTCGCTGCAGCATGTAGTCCTACAAGGTCTATGCTCATGACGGGCACAGATCACCATATCGCTAGGTCAGATCAACTCCAGAGATTACCAGGAGTTGACCTGCTCACAAGGGTAAGTCTGGACACGAAGGCTATCTCAATGAGCGGGTTGTTGCACTTCCCGAATTTTATTTCACCAGCATGAGCGGCAAGCGGCATCTTGGCCTGAAACCGGAGCATCATCCGAAAAAGAGAGGGTTCAAGAAGAGTTTGGCTCTGCTGCCTGGATGTGCAAATCACTTTGGTACGTAATTTCAAGAGGTTGCGTATTTATCTCACATACGCAGCGTATGAACCCGAGTATCAAGATTCCAAGTCTGAACCGGTGAAATTCTTTGAGATAGCTGCACAAGCGCTGTGTGCCGAGGACGGAAGGATTCTCGCTGAGAGTGAATTGGGCCAAGATTAGTACTTTTTAGATGGCTACACCGACAAGCTTGTAGGCTACCTCTCCAAACACACAGTTGAAGAGCGCCAACAGCCTTCATTTGCGTATCTCCCATTCTCAGCACTGCACTGGACACTTCAAGCGCCAAAATAACCATGCGACAAGTATCGTGGCTTCTATACTAAAGACTTCAAAACGCTTCTATAAAAACATCTATAGAAGCTAAAATATGTTAGTCTGATTAACAAATCTGTTGTCCCTCATTCAGTGATGACTGTGTCTGGTGAACCTGCCGAGCAGCACCAGCTCAACGACGAAACCAGAGCTGCTAGTGCACGCGCGATGTATTTTCGAAAAAAAAGCCAAATACAAAACATAAAGACTGAAACCCTTCTCCCACTGGCTAAACTCAGAAAACCACCTAATTCTCAAACGACCAAGTAGATTTCCCATCTCTTTCAATTGTCTCTAAGCAGCCAAAAACCGGCTGGAACATTCCAAGATATCCGTCGCTAGTATGATCATAAGACCACCCGACAGCATAAAGCATGCAAGTTGGCGGAGACTTTCCATCTTCACTAGTACAAGTGAACTCCTTGTATTCAACTCCATCCCTTGGCTGAAATTTATTCCCCAATGTCCATGACTGCTCATACCTTAAACGTCCTTGGCCATCTATAGTTGGAACCGCGCTGGTAAATCCAATATACTCGATTCGATCTCTGTCTCGGTAGTCAGTTGAGACCTTTGTTGTCACTCCAACGATGACCGCCTCCTTTCCGAGGTCAATGTTGAAGACATATCCACCACGGCTTGACCCTAACATAAGTTTTGTGTTTTCGAAGATGAACGAAAGCCCGACGACCTCTTTGGTATCATAGTAGTCTGGACAAACATGCAACTCAATCTTACAAAGCCTCCCCAGGGTGCCGGAAGCGGCTTGTGGGTTTGTAAACTTTGTCTCTGACGTAATGCCCTTCCATATACTTCCAGGATATTCCAGATGGTGATAGGTTTGGACGTCGTCTTCATGTCCAGGAATGAATCGTCCCCAGAGACGTGTAGGTTCAAGGATCTTGTCGATCTCTGCACTGTATTTGAACTCAACTTCGAAGTCGAGCTGCTTGCGAGCGTTGGCGAACATGGGTTCCATCTCACCCAACGCACCCGTAACGGTAACCTCTGCATGACTATGTGGGTCCTCCATCGTGATCTGGTCGAAAGCGGCATACATCCCCTTCATCTTGATATCTTTTTTTCGCCTCTCAATGCAGTTCTTCTTCGCTTCCTGGACGAACCTTTGAAGTCGATAAACCTCTCTCTCAAGTGTTTCTTTATACGACGACTCTGACGACTTTGAATCCTTGACCTTATCGATCTTTTTGCAATACTTCCATTGAGTATAGAGTGCAGATAGGTAGAGAGTGCCAAAGGGAACCAGGTATGGAAGGTTATACCATGGTGCTGCGTTTTCGATAAATGACGGCTCGTTTTCCATCAGAATGTCAAGTACTCCGTGGAAGCTGCGAGCCTGGACCTTCGCTGGCTCATCTGCAAAGTTTCGTAGAGCCTTAAAGATGCCTTTAAGTCTCAACCGGTTGGCGTTGGCGGTCTCCTCACCAATCTTTTCATCAACAAGCCGCTCTACCTTGTCTTTGATACCCTCCCATGTATCATCATCGCCACCAGGCCAAAACAGGTCCAGTAACCCTGAGAGCATGCCACCGACCACGGGCACCTCATTGAGGCCTACAGAGACAACCACCTTCAGAACCTTGTTGACATTATCACTCTCGACGTCCTCTTTAGGCATGTACTTCTCAGGGTTGTCGATTGAAGCAGCATGTAGAACGTCGTGGGTTGTTACCACCTTCATCTGTCTAGTGAGGTCATCAGAGATCATCTTGGACTGGAAAATAGAGGGATTGATAGAAGCGAGATAAAGATAAGCAGATACGTGGAAGATCTGGCACATAAGTCGACCATAAATGGGCCATGTCTGCTGTATTTAACCCCCAAGCAATGGATCTCCTGATAGACTCATTCCCTTCTGATTGGTTTTGAATTAAGATGTTACAGTTCGTTCCAGACCATTGTTGGCTTGTTTAAACCATCTTAGTGCTGACATAGGAAAATAGCATCTAGATTCTGAATAGCTAAGAGGGGGGATTAACGCCAGCCACTCAATGCCACAAGTTTACAATTGGGAATAAGGCATATACGCCACTATCAAGCTTGATTATAAGTGGCCTGTTACAAGTCACATGGATACCTAGTTTTTAAAAAGGAATGCAGAAAGCGCCAACATACCTTAAAGGAATTGCCCAATGACCCAACTAAGAGTCTTATAAGATCTCGCAATGGTTATTAAGGGCTAGCATCAATAACACTCAGCTTACGGAGTACAGTTAGATTGAAATGTTTTGAGATAAGATAAATCAAGCTAAGATAAGAACACCATCGGCCCGGATCAACATGACCATTGAACCGGGCCGATGGTTCCCCGACCAGAACCGACCTCCAATATCTCGTTCAGCAGTTTTTTAAACGAGCCTGTGCGCCGTTAGCGTCCCAGTCTGCGGGGTCAAGACGAGGGTAGGTCAACGCCAGGCCAGGTACCCAAATTCGAGGAGGCTCATTCAAGCCCTGTGCTGGTAGATAGTCTGTTATTCTTGTGCTAATCTTTGATATAATTCTATTTATATACCGTAGAGTGGAACTTGACACTATAAGAGACATTGGGGTGGATAAACGCCTTGCTATCTGCAGTTATTAAACCTCTGCTTTGTTTTCTGCTACCTGTATGGCAAGCAGCAAACCCGTTCTATCTGATGTCAAGCCTGAATCTGATAATCACCTCAACCTGTAGTTTCGCTCGCCCTGCTACTTGCTCTTTATCTGATTGACAAGACGTGATAATTGCAGACTCACAGCTTCTGGTAGCTCGACAACGGAGAAGTGCGATTCCACGCGGAGCCTGGCGAAGCTGAACCAATCAGGGTGTTTTCGCGCAAATTCCTCATGTTCCGCAAGATAAGCCTCCTCTTTGGGATGGCTGAAGACATGTCGAACTAAAGGAGGGTCTTTGATAGCCTCAAGTCGCTCCATAGGTGAACCCCAGCGCTGATAGTTCTTTTCCACCACCCAGCAAAAATAGGACCAGTTGTCGAATCCGTTAGTGTCTAGATCGTTCTCGCAATGATTTAGAACGTTCCTGTTGGAAGTGTTGTTAAGCCATTTCTTAATGAGCAGGGCCTGAACCTGCTGCCAAGTCTCCTTGTTTTGCATCATCTGCAGGTTCTTGATAAATTCTGCTGATGGCCGAGTGAGGATGAAATCGGTCAATAGCACAGCCGGGACCCTTTGCCTCCCTAGACGTGCGGCCATCTCCATGGCGCACCAACCTCCTTGGAAGTGAGAAATGGGAATGAACTTTTGGACCTGGAGAGTGCCCAAAACTGCGATCGTATCGTTTACTTGATCCTCCACGGTCCATTTTCCCGCGGCTTCGCTGGTGGCGCCGCGATTCCTCCATAAAATTCTGATGACGCGATACTTGCCCACCAAGAAAGGGAGGATGTACTGGTAGCAACGGTGGTCCTGACCTAAGCCTGGAAGACAGACTATTGTTGGGTCAGATGTGACCATGCCCCGGTCCTCGAAGGATAAATCGACGCCATTTATCGTCCGTGTATAAAACATCGAATCTTGAGGTGTTGAATGGTGGTAAGAAGATGGTTAAGTTGTGAAAGTGTTGGTGTTTGGACTACGAGCTGACGTATACGCCATGACCAATAGGGCAGGGGACCAAAAGCTCCAGTCAATGTTTCGGTTAATGAAACTCTAAGGTACAGGCACTCTAGCACGATGTTACCAACTGCCACTACCCGCTGCACTTCGCTCAAAATCTCCCTTTTCAACATATCGCCTGCATCTCTGTTCCGGCTAAGGTCTCAGCCGTTGCGGATAAATTCCGATAAATGTGGGTTCTTCCCGCGGGAACGGTAAAGCATCTTAATCGTCTTCAAGGTAATTGGTCGAGGTTCCACGTTTTGTTGGGTTTTGAGCAAGTATGTAATGGCTTTGTAAGTCTCCACTCTTGTGTCAGCTAAAGTAGTCGGAGTTTAACGACTGCCATGGCACGGCCTTTTAGGCGAGACACGGACATTGACATTGACTTCAGCCTCATATATCTGGTGCAGGGGAACCCAATGCATATTTAACTGTTTGCCTTGCTGAGTGAGTCTCGTGGTTGTCTGGAACATACTGGCTGTGTCTATTCGTATATATGGCCACTCTGGACATTGGCACCTCATGCTGCATGGAATAGGGCCGATGAATAAAGCTTGGCAGACAAGATAAAGTAATCATGGTCCTCCTTTGCTGAACAAGGTATGAAGATCATGACATCAGTATAGTTGTGAGGTTTGGATCTATTGTGTTCCTACTGGCCTTGCCAAGAATTCGATCGCACAGATAAGACTTTTGATGTACAAATAAGCTAAGCATCTTTCAAGTGCCAGAGGTTCTCAAATTCTGCCCCGTACTATACAATGCCAAAATGTCGTCTGCCTTTCTATGCGCGGCCCAAGAATAGCATCGACTCTACTGTATCGATATCTTGGGTCAGTATCGCATTGCTGAGACATGACTGATCGACGACAGGGAGCTCGTCTATCGGCTTGTTTGATGCGTCCAAATACATTTTCTGGAGTTTTTAAATAACTGGAAATTTGATTGAAAATCAATTGAGGAATGTTGCTATATTTTAATCTTGCAACGCCTTGCCTAATGTCATCTCACCTACCAATTTGGGTCATGGTCAATCTGAATATAGTGGTCGGACCATCTCACTAGGTAGGTAGACGCTCACTAAAGATGTGATTTGCATGTGAATCCCCACAGAAGCTGTTGTTTCATATGAAGAGCCACAAACTTCACATAGTCACAATAGTAAGATACCTGACCAAACGATCAGCCCCCTTCAACATGGTCAATCCAAATATTCCAATATCTCCTCAGCATTCCGCTCCGGACTGATATCCTTCGTGTAGACAGTATGCCTCGCCAATCTCTTATTACTTGGATGGTCCAAGAAGTGTCGATTGTAGCTTAACTCATGACCTCTCCGCTCCTCCGTGATCTTCAGCGCCTCATCCACGTCGTCGCACGGAAGAACGAGAAAGACTCCTTCATAAGCCGCAATCAATTCCGCAACGTGGTCGAGCTCCTCATTGTTCTCAAAAACGGAATGTCCCGCCCCAAAATCGAGAATCTTGCCGTAAAACCTATCTCCAGGCTTCAGCGCATTTTGCAATATGTCCACGACAGCTCTGTATTCAAAATACTTCCAGTACTTTAATAGCGCCTCCACGCCCTCTTGTTCGTATAGATTATTAGCATGGGCATGATCGTAGTCGAAAGGCGCGTAAAGCTCTTTTCGGTGTCGATCGAGGCTGAATAACTCTCTGTCGAGTTTCTCTGAAAGGACTTTTCCAATAGTTGTTTTCCCAGCGCCCTCAGGGCCGATGAGAATAATTGTTGGGCAAGGCTTAACTGGCATGGCCTCCTTTTAGTTGACTATCGAATGATAAGTAAAGTGCTACTCCGGAAAATTAACAATCAATAAACGCTTAGTTACTTTTGTAGATGAGAAATACCCAGAGTCCATTGGGAAGGATCACGGGTCAGTCGGAGTAAGACGGCTATAGCAAATGACTCACACTGGGTACGATAAGATGCCGATATCCGAAGTCGCGTATCTCAAAAGAATGGCCATTAAGGGAATTTGAGAAGTGTCAAGATGCCTTAAACACCTTATCTAAAGAGCTCTTTACTAATAAAAGAGTCACATATTCCACTTTCGTTTCAGTGTTCCGTTACCTGATTGTTTCATTGCTTCGAGGCTCACTCCAGCGACTGGGATCGCAGCCGAAGCCATCAGTGCACCAGTCCACGCTGATATCGGAGTGTAGTCCCTGGAGCTTCTGGATAATTATTCGCCTCGGACGAGTGCACCCGCAACAGGCGTACCGACAAGAGTGGCCAATCCTTGCAACATATACATGTCACCAGCAATCCGTGGCAGCTCTTGAACACCAAACCACTCGATATGCGATGCTGGAAATAAGCTGATAAAGGCGCTGGCCAGGAGTGCGTATAAGACAGTGAGACTGACAAAAAAGACCACCGGCGGGTGTTTCATTGCCGTTCAACGACTCAACATTTAGCATAACTCATATGGGACCGATTGTTACAGTGGTAAATGCTACGGTGATGGGAGTGCCGCACTCAATGGTATATATTTTGAAGCAGATACATCGATGTATAATAAGATTGCAATCAAGAGTCCAAGACCGACTTCACCTTTGACAGACACATACATAAACTCCGAATCATGGTAATCATAAAGCTGTTCTCTCGTTGAATCCTTTCATACAACGTAGGCCGGTAAATCAGATTCGGTCCTCGTATATACCGGCAGCGTTTCGCCCAGGTTCTCAAAGGTATTATCGAAAGTATTATCTTGGCGCTCTGTGAGGATGACTGGTCGACGAATTCTTATCTTCCGAGAACTGTTGGATGCTGAAGTATTATCAGCCTTGTCAGATGGCATCGTCACTGCTGACAACGAAACCTCTAAAACAAAGTCGTGCGAAAGCTTCAGGGCGGTGTTCGAGGCCTCTTCGCACACGCATGACTTGCTGCGCTTTGCAACCATCGTCGCAATCGGGCCATACTCAAAGCTTAGTGTCGAAGTCGTCTCCTGATCACTCTGGGACGGTCTCCATTCCTTGCGAGGTTGTCCCTTTGCTACAATATGAGAGACGCTTTGCCTATGATTGGTGGGCTCTTGCTCGGCGTGACGGGCACAAATACCCAGTGGGGCCTCGACGTGCTCTTCAAGCCTCCATTCTACTCCGATTGCTTCCCATGCGTAGATCTCACCTCCTCCGTGCCTGGGTTTAGAGAGAGAGAAATCTACCTTGACTTTCTTGTCCAGTCTGATAATTTGCTCTGACGACAAACGCGCGTTCAACGGGGTTCCTGAAATTCTCATAGAACTCTCACGAACGACTTGGGGTCTGTACAGTGAACGCTTCACTTCAATATTCTGGTTCCAGGTAATTGTTTCTCCAGTGGCGAGAATGAGTTCGGCAGATAATTCGTACGTGAGGTCCAAAAGAGGTGTCGTAACCGAGGGAGGCGTGTCGTTGTCAAGCCGCGTGGTGAACATGAAGGGGTATTTTCCGTCGGATGGCATGACTCTTCTATCGATGAAAGTCCACCTTTGGAGATGAACATAATGGTGAGCGCAGTCAGGGCAGTTGGTACGAAGAGGTTTCTTGTAGTAGTGATGGAGACGCAACGTCACAGAGAAGCTCTTGACGTCTAAATCTTTTCTCACGTCGAGTATGGCCTCCCCTATGAGTGGTGTACCGGTGGAAAGCGCGCTGCTTTCGAGAGTTAAGGGCATCGGCGTCTGAAACTTCCATTGTATGCCAACATTCGTTCGGTTGGGGCCTAGCTTGCGTAGGCCTTTCGACGGGAGCAGCTTTGAGACATAGTCGAGTGAAACCATTCTGAAGTTCACTTTCTGTAGTTAGACTATGTGCAACCGATGGGCGGCAGATCTTACGAAACAGATACTCGAATAAGCGATTGTAACTTTGCGGTTCGATGGAATTTTGTAGTTAGTATGGGGCGCAGCATGTATGTTTAACTCTTATTCCGCGTACCCTGCACAGGAGGTCACAGCTCTGGTCATGGATTTTTCTCCGATGTCTGACAGTCTGGCTTGGTAGGCGTAGAGTCTAGAACAGAAGAGTCACCCGTAAACCTGCAAGTGGTGTCAGCCAGAAGACCAGTCTATGACGTAGGTAGTCTTTAGTTGTGTCTAAAAGTCCCTGTTATCTTGACCACACTCCGCTTTCTGTCAGTATCATTCTGCGATCGATAACAGCAACACAGTCGCCTCCTGCAATACGAGATGAGTTCCGAAAAGGACGTGAAGAAAAGGCGCGGCCTGCGGACTTGAAAATGAGTTCCTTGGTAGTTGGAGATCACGCTGATGAGGGGCTGAACGGTCGGCCCCTCGCCCCGTGATTGTCGACCAGTGCCCACTCTAGCCTAGATAGGCAAGTAAATTCCAGCTATACTCGGCAGACAAAAGTCCCCGTATCGGCCATATGCCTGGACGGAAAAACATGTTTATAATGGGCGGTTTTGCCGTAGGTCCTTCTGGCTGCTAGATTAAGTACTAAAAATATTGAGTCTAAGATCCTCTAAATCTGTATTAAATTATACTAAGATTTTTATTACCTAGATAGAGGTTCTAAATTCTATTACCTCCCCTTAAACGTATACACGCTCACAGTAAGGTAATAGCCAGAGACTTTTCAGCTACTGCAACTTTGTTATTTACGTTATACATGCAGACACCAATATAGGCTATCTCGATTTCATATCTATTGTCTCCATTTACCTACACATTGCAGCTTAGCCGCTCCAGTGCTTGTTATTTTCCTCTACACCATGGAATACAATCTTGCTCATCAATTAGCCCCACAACGAACTTCACGGCTATCTAGTTCAGGCCGTAAGGCATCGTCATCTATCTCATACAGAAGTAGTGCAGGGGTAGTCGCGAATCCCGTAGCCTGCCCCATCTCAGGTCTTGTACCCTGACTGGGCGCAGTGATCGCGTTGCTCACTCTCCTCTTCCGCCGGAGGAACAATACGGTTGCAGCAATAAGAACCGCCAAACCTACAACTGGGAGAATCACGGCGAGAATAATCGTGGTCTCTTTTGAAAGACCAGAGCTTGAGTTGCTCTCGTCCGTCGTCGAGGCCGTTGCTGATACGGTTTGCTCAGCCTGTAGCGGTCCGATGATGTACGTTGTCGGCGTTGTATCGCAACCCCAGGACGTAAGTTTAGCGCTGTCGTCAGAGGCTGTTTGGTAAATAAAGTAGACGCATCGCGACGAGGCTCCATATGCACTAGATAGCAGTCGTCAATGTTGTCCCTAGTCACTAAGTAGTCTTACCATTTCATGATGGGAGAGTAAGGGCAGAGTGAGGCAACTGTGCCTCCACAATCGGGAGCTGAAGCATCTTCGCATGCAGCGGGTATGTAGCAGCTTGTCTCATGGCAACAGCCCCATGACTTGCCGCCGCTGGGGGTGCTGCAGGTGGATGGTGAAGCGCACGCTGCTGTGTAGACTTTTCATTGATGAATGGCAGCAGTTAGCCGGTCTGATGTTGTGTCTCGGACCTGCTCACAGGTACTTACTTGAATTGACAGAAAATTAGCCGCAAATCTGCGCATTTGTAGTTGCCATAAGTGCGTCCACTTGGACGGTGTCAGGTTCGTGTACGTGAGTCGGGCTGAGCTCCCGGGATCGGACGTCGTCCATCGTACCAGTACTCCAGGCGAGAAGCTGATATGTATAAAATGCGTTATGGAACGATCTCCATCTTGTAATCTTATTCTTTTCGGGGCAGATGATGGAAACGGTATGACATCAACCTCCGATATTTGACGGCGTTCTCTTTGGATAGTTCTGTGTTGACTCTAAAAGCTTAAAATCACCTAGACCGGCCGCTAAGGGATCGCTCAGACTGAAACTCTAAGATGACTTCGCTGATTCTATTGTGCTATAACCTTTCTAACATGCTCTTCTATGTTACTTGGCAGCGTGAGACCATACTCGCCCTTAGCGTACCTAAAGCAAAACTCCACGAGGCCGAGACATGCATGTTGAGAGCCAACATATGACCTTCCCTTGTACTCTAGCCCTTGTAGCTCGTAGAAGTAGGCCTCATTGACTTCGAAGAATTGATGTACCACGGCTTCTGTAGGCTTCTGGCCGTTCTTAAAGAATGCCGTGGCAACGCATATCTTGAGCACCGCCGCACCACCTTTTGTCTGCACCACCTTACTCTGCTTCTTTGTTATAAGCTCAGGCTGTTTGTCTAGCTTCGGAGCTGTGGATTCCATGACCTCAGAAGCAGAAAGCCCATTAGCCTTCTCGCTCCTATACTCCGGATCCTCGATGAGTTTAAGGTCGTAACGTGCCAACAGCTCATTAAACCGTTCCATTATGACAATGACCGGGAGACGCTGCGCACGTATCGCCTCTGTGATCTCTTCGCGGTGTATCCGCATCTGCTCTTTCGCCGCAGTCTTATTCTTCAAAGACGCGAGTCCTTTCTCGGAGCAGAGCTTCTGTTGCAGATACGCGATCAGCACTGCGACGGAGCGTGAGCGCCCGGATTTGCAGTGTATCAAGATGTTCCTCCCCTCGCCGCTATGCCTCTTGATAAACTCATTAGTCTCATCGAAATGGTCGATAAGATTAGAGTTGGCGTTGTCCTCGAGAGGGATGATAAGTGGGTACCTCACGATGCTGCTTATCACGCCGTTCTCGTCGGGGTAGAATCGTTGTAGCCCGTATGAGGTGTTGTTCTTGTCCCATGCTAGTGAGTCTTTGGGATGGATAGCAATAACGACCTGTATGTCATTTTTTACAAGGATATCTTCGTTCAGTGCATGGTTCATGCCCCCGATAAAAATGCTTCCGGGTCCCGTGAGATCTATGTGGACAATACGGGACATTTCCGTGATGTCATTCCGGGTCCATTCTCGGATCTCGTTCCAGAACTTGGCATGCAGAAAAGCGAGGTCATCATGCGACGCAAGGTTGTCGAGTGCCTTGTATGTGGTCGGCTCATAGGAGGGGTTTCGCGCAAATAGCTCGCTCCACTCTATTGACGGGGACTGCTTGGTGATTTTGTCCATCGTGGCAGCGATAGAATATTAGCAAGGAGAAAGAAATGAAGAGGAATAACGCCGTCGATCCGAGAGTAAAGATTCGGATCCCCAGTTAAGAAGTTTATGTGCGAGGGTTGTAATCTTGGCGAATCTAAGCCTCAATCGCATGGCTGAAGACATGTAATCACTAAATCCGCAGCTGGACGTGTTGCACGCTGATTGGTTCAAATGCTTTATTACCAGGCAGAGATTTTTCACTTGCCTAATTCATTTTTCCTTCGTGTTATAGCGAATCCATAGTTTAAATATAAAGGTTTTCTATTACATATACTCGGTTAAGAACAGCCACATTTAAATTCATTTCTTCATCAAATACCTGGTTGCCTAGCTAGGTCCCTGTAACTAGATGCTAGCACTCTCCCCTATATGATCATCATTGCGATAACCATGGCTCCTGTTGTTGCTGGTCCTGCTTCTGGAGAGCTTCTAGCTCTCGCTCGGCCTCGGTGATAGGCTCTTTGGGTTGAAACTAAAGGTACCCTGGCGCAGCAATCACGATACCACAGCCGAGGCCGCAGGTAGCTGTCAGAGTAGCAAAACCGACCAAGTGCTGAGGAGCATGGGCGCTCCTGGTCGGGAAAAGGTATCGAGTCGCTAGCGCAGTTTAGCATGAGCGGTAGTCGTAGGCCAACAACAAGGAGACACATCATGACATAGTTGGCAAGGGCGGAATGAACCGAGGCCGAGATTAGGCATGCGACAGCCGTAATTCCGTAAATACCGAAGCTATGCCACCCATCTATCTTGGAGGTTGTCTGAAGTCCACGACAGAGCCAGCTGACACACGGCGCCGGTCATCTAGACAGGGACGGTTATCCGCTGTACCGTGACCTTGGTGTAGCTCATAGATCGTTGGAGGAGGAGAATGTATTGAAGCTCCCTGACCCGGGAGCAAGATGGAGCAAGGTCCGAAGTCGTTATATCCCGTTCAATGGCCAACAGGACCAAGCCAGTATAGGACTACTGTGTTGGAGAGATAGAATATGGGGTTCTTATAACGAGGTAGTCCAGTAGTAGCTTTAAAAGTACAGCTATATGGAGTTTCGTATTTAGGACTCGAATATACAGAAGAAATCCTGTAGCTTCTACTTTTGGTTAATGCAGTTGTAAACATTGTATACCTTCCATCCATCAACTTCATAGAGAACTTTAGCTCCTTTGTTTCTGCCAATGCTTTTGTAGCAATTGAACTTCTTATACCCATTGCTTCCTGTCCCTGCCCAAGCATTCAAATCCATCTTAACTGCACCAGCCGCAATTTGAGAGGTAAAGGTTACCCCGCTGCGAAATCTGCCTTGGTCTGTCAGCTACCATATACAGCAGGTGGAAATCTAGAATATTTCAGCTTACCTTTAACAGCCTTCCCTTCCCAGTATGTGAAAGTTCCATGAGTGACATCGGTGTAATCGCTAGGACGAGCCATATTGCCTGGAGGACTTTTGTCACCGTAGTATGCCATTCCGCTAGAGACTTCGTTGCCTTTGACGGAGTTGACAAGATAGACGTACTCGTAGGCGGCGACTGAATGGACCCCGGCTAAGGCGGTGAGGAAGGATGTGACCTTCATGATGGCTAGGAGGTACTGTGTTTGATGGTAAGCGATACAGGGCAAGCCTTGGCAAGGAATGGCAACATTATATACTTGAGAGATGTGCAATCAGTGGGTCGTATTCTCTCTGCAGTCATATGTGCACCAAAGTTCCCAAGCTAATCACATGACTTAACGAAGCATTGACTAATAGTATTCAGGCTAGAAGCTACAATACGATCATGAGCTGGCCTTCAGCTGTAACATTAGTGCTTACAACTACGCACCTACCGCTCAATTTCAAGAGCATAGATTTTAAGACTGTTCTAGAACTTAGGTCTTTGGGAACTTTTAACCCCATGAGTGAAGAATGCGCCTGTCTTCGGTTAGCACGAGCCATGATCCTGGGAGGGGGCTGAAATATGAGTCGATAACACGGGTTGTCTGGCGAGAGTTGCTAAATGCTGACTGCTGATTTAAGCTCGCAGCCACGAGCCTCAACTGCATGGACGGGGCTGGGTATTGTGGCTCTTGATGGCCAAATATCTCACTTACCTCGAAAGAAATTAAAATGCAACCTGTAAATTACAATATTTTACGTCTATTTCTTTAAGATCTACCATCGGGGTTAAGTAGATATGTTACTACACTGCGTGTTGAAATTGTGTGGCTTTTGACATGCCCTTTAATGAACTTATCGTAGACCACGGGCCTTGTTTCATAGACGGGCAGTACTGGGCACCGATGAAGAGGCCGTTAGGCGATCCCGTCATGGATAACAGCCAATAGCTGGCTCTTCATCGTATATAATCCCTGGGATAAACTATACCTAGTCTGTCCAGGTAGTTAACGTTTTCTAAGAAGCCAGGGTACCCCAGCTGCTAACAATGGACTCCTCTGCAGCTGAAAGAAATAAAGCAGACCACGCAGCGCTAGCCTATTTTTAACTAAAGGCGATGCAGCCCTAGACCCAAACGATGGTTGGGAGGTAGACTGATGGGCGGCATTTATTCATGATCATGTTGGAGGGGACTTCGCAGAGGAAATAGCCGACGAAGGACAGATACACAAGAAGGGAGTAGTCTCAGAGCTCGGAGTTAGTCGACGTGATGCTTGTACTCAAGTGAGATGAGCCTACCGCATGTTGAGACTCTCACTCATTCCAGCTGCATTTGTTCAAGTCAGTCGCTGTTTATCCCGCCATCGGTTGATCTCAGAGCTCACGAAATTCCCCCGATCCAGGTATGCAAGGACATACATCAACTATAGGCAAGGCAGAAGAGTGAAATCAATCTTTCGAACAAGGCGTCGTTCTTCGGCTGTATCAGGGACATAGTTTGCCAGATGGTGAGCTGCTCATCGTCAGCCAGTGCATCGCCAGGCTTGACGATCTCGCTATCTGCAATATCTTGGGACACACGTTGCTGAAGGACGGTTTTGCCTTCATTTTTAGAGTCCATCGCGATCGTGGGATAGATCTACAAGAAAGGTAAGATCAAATGTAGGAAACGAGGCGGAACGGCCCGTCGGGGAACATGGGCATTATATCTCCAGGATCGGCAGTCGGCGTGGTTCTCCGATCACCGAAGATCCTTCCCGATCAAAGACTTTCTCATTGCCTAGTTCATTGCTTCAGATGATAATCATAAAATCCCGCCCCTCCGTACGTGCCAGGACAGGAGGATGTTTCTTGAGAACGAAAAATCCCTGTACAGCGCAGAACTATGGTGCGGGGTATCTGCCATCAAGCTTGTTGAGGAAAGGAAACTAAAAGCGACGAGAAGCATAGAACGTGCCGGCGTACAGATGTATAGCCCGGCTATCATATTGCCAAGATGTATGCCTGAAGGCCGATGACCGTTGGACGAGGGACAGAGAGCTATTTTCCGTATAACTGCTGAGTCGTTAGTGGAGCCCAAGATCAGTGCTCTCTGTGATTGGCTTCCTTAGCTCCAGGGTATTTTTCATGATGGGCTGTTGAAGAAAAGAAGAAGTTGCGATTAAATCTTTGGTAGGTAGGAGCTACATGTGTTGTTTCGAGTGATACTTCTTCACCGTTTATTTTTGCATTTCTATGCGTATTGCATGCTTTAACAAGAACCAGCTGCCACCTCTGTCTTATGCTTCACGCGCTACCAAGTTTCATTCTATCAAAGGATCATACCCCAGTTACCTTCAAACCGTGTCAGCTCGACTTCGAAGGAATCATGTCAGCATGAGTGTATGTACCTTTGTATCTCCTCATCTTCGCTACAGATTTTTAACCGCCCAAGCCTTCTTTTACCTGTAATCATGATGATATTGTGCGTTGACTGACGCTGACTATGGCGGGACGGGCCGTGCATATAGGACGGCGCTTAGGTTGTCCAGTCAGGTCAGTCTTGTCCCCGCATCCGTCATGGATCAAGTTTATTTTAAGCCTGGAAACTCATTTCACAGCGCCAATAAACTTCTTCTACTCCAATAATAGTGATACAAGCAGATAGATGTCTCAGCAGTGCACGTGATGAAACTGCATCAGTCTTAAACCCCTCATATGCTCTGTATGAGCTCTTTCTTTGCTGTCAAGTCAAGTCACATCATATCGCCACAAGCAACATGGTCTCAACACAACCCCCAAAGGACCGCAATGAATTCAGAATAGCAATTGTGTGCGCTCTGCCTTGCGACGCTGATGCTATCACACTACTCTTCGACGAGTTCTGGGACGAGATTAGTGCGCCTTATGAGCGATTAGAGACAGACAGGAACACATACATCACTGGACGAATTGGACAACACAATATCGTTCTTGTCACTCTACCTCGCCCGGGGTGTACCAGTGCGGCAAGTGGATCAGCCTACCTGACATTAAGCTACCGCAATCTCAAGCTTGCGCTACTCGTCGGAACATGCGGAGGCATGCCACGCATTGGCAACATTGATGCATACCTTGGTGATGTAGTGATTGGTAAGGATGTTACGCAGCATGACTTCGGCACCCATTACCCGGGTGAGTATGTCCTGAACGATGCAGCCGAGAATATGATACGAAGAGCAAGCAAGGAATTGCGAATCCTGCTGGCAAATCTGCAAATGGAATTTACGAGAAACCGTTTGAAGAAAGCTGCCGAACACCATCTGAAGGATTTGCAAGAGGCTGCACGGAAAGCAGGGCGGAAAGCAGACTATCAATATCCAGGAACGAAAGAGGACAGGCTCTTCCCCCGGGATTATCGTCACGAACACAAAGAGTCCTGCACTCTGTGTAAAGATAATGCCCACGGCTTTTGTGAAGCAAATTACAGATCTCCATGTATTGAGACCGGATGTGACTTCTCAAAGTTGATCCATCGCCATCATCGAGACGATCTCCCGCAAGGCGCAGAGTTCATACCAGAGATCCTCCTCGGACGGTTCGGTTCAGCAAATATACCTGTCAGAGATGGTGTTTATCGAGACGAATTGGCTGAGAAATATAGCCTTGATGCTTTTGACATGGAAGGAGCTGGTATATGGGATGAGCTCCCCACATTGATAATTAAAGGGATTTCTGGTTACGCGGATAGTCACAGCAACAAGGCTTGGAAGGACTTCGCATCCGCGACAGCAGCTTCTGTGGCAAGGGCCATTCTTGGACGTTATCCAAGCAGCGATATGGAGCCTCCGGTTCCTCTGCGTGGTATGTACTGGTTCCTTTTCATCGTACAATAACTGACATTTAGTAGCGCAACAAGAAGCCAATGAGCTTAGTGTCGCAAGCAACTCCCTTGTGGATGTAGGCTCGTGTAATAAGCAAGAGATTGCAGGGAGCTTGACATATGCCTCTGAGCCGGTAGTGATACCCAGAGAGATAAATACTGCGAACTACTATTGGAGGAGGCTGTTAGTAGGTGGTTGGAAAACAAGCCTTCTGGTTGGAAGCGGCATCCTTATAGTTTATGGTTTGGTGTAAAGTTTTCATCTACTTTCAGCATCATAAAACCTGCCTACGCATCTTCATTGCATAAGTGATTAATCGATACCAACTGCGTCTTGAAAGCTTTAAAGAAAATGAGGACTGTATCTCTTAGCTAGTATGTCTGTGCTCAATTGTGTTCACGAATGTAACCTCATTTTACTGCAAGATTAATAGACCGTGCCAAGTTCCAGCCATGTACAATGTTCAATTTATATATACGTTGAAGTACTAACTCGATCCAACCTCTCCATCTTCAACACTGCCATGATATGTACCAAACTCTTCACACCCTATCTCATGCAACTCATCCAAGTCATTTCCAATCAAGACATCAGGCCAAGAGCCGATTCAGCCCCCTAGTTACCAACATACTTGACAGTAACAGAGTTGCTGGTGATAGAACCAACAGCCTGGACAGTCTGACCCTGGTCAGGAGAAATATCAATGATCTGAGCACCAGAAGGACCAGAAGTACCCTTGGTTCCAGAGACAACAGCATTGGTGAAAGTGACAGTGCCAAAGTCGGCAAGGTCAACCTGGCTACCGCCCTCCTGGAAAGCCTCAACAATCCACTCAGCGTTGGTCTCGCAGAGGGTAGAAGGAGTGTTGGTGAAGCTGTGAGTGGCCTTCTGGTTAGTGGTCAAGTTCTCAAGGGTAGCGACACCCTTGGTCTTGGAGGACGCATCAACAGTCATGCGGATCTGATCGCCGACGGAGACGTCAAAGTTGCTGAAGCTGTAGGCATAGTCGGGAATCCACTCATACCAAGCATCGAAAGATCCATCGGCATAGAAGGAAATACCAGTCTGAAGGATAGCAGTCTGGCAGGTATCGCCGTCGATGCCAACCCAAGCAGAGGCAGCAGCGCCGTCAGCACCGCTGACCTCAGGGACGGTGATGGTGCCCTGGACTTTGTTGTAGCCGCTTCCGATCTGAACAGCACCGGCCCAGTTGCCAGAGTACTGGTCGTTCTTGGTGCGAACCTCAGAAAGAGATGTGAGGCGCTGGTTGGGGTGAGAGCTGTACTTGGCTCGGCGGGCAGAGCGAGGGACAAGGGGAGAAGTGTCACGGGGAGTGAGCTTGGTGCCAGGAGCAGCGAGGGCAAGGCTGGCGGCAGCGAGGAAGAGAGTGAACTTCATGATAAAGGTTGAGTTGGAAGTGTTGGACTTGAAGAGATGAGATGAGCTTGATTGTTTCTGATGCTTCTGGATATTTTCTTTCTCTTGGCATTTTCGCAGACTTATATAGATTTTGGATCTGTAGTATTTCCTATGTGCTCTACTATCTATCCCATTAATCCAAGACTATTCCTCAAAGCGTAGGTCCATAACTCCAGATATCCTCGATGCCGTACTTCCGTATAATCAGCTGCAAGTCCAAAACTACTAATGTGTATCGTGAGTGCGGAATATTCTATCACATCTCTATACCTGCACTCCAACCAAACCTCCTCCCTTTTCTGGACATTTCACCATTAGCCCCGGCAGTCATGTCTATCGGACTTTATACCACTTGCCTATCTGAAAGGGACCTTTTATAATACCGCTATCACTGATGCAGCCTGGCTTCCGAATGTGGGCACATCCGTGGCTTCGTGTGAGATGATTGGAGAGAAGTCGAGTCTAGGACCTGATTGTAATCAAGCTTGATCTGGTAAGTGCGCCGAGGCCGGATGTAAAGCGGCATCTCTTACAGCTGGTCTGCGGGAGTTGGCGTGATGTGCCGTACGAAATGACAGGGGTTCGATCTCCGATAAATACTATATAGAAAATAATTACGTTATATATTGAAACTGAACATATATAAAGTTCATCTGGAGTTATCAACATAATAATTAGACATTTAACTTAGGTTTTGAGAATGAGCAGACCCTGATGATCTCTGATCTTGACACGAGAGTGGCATGCATGAATATCCATGCTATTCTGTTATCAGTCGTGATCGGCGCTAAGTTCGGCATAAAGATGCCGTGCAACTCCTTTGCAAGAATTGTCCGCCACAAACATGGCAATGATGTGCAGCAACCCATTTATTGCAGCTAGGTATAACTCATGAACTTTTGTCGCTGCTAATGATTCCTTATCACATGGGTCTATGCGTTGGTGTTGCGCTATTTTACAAGATCAGTTGTCACAACGGGGACGGTCATATGGAACTTCCGAAGCTCCTTGCGAAGGAGTCCGGCTTCTAGTTATTCCCGGAGTAGAGCCTTCGACATATTGTATTCGAGAGAGGTACTGCTGGTAAGCGCTCATCATAGACGTGTCTCTCAGGATTGAGTTGCGACTTGAAGTTTATAAATCGCCGGGCCGTATCAAGTTGCCACAGCTGTCGTGTTTGTTCTACAATTCCGTCGGTGCCTTGCAGTATTTCTACTCTTTTAAAAGTTACGGTCTAACCTCTGCCCGTTCATCTTTGGAGGATGTCGCAAACACACAGGCCGTGCCGAGTATCTATGGCCCATGCCTTCCAGAGGGTCTGCTAGAAAACGAGGGCAATACCAGACAAAAAGCTTAGCGACACGCGTCATTACAAAGAGGCTTGCCTTGTGGAAGGTATTGGAATGACATAGAAGATCTGTATCGCGCTCCTGAAGCTTAGTTATGCATCCTGCTACAACGTCTAGATTCTGAGTTACACTTACCATTCGTGGCTGTGATCTGTAGGTCCGAGCTTGTAATCCACTGACAGAACTCAGTTCAAATAGTTCCGATGTATTGTTTTGAACTTCTGTGGCTGGAACAAGAGGTTCAGTCAGTGGCAAATCTTTGCGTGGATGAACTTCTCATGACAATGTTGGATCCCTCTCGGTACTAACGATACAGTTCAAGGCGCATGCTCTTGTCCAAAGACGTGAGTTAAACAATAGTTCACCCGAAACCCTATTGGCCATCTTTTCTAGACACTTCTATCCAGCCAGTCAGAGATGAAACTATATCGCCGTTACAGTTCAAGTACACGGCCAAACATAACATTAACTTCAGAAAGCTCTTAGACGCACATGCCCTAATGCGAAAACTTAAACAGGAACAATTATATGTACTTGAGTTTTTCTTTTTACTGTCCCCTCATTGGAAGGAATTCATTCAGAGATTTCCCTAGTGCGACAATGGTTCGTTCAGCCATCCGTGCAAGTTCGCGACGGCCAGTACGGCAAACAACTACATTAAACTCCCAACCAGATTTCAAAATGCGTTGGTACAGTCTCTACGCGGGAGCCCGACTAGAAATACTCGACTTTGTCGTCCACTCTACCATCCAAGAGAAAGGCTCCATCGCACAATACGCCTGCGTATCCCGAGAATGGCAAGAGTGGTTCGAGATATTCACATTCAAGCGACTAGAAATCTCACCATCTGACATCATGCCATTCATAACCGTGTTCATGAATCTTCGCCGCCGAAGATACCTCCAATACATTGGCGCGAAACTCGATCTGCCAGTTCACGAACACATTCAAGATCCGTTTCTTGATCGCGATGAATTCGTAAACATACATCAGCAAATGCAAGCCCTTTCACAGCAGGATCCTATGCTGTGTTGCAATTATTCATGGCTGAGATATAAACATCAAGAGGACATGTCATGGCTGAAACATCGAGAGGAGAATTCGTGGCTGAAACATCAAGACGAGGAAAACAACCGTGCTTTCACGAATGTTCTGCGAGGTCTGTTTGCGGAGCTTTTCCAGTGGAGAAGAGAGCACTGTCATCACGAGGGTATTGAGCTGGAGATCATTGCTGATACCAAAAGTCATTGGCAGAAGACTGCGGAAGAGTGTCAGGCACTCAATCCTCCTAGCGACAACGGTAGTGGGGACTTTCATAACAGTCTCTCAAGCGAGCTCCAGATCTTTCATGCCCCTCCGTACCACGGACATCAAGTGCTGCACGATGGTGAGCTAGACTTTTCCTTTTGGCTGGAGCTAGACGTGCAATTCGGAGGGACGCTGGGTCCTGAGGTCCACGTCATCTCGGGCCTATCAATCCTTCGACGAAGTGTTCGTCACTTTGACCCGGAATTTATTGCTCATATTGTAAGCCTACTTCCGCGTCTGAGGGAACTTCGATGGGAGGTTAGACCTCACGCGCATTGGCGAACTGAGCATAAGTTCCATAGTCAACTGCAAAAACTGCTAAAGACGTTGAATCCGGCTATGACCAAGGTCAGGATCCAACAGCAACCCACGTCAAAACCGCTCCACAGCCCAAGCCCCTCTATGGACCGTCCAAGTCTCGGTGATCGTCTGATCCTATCATGTCCATTTCTTGTAAACATCTACATGGACATTAAAGTCGACATTACCAAATTCTTCTACATGCGGAATCATTTACAAAATGTTCGTATCATGTGCGTACGGACTCACCAGGCATTGCTTGACGAACTCCCCAACACCTCGAATGTGTTGTTTGGCGGTATTGCCAAGGCGGTGTCCAAGATGCCAAAGCTCAGCGCTCTGTGTGTGTTTAACAAAACCGACACTGAAGCTTGCGCTGTTAACTTTGTTGTGGAGCGTGATAGCTTTAAAGTCATTGCCCACTGCAGTTGGCCATTTAATGTCAGGGATGAGACCAAGGCCCGCTGGAGAAAGGCTGGGAGACATCAGCCAGGCAATTTGGTTTGGTTGGCAGCGCAGAGCTCGTACGACACTGTTAAACATGAGATCATGTTGCAACAGCAGTGGCATAGTAGTTTCTGCTGAATATTCACAGCTTGTGCACTTCGTTACAAGTGCATAATGGTTTGTAGGAGAGCAAACGCAATATGATTAGAACTGCCTACTCGATGAGAATTCTACAAAATATACAATAACTCTTATGCACTATCAGCGTAGGTATATTATCCTTGGCCTCTTCACTCTTCATCCTCCTCTAACAAATCATACCACTCGGGGATCTCTTTGACGAGTCCCCACATGTACTTTTCCAGCTTTGTCGCACACTTGGAATAGACAGTCGTTGCGTCATTATATTTCCGACAATTGCTAAAAATTAACTTGAGATCACTAACAAGATCCCTTGGCGCCGCATAGTAATCATGCTCTAGTCTTTCAAGCATCGTCGACAAGTCCATCGGGGATGTTATGACGTTATAGTAGTCTGGCACATCGTCCTTGTTGACTGGCTGGAGAAAAGGCCATGCTTGTTTGTGGTCTTGAACTTGGTACAGGAGCCGTCGCATCTCGTTGAAATGAGGCCCGTGGCGTGGCTGCCTTGATAGTTCGTCCATGTCTGGGGACCAACCGGTTGCCCGGATATGAGGAATAGTGAGCGGGTCGATTGGAGTGATGGTGCCATCGGCCCATTGCTGAGGAGGTTGGTAAATGATGTGGCTTTTATTCATAGGTCGGATCTTTGCGAGCACGGTTTCTTTTTGCTTGAGAAGCATTCGTCCAATCTCCAAATAGCGTATCCGGGGTACCATAGAGCATTGCATCAGCGTTCCTCCTTCGTAGTCTTTTATATACCCCATCCAGATGGATCTCTCAAGTGAAATATCCTTCGTAAAGCCCTGCTTCTGAAAATACCCAGTAGCATAGTTATCTGCATATGTCAAGAAGTACATTACCGGGGACGTTGCCTTGACGTAGTCCTTTAAATGGGCCATGAGATGGGCGCCATAACCTTTAACTTGTTGATCTGATGATACAGCGCAAAAGACGATCTCGGCAAATTTCCGCGCTCGAAATTCTCGAAATGATATACCGCCAATAACTTCCAGGGGCTTCTTCACAATGGCGATGGATAGATGGGTACGGTCATAGACAAGACGTGCGATATAGTCCTTTGGCATTTTCGGCAGTTGCTTCTGGAACAAACACTTGAGCCCTGTAAGAAGAATCATGCTCTCTCGTGTACCATCATTATTAACAACTCGATACTCTATCTCGCCATTTCGCTCTTCAACCACAGCAGGCTTCAGATGAGTTAGGCCAAACTGACATTTATTAAGTGGCCAGCGCACTCACTTTGTCAGGGAAGGGTATTCTGCTAGATATATCCCAGAGCCCTATGTCTGATCTGTCCGAATCTTGATTGGAGCTCTTGAGTCTTTTAGCATCGGATTGAGTTTCTGGTTCAATTGAAGCTGGACGCTTCGCGAGAGGGAGACTTTGCCCGTCCGCGAGCGGATGCGCCTCGCTGTCCATCTGTATCAAGTGGTGGAAAGGCGCTCCGAGCGATGTGTAAAGGACAAAGAATTAAGTCAGTGAAGGTATTAGAATGGCTTAAATAAATATTCTCTTAAAAATTACAAACACCTGACCAGCCATGTGACCAGAGAAGTGAGTTCATTGACAACCAACAGACCAATTAGATAACGAGTTGACCTGCCAATCATTTCACAAAACTTTACCAACAGAAACCAACTAAGGCTTTATATAATCAGGCTTGTCTGAACTTTGCAGGTGAGATGAAACATACATAATTTGAAGCAGCGAAGAGAGCGGTCCAAGTGTTGGTGGGTGACCATGCTTGGTACTATATGGCTGCGCAGGATACAGCGGGCTGTTATCTACGGCGCTGAATGGGTAGCGAATCTCCGTTTCTCCTGTTGCGGGGACTTTTAATAGATATCTAGTAATACCTGCATGTTATGATTGATTTGTCTTATACCCAAGCTAAGACAAGTCGGCTAAAAGCTCAGACATACATGGAGTTCAAAGACTGCGATTGCACTAGATTAAGTCACGTCACAGAAACCTACAAGCTTGGAAATTTTATGTCAATTTGATGTCATTTATCCTATCCAAGACTTATCCCAGGCCAACCATGTCCAGATCATTATTATTGTGCCTGCGCTATCCTTTCCATCCCCTTCCGTTCTAAGGTATCATGAGTGTATTTTACTCGTCCAGCAATCTAGTTATATCACCATCTGCGAACAATAGCGCGACGTCCAGGATATGTAGGCGCCACTGTCGCGTTCTTACCCGACACTCCACCAGAGGGTAGAAGGACTGGGATGTCGGGGTGCTGTAGGGCTTCGGCTTCAGCGATGGGCATCTCTCCTGCGCCCTCATGAGGTTCAGCGGGTTGAGTTGCAGGAACCTCGTGTGCCATAGTCGCTATTGGTGCAGCCGGGTGTTCGGCAGCGGGTGCTTCGTGGCCCATTGTCGCGACTGGTGCTGCTGGGTGCTCTGCGGCGACAGACGTCTCATGAGCTGGTGCTGCTGGGGCAGCAGGGTGTTCGACGACAACTGGTGTTTCGTGAGCTGGAGGCGCGGCGGGATGCTCAGCTACGACAGTCTCGTGAGGCGCTGGAACCTCTGCTGCTGGTGCGTGTTCAGGGACCTCCACGACAACTGTCTCGTGTGGTGGTGCTTGATGGGCTGGTTGTTCGTGCTCGGGCTGTTCAATGACCACGACGGGATGTTCTTGAGGAGCTTCGACGGGATGAGCAGTGGGTTGAGCGGCGACGTGCTCGGTGACTGTCTGGATCACAGTTACATGCACGGGCTTCTCTACCTCGACAGTGTGAACAACCTCAACGGGTTTCTCAACTTCAACAGTGTGGATCTGCTGAACGGGCTTCTCGACAACTTGAGTGTGCACCACTGTGACGGGTACTTCGACATTGACAGGCTTCTCGACTTCAACCACTGAAGTATGGACGACTGTGTTCTCAACCACGGATGTATGGATGACAGTCACGGGCTTCTCAACTGGTACTTCAACAGGTTGAGTGTGAATCACCGTGACTGGTACCTGAACGGGGACCTCGACTGGCTGGGTGTGAATCACGGTGACGAGCTTCTCGACCTCCACGGGCTGTGTATGGATGACGGTAACGGGTTGTTCAACTGTCTGGTGCACGACAGAAGTCTCAACGACTGTCACAGGTTTCTCAACCTCGACGGGTACAGTGTGAACGACAGTGACTGGCTGCTCAATGGTCTGATGAACCACCGAGGTCTCAACCACTGTAACAGGCTTCTCGACCTCGACCGGTTGGGTATGGATGACTGTAACGGGCTGCTCGATGGTCTGGTGTACAACAGATGTCTCGACAACTGTAACTGGTTGTTCAATCGTTTGGTGGACAGTCTCGATAACTGTGACTGGCTTTTCGACCTCGACTTCGACGGGTTGGGTGTGAATGACTGTAACAGGCTGCTCAACTGTCTGGTGAACAACAGAAGTCTCAACCACGGTCACAGGTTGTTCGATCGTTTGGTGAACCGTCTCGATGACTGTAACAGGCTTCTCGACTTCCTGGTGGACGATCGAAGTCTCGATGACTGTAACTGGTTTCTCAACAGGAACATGCTGAACCTCCGTCACGGTCGCATGCACCGTCTCAGTCTGGTGCACAACCTCAGTCACATGAACTGTCTCATGCACTGTCTCGTGAACAACCTCCCCAGGTATCGTCACGTGCACCGTCTCATGAACAGTGACCGGCTCGCACACCACGGGCGCAGCCTCCTCAGCAGGAGGATTTCTTCGGAAAAATGACGGAGAAGCAGTCGCCAGACCAGCAAAGGCAGAAGCAGAAACGATAGTTGAAAAGTGCATGGCAGGCCAGCCTCTTTGATTAGAGATAAGCAATTAGGAAGGAAACGTTTCTCGACTCGGCGATACCAGATCGCGTGGGTTGATATAAAAAATGAACGGCAGGTTTTAATAAAATTAAGGAAGAAACAAACGACAATAAAGAATCGAATGGGGATCACAAAACACGCTCCAGGCGGAAATAGAGCGAAAAGAAAGAATGTGTAAAGAGAGAGGGAGAGGGATGAAAAAGGCTAAAAGCGACGGGAAAAGACGAGGTTTTTCTTCGTCTTGGCCATGATGTTTTGGCGTTGCATTTCATCCAGGGAACATGAGACGTGGCTACCCTTCGGGCAGTGATGAATCCGCTCCAAAATGTCATGATTTTTTGGGGGTTTTTTTTTCCTCGCGCCTCGTTCCCAGCTCGGAAAGTTGGCTCGCCGCAGGGAGTCGGTGTTTGGAGGAGGTATCTTGGCGATGTGCACTTGTCTCGGCATTGATTCAGCTGCCCTCCTCCCCTGCCCGTATATCAAAGCACAAACCATCAAAGCACAATAGAGTTGGGTTAAGCTTAAGAGGCATAACGTTAAGTCAGATAACCTTAGAGCATGAACCCCTGTTTGAAACTGTTGCATTGGGGGAATTTGGGGCTCATAGCGGGCTTGGCGACCTCCTGGCCGATGTTTCCCTGCAGCGGAAGGCCTTGGTCCCGGCCTTAGAGGCCCCGTTTCTCGGTTTCAGCCTTGTTACCAGAGATTGAGGAAGAAAGTGACTGATGTTATACGAACTTGGGATGAGTTGGCGCCTTCACCAGCGTTTTGGGTTAGCTGTCAAGGTCTCATCTTGACTATCCTGAAACAGAACCCCGCCAAGTCTTGTATCACGGATCTTGCGGCAGGAGGCTCCTCAGTTGACGTAAGATAAATAGCCTTGGGAGTTCCCTGCGAAGGATGTTTTCTTTTTTTCTGGTGAACTGTTCGTAGAATGCAGTTCTTGCGAGGCCAAGGTTGACAGGTGTTGGCAGTTGAGTCGTTATCTTATCTCGCAGGCCTTATCTTATCTAGTCAACTCCGAGGCTATTCTTAGCAATGAAGTGCGGCTGAGAGGCATGGGATTTCAGCTTCGATATCCGTAGTATGCTTACTCTTGCGATATTAACTTGTCCGTAATTCTTCGTAACCATCATCCATCACCAGAATTTCTCAAGGTCTGCGTTTTCACTGCGCCAATCTCCTGTACTCATCGATGCACGTAATATCTCGAAACAACCACGACGTGTTATCAGTATGAATAACCTAGACTCCTTGGTGCAGACGCCTTCGGATCGATTAAGCCGCCTATCCGGAATCCCTCTTGACATCATCCTCCACCATCTCGATCTCGCATCATTCACCAACTTACGTCTCACCTCACGCCAGCTAGCCACCAACACCATCCACTGTCGTTTCTTCAGATCCTCCAAGACCGATCTATTTCTGGCTAGTTTACAATCTCTCTCAGATAGAGTCTCTCACCCTCAGCTGGGGCCCGTGCTGAGAGAGCTCACTGTTGTTGCAACGCTCTATGACACCCAACCAGCCGAGGCGACTGTCCAAACAAGGAAGAAATGGTCTGAATTCGACAAGGACGAACTCCACCGTGATACAGAGAATTATCACCAACGCGTTGAAGATCTGCGCGAGAGAAACGTAGATTGCACAGATGAAGAAGTACAAGAGGCGCAGCAAGATCTTGAATGGATGCAGACAAGAATACAACAAGATGCAGACAACGGTGGCAGCCAGGCCATTCGCTCGTTAACCAGCATCTTTGGAATCGCTGTCAATCTTCGTGTTATCAATCTAGACGCCTGTATCATCGGAGGTCGCACCAAGACCTGCTCACCAGCTGAACATCACAAATGGTATCGATCCGACCACCAGAGATCAAGTTGGCCTTCAGTCTGGGCAGCAGCATCCGAAGCCTACTTCATCGTCATCTTGGCCGTATCCCGCAGCAGGATCCAACTTGAGAAACTCCACATCTTTCCTGATACGCCGGCATGCAGTGTGCAGCTCAGCCGTGTTGAGCCTTCTTGGATAGCGGTGGACGTGGATGATTTTGCATATGCTTGCAAAAACATCAGGTCTTTCAGACTGAGCTTCTCCACGAATACAAGCATCGGAGTATCACCGCCTGCCCAAGGAGACCCCCTTTTTCGTCATGCCTTTGCAGCAAGCTCTGACTACAGGCCACATCCAGAGCGGGATCTGGATGATTGTGCCGATGCAGCCGCAATTCTTAGATTTATGCACAATCTCACATCCCTGGATCTTCATTGTTATCGCCCAGATAATCTCCTTTTTCCTGAATACACCAGGGCTTTTTATTTTATCAGCCAGAAGATTAGGCTCGGCTGTCTGAGGGAGCTTTCTCTGCGCGGTCTTCCCCTGCGACCAGACGACCTGATTCTCTTCTTAACAAACCACCCAACTATCACGAAGCTGTCTCTCGATGGCATTCTTCTAGTGGGCGGATCATGGTCACCTGTCTTCTCATGCATCGAAACTATGCCTGCCCTGGAGAGTCTTCACCTCAGCTCCCTCAGCACGGAGTTCAGCCACGTAATAAATCTTGATCCAGTAGAACGCACTCTTGAAGCCGACGTACAAGATATGGAGAAGTGGGTTCCTTGCGGAGATGGGCATATCTTATACACACGAGATATGTGCAGGGAGGAGATTCGGCAGGGACTAAATTTTAGACCGCAGCCGGGACCTCGAAATATTTGGCGGGACAATACGCTGGCATACTTTGAACGTATTCAGTATGAGTTTGGACCTCCTTCGAGTGTATGGAATTGGGAACCATTGAATGAGGATAGTGCGTAGATACATTGCAGGCAAAGAATGGGTAGCCGGTATACTGCCCGGATTGACTTTGATAAGAGTGTTATTTTGAGTTGATAGTCCCCACAGCTGATGGCTTACATCACGCGCCTCGCACACGGGGAGAGACTTACCCTAGGTAGATGATAAAAATTATCTTTTTAATACAAGAACAGGAGTATGCTTCTCAAGCATAGTAAAAGGGCTAGTTTTGAGACTACTGTATAACAATTTTTCAATTAACATGCACTCACAGGGTACATCACCACTTTCCGGTTGATGGTACTCTATTTTCTCTGTTTTGGTGATTGGATAGACCTTGGTCTAGATGCTGATGTCAAGTCAAGAAATGCATATGACTACCTGTCCCATTGACAATTAGAAATGCTTACTAGCCGCCAGATTTGAATCCTAGGCGAAGCTCGGGATTTACCACAACGTATCAAATGTCTTTAAAGGCCTGTAATGTTGTTTAACTCGGCATCGAAGCTATTTTCTGTCGTTGTCGAGCAGGTCCGGGTATTGCGACGGAAATGCGGTAACCAGGGTGATGATTTTAAGTTTGTTGAGCACGACGCGTTTCAGGCACTCACAGTGGGAACTCGATTTACTAACAGTGCAACGTTCAAGGCCGTGCAAGACATTAATTCACGGTCAAATTGTTGAGAAGAATTATCCATCAATATACATTGTTCAAGGAATGTCTATAGTCTAGGTCTAAGTCTACTTTATAATCGTATCTCGTCAAAGACGACCGGTCGCACTCGTGCATCGCCCTCTATAAACATAAGGATCGTGTTCGTTATTATCGCGTTGGATCGTTCGTCATATTGCTACCGGTAGCAGCGCGGTCTTTGTTTTCTCTTCTTCTTCTTCTTCTTTACTGGCGGGTGTTGATTGGAATTCGAGTCTCATTGGAATCTAACATCTATGCCTTAGCTCCTGTAACATTACAAATCTTAGTCAAACAAGTGTTCTTTTGCTGTCCACGAATGGTGTCCAGGTCCGATTTACTCAGTCCTGGGTCGCTTCCGGGACTCACCATTCTCTCCCTGCTCCTCAAAGTACTCCAGGCTTCCCTTGGGATCAGCCTTCATGGTCTTTCCGCCCTCCTGCCATCCGGCAGGGCACACCTCGCCGTACTCGTCGGTGAACTGGAAGGCCTTGACCAGGCGGATCGTCTCCTCGACGTCGCGGCCGACGGGGAGGTCGTTGACGGTGATCTGGCGGAGGACACCCTTGGGGTCGATGATGAAGAGGCCGCGGAGCGCGATGCCCTCGTCCTCGATGAGCACGCCGTAGCTGCGCGAGATCTTGGTGGACTTGTCGGCGATGAGGGGGAGCTCCAGGTCGGGGCCCAGGCCGCCCTGCTTGCGGGGCTTCTCAACCCACGCGAGGTGGGTGAAGTGGGAGTCGGTGGACACGCCGAGGACGGTGGTGTTGATCTCGCGGAAGCGGTCGAGGGCGTTGTTGTACTGGATGATCTCGGTGGGGCAGACGAAGGTGAAGTCCATGGGGTAGAAGAGAAGGACGACCCTACGAAGCATCAGTCAGTATAATCCGTCCATCCAGGTCCTCAGGGGGAGGGGAGAGAGCGTGAAATCGTACCATTGTCCCTTGAAGTCAGAGAGCTTGATGTCTCTGAACTCGCCTCCAGGGAAGAGGGTAGTAGCCGAGAAGTCGGGAGCAGGGCGCTGAACAAAAGCTGAAGACATTGTGATGGTAGTTATCGTGATATCGATTGAAGAAATCTAGAAGGACGAAAAGAAGGGGAGGGAGAAAAGGTTTAAAAGCTAAAAAGCTTCGACGCGACTAAAGAAACGTCTCAGGAAAAAGCAATCAATGTGGAGCCCGCGTTATCAGGGGCCGGGCCCGGTCATGGAACAAAATGGAAATCATCAAATTTTAGCGCCATATTAGCTGATACCGTGATAAACAGCCTAGACAGAGTGAGCAAGTAAAGTAAGTTTATGTAATTAGTGCTATTGACTCATGGAATTGTTGGTGGCATCTTTGATGGCGGTGACGCAAATGTGGACTGACTTATCTCTAGAACAGTGTGAATGCCGAACAAAACGCGTTGGACAAGAGAAAATTCCACGTGCGGTGCCTGCGGCGTCTGCGGAGTCGATGCAATTTGATTCCAAACCCGCAGCGCCAATCAACGCAATCAGTCTATATCCGGCCCGGTCTTCGGAGTAGCTCGGTTCGGAATACCGAGCTCACCCTACATCAATCTTATCAGTTGCGATATCGCTGCAGCATTCTTTGGAATCTCACGTTGATCATGATTGTTTCGTTATTCATCTGATAAAGAAAAATCTAGCTTTTTACTCCATTGCTAGTCTTTGTGCTCTGTGTGGTGAGGAGGTTGGCTTCGTGGATGATGTCTGACATGTCGTCGAGCGCTAATTGCGGGCTCAATGCACAGATCCTCAAAGCTACCTTTCCTCGAACCTTGGTGGTTAGAATGCCAGCTTTGTTACTCGAGATGAGGCTCTTTGAGATGCCACTGTTGATAACCTCAATCTCATCCTCCGTCAAACCCTCAGGCGCATAACGAAATGTTACAACGCCCAAGCTAGCAGCGCTGACAATCTCCCAGTCAGGTAACTTTCTCAACTCCTCCTCCGCCCGCTCAGCAAGATCAAATCCATGATCAATCATCCCCCCAATCCTCTCAACACCAATGACCCTCAGCGTAAACCACAACTTCATAGCACGACTCGCAGGCCTAGTGAGCTCCATACTATAATTCCAAAAGTTTGGAATATCCTCATCTTCAATCGCCACGCCGTCGCGCAGATAATCTCCCTCATTTGCAAAGCTTCTGACAAGGTTGGCTTTGTCTTTTACCAAGAGAAGACCGCAGCTGTAGGTTTGGAAGAGCCATTTGTGCGCGTCCCACGACATGCTGTCGGCGTACTTGAGCCCGTCGACTGTCTCATGGCGTGTTGTGGATAGAGTTGCTGAAGCGCCGTAAGCGCCGTCGACATGCAGCCAGATTTGTTCCCTTTTGCAAATCTCTGCGATTTCTGGTAGAGGATCGATGGCGCCCGTGTTTGTGGTTCCACAAGTCCCAACCACCAAAAATGGTACAAGACCTGCTTTGCGATCATCCTGAATTGTCTTTGCCAAAAGAGCTGGGTCAAGTCTGAAGTTCTCATCCGCAGGCAATCGTCGGATCTGCTCTTTATCGAACCCAAGCATTTTCATAGCTTTGGCAACAGAGTAATGCGTCTGGTCCGAGAGATACGCAACTGCCTTGCCCGTTTCACCATGTGGCACAAAACGATCCCTCGCAAGCACAATCCCCATCAAATTCGCCATTGAACCACCAGAGACACAGATCCCCCCTGCACTCGCGGGAAACCCAACTCTCCCCGCCAACCACTCAATCAACGTCTTCTCAATAACAACAGGTCCTGAGGCCTGAAGCTTGGAAGCACCGAGTGCATTAAATGCACTGGCCACTATATCGCCCAGCCAAGCGACGGGTGATGTAGGCGAGGGGATGAAGCCCATAAAGCGAGGGTGATTGACGCGCATGCGGTGGTCGAAAGCGGAGAAGGCTTCTTCCAGGACTTGGTCGATTGAGTGCGCTTGACCTGGTGCTCCTATCTTTTGGAGGTAGGGGACGTCTGAGGGTTGTGCGACTTTGATGATGGGGTCGTTTTTGACATCTTGAGTCGTTGATGCTAAGCGTTGTGTTATGGATTGCAGAGCTGAGCATACCGCTTCAAGCTCGTCGTTGTGATGAAGAGAACCCATGTTCAAATACTGCGAAATTGTCTGTTTGTGTCCTCAATTCTCGATGTCACCAAGGCCATCTTAAATATCTACGTCTCTTATTTTGTATTCGCATATATCTCCATAAACCAATACTACCCTCGCGCCCTCTATGTCCAGATCAGTGGGGTTATTCAATCCCCTTGGCATGTCAATCGTGCGCCTTTCGAGAAATAGATCCTGTCAGCATTTCACCAATGCTTAGCTGTCATAGGCTGTGAAACCTGAAACTAGCGACGTTGGATTATCTGACAAGACCCATTTTGCCGTTTTGGGTAATTCTTGGAGAGGTTCGGATATCCGAGATGTGCTGATGGAGCGATTTCTAATCTTGGATGGGTTATGGATGTTACTTTATGGAATAGCGAGATGTGGCAAGAGGATTGTTGGCGAGGATGTTACGTCGTAGCCGGTTTGTTGTACATGCATTGCGATAACGGTGACAATCTCAAGGCGCGTAAAACGTCTTATGATTGATATAGTAGTAAGCATAGACATAGCCTACAATGCCTAGTAAACCTTTCGCATTGGCGCGAGCCAACAGTGAATTAAATAATATAGCTCTTTGTCCATAGGAGGTGGCCTGGTGGCTTTGTGCCTGCCCATTGACCATTTAGCTTAAAGCTGTTGACACATGGTTCCTCCCGGCGGCATCCAACTGAGTATATTAACCAGAGGTAGCAAGAAGCGCGCGTCTCCCAGTTCACACCTTTGAAGCTTCTCCGAATCCCGGAACCCCGCATACCTCATGTCCGGATGACGGCCTTCCAAGGTAGGGCCGAATAAACCAGGCGAGGTACAGACTCTGGACTCACTTGCCGCCCCAGTACCTGTACGAATGACTTAACGACGGCGCCCTCCGCTTCGAAAAGAGCAAGTTATGTCTTGGGAGCGGAATCGCCAACCGGAAATCCGGGAACATGGAACGCAAATGCCCCCGTTGCCGGATTATGGCGATCTTCAACGCTCAGCGGTTTCCCGTCAGAAGGAATAGCTATTCTCAGCGTGTGGCTCGGCTCATTGAGCTGGATGCCAAAGACAGCCGAAGTCGCTCCTTGTGCAGTGTACATATGTTCCTCCATCTCGCCCTTCAGTACTGAGTGATTAACAGTTGCGTAATGCTCGATATTCATCACGCCTGAGTCTATATCGACAAACTCACTAGCCTTCCAAGATCGGGGTGCCGGATCCAAGGGCATGCGTCGCTCCCTCACGCTTGAAGGTGGTTCCAGCCGCGGGCTGTTTTGAGGGTTGGTTGCGTGAATTTTCAGATGTGTTATCTTGAGATTGTTCCTGTCTAAGCCTGACCCGATCATAAATGACTGCTGGTGTGACGGCAACGTAAACTCGAGGGCCGCCAGATTAGGCGGTGTTCGATCAAATAGTACGAGCATCTTATCAGATGAAAGGCGACGCTGTACCAAGATAGGTGCTCGTGGTTTGATCTTATCCTCTTCACCATTTGGATTGACCACTTCGGCGAACTCGGGACTTACGGCCAAGTCAGGGAACTGGACCAGTATCTCTGACCGCATGATGAACCCATACTTTGGCATCTGTTGACAGTAGCCCAAACCTTCAAGAGGTTTGTTGATATAATCCTGGAGCTGCTTTTTGATAGCTAACCGAGCGTAATCTTCAGATGTAGACTGATTCGCTAGGCTGAGAGCACCATCTATTAATGCCTCAGTCCAATTCTCATCAATGTGGAAGAAACGCAACGTCTCGGGGGGTACTTGGGATGTATCCGTGATGAGATAATGCGCAGGAATGTCAGCTAGATGGAGCTTATCGAGAATCCATGACTGAACCGTCAAGTAATCAGGGTCGGTAGAGATCCTCTGGTGAGTAACGGGCGTATCGCTAGACTCCCCTCTGCGCCAACGGTTTGTTGAGACTTGTGGTGAAGAGGGAGAGGCAAATTTTTCGTTCATTCCTTGCAGCCTTGAGATGGCTTTGGCCGCCTCGCTCAAGACGGTATCACTGGATGCCCCTAGGGTCATGTGGACTCCTTGCTTGGATTTATAGAGAGCCTCTTTGGACAAGTCACCCCGAAGACGTGCAAGAGCAGACGCGAATGTGGAATCTCCCTGACCGAGTGTTCGACCAACCTGCCAGGCTGACGAGTATGACAAATCCATCAAGCCAAGGTCTGGGTCCAAGATGTTCAGATCGGCACCAACGTCCGTCTGGAATGTCATGCCACTCTGTCGTGGATGTCGCACTTTGATGGGAACAAGTGGTCCTCGAAGTAAGCCAGCCGTAACCTCTCCTGTTACTGTTCGATATCTCGTCAGGGTGAATCCCTCCTCCAAGCGCTTGGTGACCAGCTTTTCCATTTCTGTCTTGTCGGTCCTGATTGACCCCTTGAGATCGGTATACAAAACAGATAGATCATCGCCTAGCTTCTCAAACGTGGGGATAACACTTGAAGCGTCTGGTGGTAGTGAAGTGTAGGACCATGAATAGAGGCTTGTCATGACCACTCGAGCCTTGCTACCTGCGCTCAGATCAGGCGGAGTGCAGCCATGGATGCCTTGAAGAGAGATGAGGTGTGCGTAGAGTGTAGTTGGAGTGGTAATAGTCTGCGGAGCGATACGTGGGGAAATGCTGAGAGCAAAGGTCCCTGGTTCTCCGTCTGTCTCAGCAGTTGACAACATCCCGTCCGTGGCTACTGTGCGGACATGCGAAAGGAAACGAAACATCTTGACGTCTCCTTTGGATACCTGATTGCCGTTCGTATCCTCGGAAGTCCTGACAAAGAGCTTATGGAAGAGAGCGGCAGGGAAGGTGATTAGGTCTATAGTATCCGATGACTTCTTGGCCCTTTGTTCGTCATCTGGCTTGGCTATAAAGACACCTCTTCCAGAAGGCCGAGGAACCTTGCCCTCTGCTGTCGCATCTTTGACGTTGAGGGTGAACCCTAGCGTCTCTGTTGGTTCTTCCGTCGGACCTATGCCAAGATAATCACTGCGCTCATTGGCATCCAATGCCAACTCTTCTGCCGTGAAGACGACCAATGCAAGCCATGGAACAGAGTTGAGAGAGTCAGCATCGTGAGCATCTCTGTCAACAACTTCCCGTTCCCATGGACACTGCGGATTCTTCAACACAATATGCGGAAGAGTGAGAGGTTGAGCAGTGTGACCTGGGGTGGGGAAAACCGACACAACTGCGTCTTCGGGGAGGCTATACTGCGGTGCTAGCAAATGCTGCTGTTGTCGCATATTCACAGTCCTGCGTTGCCGGGGTTTCGTAGTGTCTTTGTCGATCAGGTTGGGATCTCCATTTCGACCGTCTGGGAGCGTAGCTGTGTGCTTGCCAGCATTCAGAGACGGCACGTAGTATGAGCTGAACTGGGCGTAACCAGCAGCTAGCGTGGGTGGTTTGTTTATCCGTAGACGCTGCTCATGGCGCAGTGTAAGGTGTCGATATTGCTGATTCAAAAGAGGCATCTTGGCGGTTGTCTCCCTATTATTCTCGCCTGAGAAATGACGAACATGAATGCTCGAAAGTTGAAGGGGGGAGGGTTAAGTTTCTCTGTTCTCATGGTGGTGGATCAGTGGTGGTTAATGCAGGACGAAGGGGTCTGTGTATAGGGTGCTAAGAATCCGACTATTGATTTGCCCCACACACCCTTTCCTCAGCTGCTCAGATATCAGAGTCTAGACTACTCGTGGATCTGACCCCCATTCTTCGCACGAGGGTCAGATCATTCCCTGCCTCCTCAAAACTAAATATTTTTCTTTCGAAATCTAGCTAACTCGCGAGTACCTAATTGGAAACTACCTGTATAATCTGTGCAATGCAATCCAAAACAGAACCGCTAATGGAATACATTCAGATGCCGCCGCAAATCAACCAACCATCACGCTTGAACTCTCTATTTGTCATTCCAGGGCCTGGCAGTTACAAAAAGATTGCTAAATGTGATGATAGCCGCGGGGTTCACGAAAGTCTGGAACCGAAGGAACCAGCTGAAGCATTGTGGCAGGCCGCAAACGAATGGAGTCAGCCTATTTGGGTTGGGTTGTCATCAACTACTCCGATAATGGCCTGCAGTTCTTTCTCTCCGATGGCAATTTCTACCAAGAGGTCCGACTACCAGCTGGCCCAGGGGACAAGATGAGTTTTTATCCATCACCATGGCTTCCGCTCAAGAAGCCTAATGATCCCAAGAAGGTCCTTGGATGGGATATCCAGCAACTATCATGCCTAGTCGAGACTCTAGCAAAGTCTACCCCGTACCTGGGAAAGTTTATCGAAATGGTTCAACGCGCCTCAGCTACAAAGATGCCTACCCCTGGCTATGCTGAGTTTGGAAGTGCTCTTACTGGACGTCCCCTAGCTCTGACTTACATGGCATGGTCCCTAGAGCTTGTAGGACCAGACTGGGCAAGCCAAATGGACGATGATCCAGCTTCAAAACGGACTCTACTACCGCCGGACACAGAGGACAAAGATCCGCTCGAACAATATTCCTTTCCTATCAAGATTGGCGACGAGATACCGGGCTTTGATGGGCTTGTCGGTTATTTTCTACCAAAGACTACTGAGGATGTAGAGCTGGGCGATGCCTTGGATCTCGCCAGGATATACTCGCATTTCGCTATAGCAAAGCCGGCTGCAACAACTACGACGAGCGATAATACAATCTTCTCCAACTCTCATCCCTTTGTTTTCCAAGAATTGGACTCCTAGTTAAAGGTGAATGGCTTCTCTAAAAGCGCCCAGAGTACTAGCCAGGTAGATATAGGAATTAGATAGAAGCTTATAAGCCACGTTTTAAAACATTTATTTATGTCCTGCAGAATGAGCATAGAAAGATTCAGTCAGGCAGAAATATCAAGAATAGTCTGAAAAATTAGAATTCTCTGAAAACGAGACTGTCTCATTTTCACAACAGATACAGGAGAGCCGGGAAAGTAAAGAGTATATGATTAGATATCATAAGACGAAACTCAAGCAATGCGTGCTACTGCCGCTTTTAGGGCCATCTGTCAGCCCCCTCAGCCTGCCTTTAGGGAGCACTGGCTGTACTTACGCCCTGGCTCCTGTTCTTCCTTCTAGAAGTATAAACTAATAGTAACTAACAGAACCTGACATGACCTAAAGTATATTATTTACGTAAAGCTGTTAGTTCTCTTATGGCCTTTATAGCCTCTGTAATACGTTCTAAATAAATAAATATAAATAATAGTCTAGCTTCTACATAATAGGAAATTTAACTGTCCCTAGCTTAAGCAACGCGCGCCCTGTCCCGCGAATTAACAGTATGATTCAATGCTTGTTTATATACTTTCAAACAATAGTAAGCACTTCTATCTGACTTTCGCCAAACCATCCAGCCATATCTTCCAGATACTTTCCACGATACTCATCATGAAATGTTAAGAGCCCAACTCTTCGAAAATGATTCTTGCTTCCGAATATCGGCGTGATAAGAAGCCCGAAGCCATCCCAGCCTTCTTCAGTAGACCCAACCGCTAAAGCATACAGTTCGGGAAAGGCGCCTCCTGGGTCCATGCTTTCTGGGGGTCTATTTATGTCAGTCGTGATCTGTGGGAGTAATTCTGAAACATTATCAGGAAAGAATTTTGCCGGTACTTGGAAGAATCCTTGCGATGATAGCTTCCAGGCGCACATAAACTTGGGATCCGACGACCGGGTCACGGCAGCTTTGCACAGCTTACCACGGACTTCTAAATAGCCCGCTCTAACGCGACCGTATGGATCCGCATCGGCTGATGAGTCGACCAATGTTGTCGAGCATGAAATAAACTCAAGAGCGGATACTCCCTTGAATCTCGTGAACTGAAAGTCTTCAAAGTCGACTTCCTTATTGGCGGAAGCCCAGGACCAGCTAGGTGCCACGTAGCCCTGCCGGGCAACGATGGCCGATGATTTATCATTAGTCCCATCGGTGATAGGGGCGACTATCGGACCTTCGATGTTTTGTGTTCTCTCCGAGACACGCCATAAAAGTGCCTCGGGAAGGCTGCTCTTCCAGATTCCAGCTAGGTAAACTTCCCCAGGGGGTGGTTTGCATGCATGAATTATGCCTGAGATAGCTGGGAGGCGATCACTGCTAAAAGTCAAAGCACGCCGGGAATACTCCTCGATAAAACGGAACCACCACCTTGACTTCTTCCACGAATCAAAGTGTACAATAGATTTGAAACGAGAGAAGTCTTTTAAGTTATCATGAGTACACTCATCCTGTGTGAGAGAACAGCATTCGAAATACATTTGGTAAGACCCAAAGTAAAGAATACGTGAAGAAAGCATTGTCTCTTGGACTACCCATCCGCGGTTTATCAGGACAGATTCGGGTTCCTTTCCAAGAACTTGTGATTGATCGTGAAAGAAACCAACATCCCTGACACGAGCTAAACGTTCATTCAGATCTGTAGGGGGCTCCTTCATACGGTGAAACCCGGGGTACCAAATTTTGATTGTGTTGATAGGGTTGCCATGCGAATCGCGGTACTGAAGTTCGCATGGCCGATAGTCATGGTCATCGTGCAATGGGCGTTTATGCAAAAAACCCACGGATGAGTCTTTAGCTCCAGGTACAGCAATAGTAAGAGCAGCGCCTTGAAACACGGAGGACATCCGGGGGCATTCTGTTTCCCAGTCCTTCTCATCGTCTTGTATGATACAAAGCGAGTCTATCCATAAGAATTGGTAACCTAGTTGGTTCGTGGCAATAACAGCATCACGGAATGTAGCTGGTAGATTTCCGGCTGGGATTCCACGCATATGCTCTTGAAGGTTGGATCTTTGTGTTAACGCTGGCTTGAAATCTCCCCATCTATGGGAGAGTGTAACATATTTGTATCTTTGTGACGGATGTGTGAGCACAAGTTTGATGCTCGTAGTGTTGTCGATGATTTGTAGAAGACGTGTCGGGTTGCAAGCAGGAGCTACTTTGCAACTCGGATGATGATTTTGACAGTTTGTGACCCATTTTTTAGCAAGGCTAAAATCGGCTGTAGCATCGCACTGTCTTCGCCGTGGTACCTCTCCAGGAGTATCAAATGGGGGCTCGTCTGAACAACAGGTTAGAACCAAGGAGACACTCGGGGACGATGGGTGTTTCTTGCCAGCTTTTACTGCAATAGCAAACTCAGCCATCCGAACCAACGGGTAGGATAACGGAGTAGCATGTTTCATAAGTATGTTGAGGCGATAAGGGCTCAGAAGATGCCCAGGGCTGAATACGAGGTGCAATTGTGGCCGACTGGGCTCTAGTTGATCGATGAGGGATTCGATTGCTCGCAGTGACTTGCCCTCGTCTTGGCTTTTGCGTAGCGCATAGCAAGTATACACATAGCCATTGTATAGAAGTTTGCATAGCTGGCAGCCATTCTGCATGGAACCTTTGAGAGCTGGCAGTGACCCGTGATGAAGATATATCTTATAGTTATTGTCCTTAGCCTCTACGAAACTTTCAGGACGGACACAATTTTGCTCAAAATCCAGACAGACGCTGCATAAGGTTGATGCGGCATTGCGAGGCAATCGACTCAGCACGGGACCGTATACAGGGCCGTGGATTTCGCCTCGATAAATTACTCCAGAAATCCCCGATTCGAATGCGTCCAAGGGGGATTTGATGAATGATGTTCTAGTCGTCGTTTTATCCGGAAAGCCTTTCCGCTCTAGCAATCGGCCCGTCATCCTGGTACAATGTCTAAGTTGTGAGCTAGATGTGTTATTTGCAGTTGAGACTTGTGGCTAAGAGCTTAAATTAGCAGAGAGAACTTATATACTTTTCACAATGTTTTATGTTCAGAAACTCTTAAGTTTATACCTAATGATATGCGTGCTGGCAGGTTTTTAAAGCTGTCTTGGTGGCGCAGCAAGGCGGACATCTGTGCATTGTTGGGTGCCTTGGCGGCAAGGAGAGCCATTTGTTTGGTCCAAGCGAGGGACTGGTTTTTACAGACAACAGCCAACAGGCAATGGGATTGAAATTGGAAACGATCGGCTTTAGTAATCGAATTAACTACAAGGAGCTGCTGTATATCTTAAAGGGGGCTATTAAACTGCAGGCAGGGCATTTTAACTACAGAGTTAGGCAGTAATAGTATTAAATATAGAGGTCTCTAATAATATAATATAGATTGATCCAGATTAGATGGCTCGCTATAATAACCCGGACTTTAAATAAGGACCCCAAAAACGGGCGTCACTTAGGTAGTTAAACTAGACAATCTCGTCGCTTTCTCTAAAGTACATGAATTGAAATGCAATGCACTGACTTACGCTTCAGCTGTTGTGATTGGATACTGATGACGCTAAGTATCGTTCTCTGCGAGGCTTATGCGTTATTTAACTAATTCTCACTCGCTAATCTCTCATCCTGATACTTCGCTTCAGCAGATATACTGAACAACTGATCTAAGTGACGATCAAAAAGAACCAGTAATGATAAGGAAAACACGTCGCGGTGCTCGGGGTACTAAGAAAGTCACCACGGGATGTCTGACATGCAAGTAAGGAACCCCTCAGCACCCAATAGAATCATCTTGTTAACCCAGCAGTAGAAGCAGGCACAAGAAGTGCGACGAGGCAAGGCCCGCTTGCTCACCTTGTATAAGAGCGGGATGGAAATGTGACTTCGCCTCGTCGGCTTCCCGCGGGGCACCGCGTCACACTGCGACTCCTCTCATTTGTAGTCTGCGATACCCTTCTGCCAAGCCTCTACTCGCTGGCGAGTATCAGCACATGGAGTACTTCCGGGTCGTGTGTGCTGGGGAATTTTCTTTATTTTTCGAAGTCGCTGAATGGGAAGATATTATCATCCAGGGCACTCTCGCTGAACCAGCATTGCATCATGCAGCTCTGGCGATCGGGGCTATGGCAAGCAGGCGTTATCATCCTAACGTATGGCAAAGCACCGCAGCGATTATTTTTTCACTACGGCATTATAGTATGGCCATCCTGGATCTCCAAGGTCGACTTGATGGATCTCCCCGGAGTATAGAGCTTGCTGCTTTGGCGAGCGTGCTCTTCAGCTATATTGAATTTCTTCTAGATATCGATAATCGGGTGGAGGTGCATATGCAGGCAACCTGTTCCATGATTGAGAATCTACTCGCGAGGCATGATATGACACTTTCGTTCTTTAGTCTGGCTGGGTCAAATAGCCAGGCTGGCAGTTCATCTACGAGGTATCATCTACTTTCTGGTGCTATGCATCGGCTCACTACGCAAATGACGTCTTTGCAGCATTTTGCTTGAACAAAACTGGCAAATAAATAGTTTAACTTTATCAAAATAATATTTAATTTATTAGGTCTATCGATCTGACCTCAAAGGCATTATGCGATGTAATAAGTATATAATGATATACACTGGGCAGCAATTGCTTACCGGTCTAGCTTTCTGCCATTGGACGATATGGATGTGGAACACTGTGACCAATAGCAGTCTTTAAAGCGTAACTTTCGTGTTTTGATTCGACCACGAAACCCAAAGCCAGGGAGAAGTCGAATCACTAACCCCAATTGGCAAAAAGTGTCATGATCTTGCTACGCCACTGACAGCCAGGGAGGTGAAAGGCTTTGTGTATAGTTGAATAAAATCAGGAATCTGCAAATGCCGAGTTTCGGTCTTTTGCGAGACAGAAACGGGATATAAAGCCAGACGTAAAGGCAACTATTTGACAGTTTCAACTTCACCACTCATCCAACATCAGTTTATACCCGGCATACTAACTAAGTAGAATCAACCATGGCCTTCTCCCACTCAACCTACACTACAACCCGCGCACTCACCTACTCTTACATTCACATCCCGCCCCAGCTCCCAAACACTCAATACCTTCTCTTCCTACATGGCTTGCCCTCAACCTCGTATCACTGGCGCCATCAGATTTCCTTCTTCAAGGCAAAGGGCTACGGTATCATAGCACCGGACTTACTTGGCTTTGGGGAAACGTCAAGACCGACTGAGCTGGAGATGTACAAGGGTGAGGATATGGCAAGGGATATCGTTGAAATCTTGACGTCAGAGGGCGTCGGAACTATTGTGGGCGTGGCACATGACTGGTATGTTAAGTTCATTCTCCTTCCTGGCTATCAAATTCAAGTTGCTCTAAATGGATAGAGGATTGCAACGATCCTGACGCTTCATCCTTTAGGGGCTGTTTCCTTTTGTCACGACTAGCAAATTATCATCCCGATCGCTTTTCAGCCTATGTGTACATCGACCACGGATACATGCCCCCTAGCCGTAGCCTCACTACCGCGACGGTACAACATATCAATAGATCGGTGGAAGCAAAGCTTGGGTTTTCGATCCTTGGGTATTTCCTTCTTTTCGATGACGACGATGCTCCCACGCTTCTAGATGAACATGTAAGTTCCTTCCTCGGTCGTTAGCATTTCGACTTGCTAAACTATTTGCAATACTGCAGTCCGAATCGGTAGAGTCACTATACTTTAGTACCGATGAAGAGATCACCAAAAAATACAAGGGCGCTTTAGGCGGTCTGCGCTCTTGGTTGACCGAGGGTAAGACCACCGAGTTGCCAGCCTATTTGACATCAGAGGTAGAAGTTCAACGCTTGATGCATAATGTTACATGAGAATTAACATACATGGAATAGGATCACAAATATTATAAACACGCCTTCTCCAAGGAGAAAGGTGGCTATGGACCTGCGATAAACTGGTATAGGGCTGGTCTGCGTAACATCAACGAAGAAGATGAGCGAAGTATGCCATCCCCCTCCATGAGCCGTATCTCCATTTCTGAATACCTGGAGACTACTGTCTGATACCTCGGATTCCATATTTTACTAACACAAATCAGAAATTACAACGGATGCCCATATCCTAACTCGCCCAACCCTCTTGATCGCGTCCACGAACGTCATTACCGCCGCGATGGATATACCAGAGCAGATGCGTCCTTTCGTGGCCGATCTCACAGTTGAGCAAGTTGCTGGTGGACATTGGCTCCAGCTAGAAAAGCCAGTTGATGTGAATCAAATTCTGGATAAGTTTGTAACGAAGGTTGGAAACTGACTGGGTCGACTGGGCAAGTATTGGAAGAGAGCATGAGATTCACAGACCTTAACATCTATTGTAATCTGAACATGCTTTGTAAGCAGAGGATCCCATTGCTTCGTAGTGTTTTATTTAATCATTTGCCGCTTGCGCCTCGGGACTGCGGAAGCTTAAAAACAAGTAGTCCCAGAAGCTGTGGCCAAATCTACAGATAGCTTTTGAAGTTTCTTTTTAGCATGTTGTCAAGGTCTGTGATGATAATTTAGACCTAAACTGGGTAGGGGGTTCTGAAGCAGCCCACAATGCTATAGCGACTCGCATGTCCATAGGCCAGCGAAAACAAGGAATCGCACAGACGTCTGCCGAATCAGAGACGTCTCTGACCGAGCTGGTACGGCAGGATCCGAGTATCCGAGGATCAACGGAGAGATGTCCGAAAAGCAGAGTCGCGCTAATTCCTGTTGATCCAGCGCTATCCGTATATGATCCTATCGGCAAGGCACCAAGCAGGAACGGGAACTTCATACTTGAAGGTTTCTTTGTGAATTACTAGCTTGGAAACCCCACGCTCCGTGTATCCTGCTAGTGCTGACTCTGAGCTGTATCGGAACCAAACTATTCTCCGTGGCTGGAAAACCTTAACCGCATAGTCCGCAAGACGAGATATGAAAGGATCCAAATGTGATGACGGATTTCAAGATGCGTCACTAGGTACCGAGTTCTTTTGTCAAAGTGCCACTGTGCCAAGTAATAGTCCTGAGAAACAAGCTCTTTTCATGGCACATGCCATGTGGACTAGCTCTCGGACCCTCGCACCAGCTTACTCGGTAAGTAAGCAGAAGCTTTACTGGTCTGGGGTAATAAGCAGTTCGGAGAGTTATGAATAAAGCACTCCAAATAAACTAGCTCTGAACATGAAATAGTCCCATATGTCATATCAAACGCGATTGACTGTGAAGGTAGCTCGGCATTTTTAAGGCTTGCGTCGAGAATTACTGGGGTGTTTTTGGGCCAGCTTCTTACTAAAAAGGCTGTATGCAAGCATAAGCTCATGGCCTTGAGAGGAACACCCGCTGCCCGTAATAAACCGTATCACATTTATCACTTTGCATGGGCCATATTTGCTCTGCCTGGGGAACTTCTATTGTGTTACAGTAAAGGATTGCTGACAGGAAGCCGGCAACTTGTCATCTCTTGGCATTAAAGTCTCCGCTGAGCAAGTCAAAAAACGAAGCAATTCTCCTAACCTGCAGCTGGATATCGAGATCAAGCGCTGCACTGCACTTGGGCGGCCAATAGGGACTCATCGATCCGTATGGGGAGCGGGCCGTAAGACTGCCAAGGATCTCGATGTTGAATGCGGATCCTCAGCTCCGTGTAGATCTCACCCGTTTGTGGTCGTGCAGGTCTGACCTTGTCGGCCTCGGACTTGGTCGCAGTCTGGTTGCTATAGAAGATTAGCCTTCGAGCTATCACAGATTGAACAGCCTACTACGTAGATTATGTGTCACGAGAACGGTGGAAGGATTCACTGTGTTGCTTTAGTCCGTTTGAGGCCAAATGGGGGTTGAAGTAGGTTGATCACGTTGTTCTTTCAGCTATCAAAGTACCAGCGTCTTGATATCCAGAGTACTATAAATATGTGTTGAATTCCTGCTGCTCTTGTATCGTCAACAAGCATTCCAAGTTCCCAATCGACTGGTCTAAAAGTCAAAAAAACAAGTCCTTCTGAACCGTCTTTCACCTCCAGCAGCCAAGATGATCTCAGTAAGTCCTGAAACCAACCGTATGACAGAGACACTAACAATATCAGCTCCGTACCACTTTGGCCCTCCTCGTACTTCCAGCTCTTGCTGCAGCCGGCAATGTCTGTCTCGGAGTCTTTGCTGTCGCTGGTCTCGGCGACGCCCCTCCTGACATCTACTACGTCGCCTTCGCCGCAGGATCCCCCTGTGACGAAAGTCGATCAGCCAGTCTGACCGATACTCTCAATGAGAATTGGTGTTCCATTGCCAACCGCGCCCCTCAGTTCGACATGTGCGGCAGCACTGCGACCATCTTCAATGCTGGAGAGCCCATTGGCGATGATGAGGATTTCAACGACTGCGGTGCCAAGTTGAGCATCAACGGAGAGGAGTTTGATGGTGAGGTTCTTGATGATCTGGCGGAGGATAACCCTTGCAGTGCTACTTGCAACAACGGTATTGCTTTTGGTAATATTGGTGGTCTGAGACATTACGTTGATGTACCTATGTGCGACTAGTGGCTGGGGACTTTTCCCGATGATGATAAGAGAAAGGGCTTGGTATAAACTTATGATGGCTACCTATTTGAGAATACAATTGCTTTCATTGGAAGAATATATCCGGTAACTGAAGATTCTATTAAGAATAGTGAGATTTGTCTACAACTGGCGGCGATTGTGGTAGTGCTAGACTGCAGACAGCTTAAATTTCAGACGCTGGATCTAGCTGAATACTCGATTCTACAACTCGGAGGATGATGGGGCAAGGGCCGAAACAACAGCGTCTGTGTCGGCAAAACACCCAGCAAATCTGGGCAAATGGCCCATTGAAGAGTCTATCTACGATCTTATGGAAACACATGTCTAAGTTGTGAGCTAGAACTGTTACTTGCAGTTCAGGCTTGTGGTTGAGAGCTTATTCCGGCATAGAGAACCTAGTTATGGAAACACAGTAGCCCTTATCGCTATCAAGACCTAAGAATACGGGTAAGTGATAATAAGCTCGCCATTTAAATCCAATGAAAGACGAATCTACCTCTTGCTGAAGCCATCAGGATGCCTCTGTAAATAACAAAGCAGGTCCCAATCGAGATTGTCTCCTAACCTTGCCTCTTAATCGTTTGCCATTAGAGTTTATATCCCGTCTTTCCTTCCCCCTAGCAAATCCGCAGACCATCCTTTTGGGGCCGCAACCAAACAAGAAACATACTGCCACAGAGGCGCCCTATTCGTTTGAGCCTCAAAGCTGTCTGAAAGTCAATTCTCAACCGAATTCCCAAAGTAGTACCAAGCAGCTAGCAGGAAGCATATGAGGGCTAAGAGTCCGAGCCAATCTGGCCAATCTGTTTCCGCTTGGACCTCATTATAGTTCCGCTGCTCCGTTCTCAACGGGCTTTGCCGTGGTGCAACATCGCTGTGCGTCACTGGCAAAGATTGCTGAAATTGATATACCCTGCTTGAATAATCGTAGTTTCTCCCAGCGTACGCAGTGGTAGGGACCGGAGCATACGATCGGGGGATTGGCGTCGTCGAGCTTTGGGTGAATGTTCCATAAGAAGCTGAGAGGGGGGAGCTAGATATCCTGGCAGAACTCGTTCCACGACCACGGCCTTGAGTGAGCCCTTGATTAGTATGACTGACACTGGCGGGAACGGGGACTCCGCTGTAAGCTGAAGGAGCTACCCGCTCGAATATGCCATGGCCTTTCAGTCTAATGGACAGTTCCCCAAGATTTTGCTTCCACAATTCTGAGGTAAGTATTTGGTATGACGTTGTCTCCAGGTGGAGATCGTTATCGCGCCGCAGGGTCGGAGAGCTACAAATGGAATTTTGTGAATATCCTTGAGGTTAACATAGGAATTCTTTTTCATCGTCTTTCCGTGCGCAGCAATAAGATCGCAGCGGGTGTCTGGATGTCTGGCGGGACGTATTGCGAGGTAGGATTGTCGTCGGATGGGATCCGGATGGCGATTCTCGATGGGTGTACCGTCGAAGCTCGTCACCTAGTAGTGTTTGTTAGCAATGACGTGTGTCAAAGTAAGCTGTAGCATGGGAAATTTGAAAACTGACAACAAAAACTGCCACCTTCCCATGATAAATTTCCTTTGAGAGGATAACAACTGGATGGTTGAAGATGCCGCTTGTGATAGGCACGGTCGTTGTTATCCTCGCCTCAACCTCTGCCTTGTTTGGTAGCATCATTATTCGGCCCTCTAGGTGTGGACACTCTTTGGTTTGGTGAGGATGAAGCATGGTTAAGAGAGGTTCTTGATTCAGAAATGCGAGAGCAGCATTAATCTTTTGCTATATGATAGTATCGACGAGAGAACTTGAATGCGGTACAAGGATGAATCAACATCGCCACCAAGGCAGATTTGACTTGTAGAAGACGTTAGCATGCAGAGAGAGTTAGCCGCTGAAAATGTTCAAATGGAACTCGGCGCAGCCTGTAAAGCTGGCTAATGATGCGACCCGCGGCCGCGCCAGGTCAATTACCTGCCAAGTGTAACGTGAGTGGGGGGAGGATTGAAAATTGGCTGAGCATGTAGGACTTTTGTGTTGTGTCTATGCCCCATTGGCTTTTGCCATTGGGAGGCTAATTTTACCCCCAATAGCGTTGCTTGAAATATGCTGTTGGCCGTTGCGATCTTGGGCAATGAGGTGGTGAGACCCGGAGTGTGATTGGTCTATCAGAGAGGAAAGAGAAAAGAAAAGCATTGCAAGGCAGAACTTCAGGTCATTCAGTTGCAAGGTTACTTACCAATCTCGAGATAGCCAATAACTAAACCGCTTGATTCTTCCCTTTCTTAATAGAGTTTACCTCCTTTAAATATAAAAAGTAGCTATGAGTTCGGAAACGAAAATAGTCACTATTAATATGTAATTAAGTACATAATGCAGTAAGCGGCTCTTGACCTAGTAAGCATACAGGGGCTGTACTGTAATCCTAAAAGGGCAAAAATGCGGGGTTTGAATTATTCTATACTAAGGTACTTCAACGAGGAGCGGAAGTGTAGGGTATTATTCTACCTCAACATCCTCACGTCTAGCGAACTCTTAGCTTGAATAGTCCTTTCCCTCTAATATTTAGTTACGTCCCACCCTATGATGGCGGATCCACTCTCCATCGCTGGGCTTATACTCGCCGTTGGCAGCGCCATCAATACCTTGATTAGCATCTCGGTCGATGCTAGAGATGCGCCTACCGATATACAGAAACTTCGCAACGAGCTGTTGGTAGGGCTCTTAGCGTTGAATGGAGCGCTGCAACACTTCCAGAACCAGACACAATCAAGTCAATGGTCATCCCAGCAGTTTATCCAGATGCTGCAGACGGCCTGTGATACTATTGAAACGTTGAAGCGTGATGTTGAAAAGCCGCAGTCGCGATTGGCACGCTCGACCCAGCGGTTGACTTGGTATTGGAAGAAAGACGATTTGGCCAAACATTTGGCGCGGATTGAGAGGGTGAAGACATGGTTTCTAATCGCCATGACGACAGACAGGCTGTGAGTTTCAAGGGAGCCTGTCGAAGATCTCATACGAAGGGTATCTAATCGGGTTATTCAGCTCATCGAATCACGAAGTCTTGTTGCAGATACAAGAACTCAAACTTTCTATCGAGCAAGGCCAAGGTAGCCAGACGGCTGAACCTAGAGGTAGGTCCCAAGGCTACGTGTGAAAGCTATTAACTGTGGATCTAGAGGTGAAACACAAGCAGCTGATTCAGTGCCTGGCGCCTATTGGACCAGAAACAATCCATTCAAAGGCTTTGAGCGAGCATCAACTAGGAACGTCGAACTGGTTCACGGAAGGGCCGCTTCAACAGTTTCTCAACATCAGTGACAAGCAAGGCGCCATTCTCTGGCTTAAGGGAAAGTGTAAGCTCATGCAACAACCCGCCTCTATCAGCCATTTTATCTGACAAGCTACTTAAGCGGGATCGGGGAAAACTACGCTTTTGTAAGTTCAAGTGTCATCATCATAGCGCCCGTTAACACTCTCTCAGAGCCTATGTAATAGAATATCTGAGAACTAAGCCTCAAGTTGCTAGAGTGCTGCCATTCTATTGCTCATTCGACAACTCGAACCTCCAGACTCTCTCAAATATCTTGGGCTCATTCATTGTACAGCTATCGTCTGAAGTACCAGCTATTCTCGAAGAGCTTGTGGCCAAAGCTGAGGCTAGAAAAAGTAAGGCTCAAGAGCCCAGCTTTTCAGCCATGGAGTTAGAGGAGGTCCTCATTAAGCACGTTCCAGCCAAAGGCTTGACATATCTTATCCTTGATGCAGTTAACGAAAGCGAAATCAGCACCGAGCTAGAAACCTTATGTTACAGGCTAGCAGCAAGTTGCCCAAACTTGAGGATTATCGTTTCTAGCACATCCGATTGGTCTCTCAGCACTGATCCGTCTGCCATACGCTTTGGCGCACAAATGAACACCCACGATGTTGATAACGATATTTGGATCTATATCGACCGTAGGCTCAAGCTCGACAAGACACTCAGTATGCTCAGCGAAAGCCTCAAAGAAGAGGTTCGAAATTCCGTGCTCAGCAAGTCAAATGGAATGTAGGTCCAAATTATGTTTATGTCTCCTTTATACGTATAACTAATTGCTACTGTTTAGGTTCCGCTATGCTCAGTGTGAAATTGATCATCTTGCGTCTCAACGAACTGGTCGAGGGGTACGTAGGGCCCTCTCCGACATGCCGTCGAATCTCAATGAAACATACAAACGAACTTTGGAGAACATCAAAAATACTCATCAAAAGAGCATTACTATGGCTAGCCTATTCGCTTAGGCCGCTCAAGCTGCAGGAACTTGCAGATGCTGTTGTTGTGGAAGAGTATGACGATGCTATAGACGATGACATTCGTCTTCACGACCCCATGATACTTCTAGAATCCGCAAACGGCTTGTTTGAGTTCAATCCAGTGACTCAAGTTGTGTCTCTCAGTCACTCTTCCATAAAGACCTTTCTCACATCGGACTGGATCAAGAACAGCTCAGCTTCCTACTTCGCACTTGGTGGGGATACCGAGTGTCACCTGAAGATTATGCGGTGGTGCCTGACCTACCTGTCTTATTCCGAGTTTAATGGTGGTTGCGGAGTAATCAGCAACAGTACTATGTCCAGGTACCCCTTCCTGGGCTACGCAGCATGGAACTGGCCATACCATCTACGCAACCCATCTACGAGAGATTGGGAAGCGGTCTCGGCATTCCTTTCCACTCGGAATTCCAAAAGCGGGGGGAACTACGGTTGCTGGATGCACGCCCTTAACCGGAGCATGCATCCCGAAACTCTGAAGGAAACACAGCCCCTTTACTATGCTGCTTCTTTTGGATTTTCACCATTGGTAGCAGCGATGTTGCTTTTTGACGATAGCCTGGATCTCGAGGCGCCTGGGGGTAGAGCTGGCTCTACTGCATTACAAGTGGCTTGCTTCCGCCGCCAGAAGGAGGTAAGCCGAATGCTGATCGAGGCCGGTGCGGACTTCTTGTCCAGACACGGTAACTTCCCCAATAGAAAGGGTATCACCTCACTCTGGTGGGCAGAAGCAAATGGCTGGATGGATCTAGTGGCTCTCATGACATCGATAATGACACAAAAGAAGATTAGAACAGTTCCTGAGGACGCATATCCGACACAGTATATTCAGGAGGTTCAGAAGGCAGATGCTAGGCAGAGGATGCACGTCATGGAAGGAAAAGAGACTGCACTTCTAGACAAGAAGCTGGTAGCGACAGAGATTCCGCGCCGATATATCTCAAGATATAAGATAGAGAGGTTTCTCGAGGAGCGGCTTGGAAAAGGAAACTTCCTGATCGATGTTCTGGTACGTTAAATGCTATCTAGCGGTATTTCAGGGTGAGGGTCAAAGCTAACTGCTTTATCTTTCTACTTTTAGCAAGATTCTTTTATTTTAACGGCTTATGAGGAGCTTTCAGGGGTAAGGTCTATTTCTATTGCCTCTTGTTATTGTCCTTGAGGGCTAACAGTGCCCGTTGCCTATCTTCAGGAAGACTGGAGACAGATTCGAGACTTGAGCGAGTAGCTATTATTAGAAAGATTAGACATTTTCAGAGCCTTGTCAACTAGAAAGACAGGCAGATCCATTACGCCCGGTAGGCTACCGTTTAAAGGTCTCTCAAAAGTAAAAGTTATATATTACTAATACCTTAGATGTTATAAAGCCCCTATGTTTTCCGCCTTGTTCTTCTCTCTTCCTTTAATGTTCTCCTTAAATATCCCTATATCGGTTAATAGTAATAAATAAATAAGAAGAAATTCCTCTAATGCAATTTTAATAAATAATAGAAAGTGGACTTGACCTTCGACTATTTATGTCATCTGAGTATGACTTCAGCTATTGATCAATGACGTATTGCTGATGACAAAATATAGTAATAAAGCGACGCATCATGTTTATTGCTTCTTCAAGAAACATTCCTCGCTCACCAACATTGTTCCACATACTGACAAGACATCTTCAAATTACAAGTCATCATGTCAGGAACTGCACCTAATGATCCTGCCCCTGGCGGTCACTCTCGAGAGTTGAATCAGACACCCCTTGACTCGAACCAACACGGGCAGACCCAGTAGGATAGCCCCAGTGGCCCAGCGTCTTCCTGCACACAGTTAATTGGATTTTAGAAACATCATCGATGAGATAAAGGACACTGGTGGCCGGGTTGTTGATGCCAATCTTGGAGCGAGCATTGATGCAACGAAGTCAGGGAATCTCTCCAGCCGCGTCAATGATATTCTGAATCAACCTACTAAGAGTGGTGATGGTGGAAAGTTGTCAGCGCAACGCAAGGCATTGGAGGTTGACGAGAAGGGCTTTAAGGTCGGAGAAGAAGGAGATTTACATGATTTAGCGCACAGCAAACAGCCTTAAGCATGATCAGAGTGTATCTCAACTTGCAAAATAAGTGTTGTTTGACAAAATTGTCTGCTGTCCTGTAGCTCCCTAACCTTAATTTACCTGTAGCGCCCTATAGCCTCTAGCTCTCTACACTTAATTACTAACAGGAGGCTTAGCCGAGAAGTCACGGCATAGAGACAACGCCAATGCAGGACAAAGGCGGCCAGTCAAAAAGAACTCCAACAAGTGACAGACAGTATACTCGTCGGCTCACCGGTTCAAAAAGCAAAAAAAGGATAGCCTCGCTGACGCTCGCAATCGAATATAGGAACAGCCCGATGCGGGGGTCGAACCCGCAACCTTGAGATCGCGTACTCGTAAGAGTCTCACGCTCTACCGATTGAGCTAACCGGGCGTGGCTCTTAATTGTTGAGAGACGGTGCTCGGATTTAACACCATGTTGGCTACACGTTCTGGCTGGAAGCGCGAATGCTGCGCATCACCATCGAGGGCATTATGTGTGTAATTTCGTTGATGTACTCAGCAAGAGACTGGCCCAAATTCATGCTCAACATGCATATCGCTGACTCTACAAATACGTCACTGGATATGACGTACCTAGTTAGTAATAAAGCACGCATCAATGCACCAGCGACAAATGGTAACGCAAATCAGTCATCCTAATATTCATGGTAAAATAGGTACTCAAGCTCGCTTCTAAAATCATCAATGTCCATCATAATCCCAGCATACCCAACTACAACCGCCAGGATTAAACAGTAAAGCGGAACCTTGGGCTCTTCTCTCCCAAAGACTCAATCTCGTCCTCAGTTTTACCCTCAAGCAAGTAATCCTGCTTACCCTCATCACGAAGCTTGTTCTGTCGCTTAAAGTGAAGATGTAGGATAATGTTGAGGATCAACGACACAACAAGCATTCCCATGCTGGTACCGTAGCCAGGGCGGTAGTGAGGAGCATACTGGCTAGAGAAGAGAAAGGGAGATGCCACGCCAGACGCATTGCCGATGGTCAGATGCATACCCGTTGAGAAAGCTCGCTTTCCGTAGCGGGGGTTGTTGGCGGGGACCCAGGCGAAGGAAATACCGGATGAGAGGAAAATACCGATTGAGACGAAACAGCAGCCTGCGTATGAGAGGGCGGCGCCCTTGCCGGCGATAAGCATGCCATAGCCGATGATAGCGGATCCGATGCCTCCCATAACGAAGAAACCTCGCTTTTGGGTGATGTCACTGAGGCGAGCACCGATGAGATATGTGATGGCTCCGATAGCGTAGACGGGGACAGTCATGGCTTGAACCTCAGCAGATGACCAGGTTCCCATAGCCTTGACGATGGTGGGCAGGAAGACGACGAATGAGTAGAGCATAGCCAAGGTAGGGAAGAGAGCAAAACAGTAAACCCAAGTTGTCCAGTCCTTGACACCATCAAGGACATCCTCCTTGAGAAGCTCTCGGTTGTTTCTAGCCCGACCTACCTGCTCATCATGAATCTTCTGCAAGTTGATCTTATCCTCCTCAGTAAGAAACTTAGCAGTCTCAGGACTATTAGGTAGAACGAAGGGAATGACAACTCCAGTGAGGATGGTGGGAGCACCATTGATAAGAATGATCCACCGCCACGCACTCCAACCCATGGCACCATCCATAAAGCTAATACCGTACGCAACAAGACCACCAGCGACACCAGAGATGGCAGCAGTGGAGAAGAAGTATGCGATACGAAGAGCAAGACTCTTGCGGCCGTAGTACATGGAGAGGTAGAGCACGACACCGGGGAAGAAACCTGCTTCGCAGAGACCAAGGAGGAGACGGCATGCGACGAGGGCGCCGAGGTTGTTTACCCAGGCGCTGCAGGTGGCGACGATGCCCCATGCGATGGTGAGGCCGGCGAGGTAGTAGGCGGGCTTGAGCTTCTTGATGATCAGGTTGGAGGGGGATTCGAAGAGCTGGAGGGCATTAGCTTCGTAAATAATGGAGGATTGGGGAGGCTTACACAGTAGGTGACGAAGAGTACGGAGACGGAGAGTTGAAACTCATTGCCTGTCAGACCGAGATCTTCTTCCATGCGGAACAGACGAGCGTTGCCAATGTTGACTGCAATTCGTTAGACCCTTCATTTGCGAGCAGAGTAGAGTGGCATACCTCGATCCATCATATTCATCAGATAAACCCACATAACCATTGGAATAATGCGATAGTCAAGCTTTCTGAGGATAGCCCTCTCAGTCTGCTTATCAACATACTCATAATTCTCACCACGCGCCTCCTCAATACCCCTCGCTTCAGCCTTCATCTCAGAGCCAGAAGACGAGTTGGGGCGCGTAGGCTCCTGAGAGACATTGTCATGGGCTGTCATCTTGCTGATATCCAACAAAAGGCAAGATAGCTAGAAATGAAGAAGGGGGAGTAAATTCAACCCTGAGAAAACGATGCTGGATGATCGACGGGAGAGAAATAACGGTGGACGAGGGACCAGTTTTATACACAAGCCAAGATACTTCTTTACCCCGTGGGCAAAGATATGGACCTCCCCACAAACCCCAAGGTTGTCTTTCTCCATATCGCAGATTCTGTTATCCAACGCCAAGCGTATGCACTTGCCACGCGAGGCTTGTATTGGCAGCTGTAACGCCTTATCTAATGACTCCCATTCGTGTAGGCAGCCTCGGACAATATCCACTAAGGGTTACAGCCAAGGCTCGTCATATCTCGTTCACAATCTCGGCCCATATCTGCATCTCGACTGAGCAGATACCCCAGATTCCGCTATTGCCAAGGCTGTGACGACGGCTCCGCGTTTTGATAAAGCGTCTTTTTCTGGGGCTCACAGCTCAAAAATCACCAGATCAAGCTGAGGGTACATCTCCAAGGTGAGCATGTAGTGGTGATTTCAAGGGGCGGCTATGACTTGAGGCTGCAGGACTTGATATAGCCGACACGTGGCGGACGAGCGGAAGAATTACCACATCGATGGCAAGCTGGTGCAGATGGGGTTTTTTTATCTTGGCTGTTTCTTGGCTCTCCGAATGTAAAAATTTGGGGTGAGAAGAGAAGACAAGACAAGAGATGTGCAGTTTTACGCGAGATGAGAGACTATGCTGACCCCCAAACTTTTGTCTCCTCTTTACTCCGCCTTTTATGCCCCAAATTATTCATGCTTAAAATAAAGATGACCAATAACGACACGGGGAATTTGTTGAATGATCGGGGTAGACAAGAGTCCCTCTCCTCGCTCATTCTAACGTGTCGTTCTTCTTGTTTACTGTTTACGAGGTCCAAGTTGTCAAATTGAGCCAAGTCTGGGGTAAAAAAGCACAGATGGGGCACATCAGATCATCTCAGATCACAACATTCGACTTTTTTTCTCTTCTGCATCTAAATCTCTAAAACAGAAAGAAGAAAAGAAAGCTCTCACCGACCCCACGGGGAACCCCATGGAGACGGACGAGTTGGAGAATGAATGCGGCCGTTACGACGCGCCAGCCAAGACCGCCAAGTCTGCCAAGTCGAACGAGTTTTTTCACTTCTGGTGGAGCGATCTCTTGGGTCCTCGTCATGGTATTTCCCTATTCCTCTGCTATTGTTGAGGATGAGGGCTTTGTGTCTTTCTCTGCCCGGTAGCCCGGAAATCGTGGGGTTGCTTGGCGTGTCGAACCATCGCGGGGAAGTAGGGAAAAGTCTGGGGAATGTCAATGTTCATCTGTCATCTGAGTGAATTATTGCTGTAGGTAACTTCCAGCTGTAGTTCGAGGTACACATATACTGATGTTGTAGGTTGCTATGTGGCTTTTGCATGATATTGAATCACGCTTGTAATTTTACCGCCGCGTTTAGTTACTACCCGTGCCATCTGCCGTGAGGGGAAACGCTTTTCACTAACAAACAGAAAATTCTAGTGTCTTGCAGATCATTTGGAGAATACCGCCAGCAAGTCAGCAGTAATCCAAGGCAAAAAGGGTTCCTTCGAGATCCGTCTTCCATATCAGGATATGTATGTCCGTCTTGGCGGATCCAAAACACGCGTGGCATGCACACCTCGGTTTTCTACCGAAGAGGCTTGACAGGCGACAGGACCATCATGCTTTTGTGTGTATGTCAAGATTGATCTGCAGATGTTTCATGATGTGGTGGCAAGAGGATCTTGCTGCTGCCAAACCCTGCGCGGTTCGAGGATAACACTATCCTGTGATATGACACCCAACTTGGTGTTTCCTGGTTGCTTTTGTCACAGATGGACAAACGGGAAGCGCTTTGTGATTGTGTAGCATGATGTTGCGAAGCAAAGAAGCAATAGAGAGCAGATTGCTCTTCTGTGTCGTGTATGGCTTGGAGCAGTACTGAAACCACGAAACGATGTTTGTCAAGATGAACTGTTGCCTACAGCGTGATGTCCATTGCCATGCATGCAAGCATATTGTTTTGCAAGACCAGAGGAGCAACAGTTATGAAAGCAAAGAATTTGGGTAGAGGTTTTGGAAGACGTTGGATAAACAATTTGTGGCACGAGTTTGATTGTTGGAGGGCAGTGTTGCGGAAGATGTTTTGGTACACTTGCTTGGTAGATCCACTAGGTTTGCAGTTAAGCAAAGAACAATAATGCTGGTCAAATCGCGAACAGTACCTAATGCAATCGACAAAACTTCAATTGATAACAACAAAAGAATTGCGACACATGTTTTACAATAATGGTCATCTGCATCGTGAATTAGGATGATTGCACTTGATTGCACTGGCAAATTCATCTGTATGTAGTCATAGGGTAGCAAGCTTTATGACGCCAGTGCACAAACAGTCTGCACAACTCAGTGGCTGCTTGTGCCAGTGGCAGTAGCAGTGCGTGCGTGGCGGGGCAAACAAGTGAATGCCACTGGCCTTTAGGCAGCCACTCCCTGCAATTTTATCCCTGCTAGACTCACTTTTAGCTTTCTCCTCCTCCAACTCTAACCACTCTCAACCCTGCACGCGCATCCACACACGTTTATTCCCGAGACAAGGCTTTTGACGTTGTAAGTTGACTTGTACCGAATGACTCCTTCGGCAGCGCTGACTTTTGCGCGTTGAAAGAGCCTCATTTGCTGATTGAGTTGTCGCTGGCAGGAATAAAAAGGTGCTCTCCACGCGGTCATTTGTTCGTCATTTCTTCCCCCCGAATTTTCCATCGCGACCTTGGCTAAATCGCCCGAGATGTTCAAGCAGCGATCTCACGAGACCCATCATAACACCCACGTCCCGCAGATCAAGGCCAACCCGGGTGAATACACCGTCGCTGTTCTCGGCGACAGCCTCTTTGAGCGCTTCAAAACAACCGGCAAATTCATCACCGCCCGACAACCCGCCGGCGAGATGTTCAAGCAGCGCTCTCACCAGACCCACCACAACACCCACGCTCCCCATATCAAGAACAACCCGGGCCAGTACAACACCGCCCTCCTCGGCGCCAGCGGTGTCGAGCGCTTCAAGACCACGGGCAGAATGCTCAGCATCAACAAGGACACGCGTATTCTGAACCTCGGTGTTGGCGGCGACAAGATCTTGAATGTGCAGTATCGCATGGATCAAGGTCTCGTGCGTCTTCTGAAGCAGCACCAGCCCAACCTCAAGACTATGTACATCCACATGGGATCCAACAATCTCAAGAATTATGGTCTTCGAAAGGGCGATGTTGATGCGTATGGCGCTGTGGTGAAGCAGTTGCGCAGTGAGTTTCCTGACATGACTGTCGTCATCACTGCGTTGTTCATCCAGCGCGGTCTGGAGCTTGCTGTGATTGATGATGCGAACGCCAAGCTCAAGGCTATTGCTGATGAGCATGGGTTTGTTTTCTTGCCCTTTGGAGATGATCAGGAGGGCATCATGAGTGAGGACAATGTTCACTTGAACCAGTTTGGGTATCGCAAATGGAACGAGCTCCTCACCAACGACATGAACAGCCGCTAAACAGCGCGCGCACTCCTCAAATGAATGAGGATACGCAGAACCGGTGGTCTGAGGACTGCCTTGCATTTGCATTCTGGCGTAAGCAGGACATCGCCTTTACAGAAGTAAGTGACCTCAATAAGCAACACCGCAATGAATGGGCTAACTCTTTGCTTACAGAAGGCGCAGGGATATACCTGTAGTATGTTGTTCTTTACCAGTCCCGGTCACGATGTCGTTTACCCACGGAGGCATGGGTCGCCTTGAAGAAAAAGGTCGTCATGGATATGATGTCACTCTATCCGAGTGTAGTGTCGGTAAAGTATGAGACATATTGTAGTCTTGTGTTTGTATCCTAGACTAGAAATCCCATGGCCTCACTAAAATTCCTTTCCTTGTGCTCTCTGACCATGCAGTGTGTACCGAAATCCCCACCATTCCCGGTTAATGATTGACACCGCCTCTACAAGGCTCAGCTTTGTACCTTCAACCAAGTTCATTGCGTCCGTGACTCCATCTATTGACAGGCCAGACTCAATGTGAAATCTCTAGTTACCTACAACAGCAAGCAGACTGTTGACGCGACTGTTCTCCTCCGTATCCATATCATACGGCGGCGGACGCTTCCACAAAAGCTTCACACCCGGCTGGAAAATCATGCAGTGTGAACTCCCCCCAAAGTGAAACATGCCAATCTGCTGCCCCTTCGTAATATGATCCCCCTTCTCAACAATAAACTCGCACCCCGACACCTCCGCCATACCAATAAACACAATTGCCATAAGTCCAATCTTGGGATTGTCAGCCTGAATCCAGATAATACCCCGCGTAGCCACAGCGCTGATATAAGGCTGCGAGTAGTTCGGCGCCGCGGGATCAGGATCATCGGGATTACCCGCCAATCCCTCAAAGTAATTCTCGCTGTAGTACGAACCGGGCACGAGCTCAATGTCGATGACGTTACCGCTTAGGGGCGCGTGCCAGCGATGATAGCTCTTTGCACTGAGGAAGGCTTGGTAGACTGTTCCGTCGACGAGTTTGTGCGTGTTGGGGTTGGAGTTGAGCATTCTGTCGAGGGAGTAGGGCTGGGATTTGAGCCAGAATTGGTCGTGGAGTTTGACGTGCTCTGCGACTTGGAGGGGGGCGGATTCGCATGCGTTGGTGATGACGAGGGTTGGGTCGGGGTACTCTGGGGTTGGAGGGGCGTCGTCTGGACAGACGACGGGGCGCATACCATCTCGGAACTCTCTGGTGAAGAAGTCGTCCCAGGACTTGTAGCCGTAGTACTTTTCGGCTGGGTTACAGATGAAGATCTTGTCAAAGGTCGGACCGTCCTCACCAGTGTTGGCTACAGTGGCAAGCATATGCAGCGCATCTGGGGATAACCAACCCTCCAGACCAGACTGGGACCCAGAAGACTCCAAGAACGACCCCCAGGAGTCGAGAACACCCTTGAACGAAGCGTTCACTTCAGGCAAAAGCCAAAATTCATACCCAGCGACAGTACCCATAGGCCAATCAAGAACAGCATTGATAGGAAACCCAATCATGCCCATAGCAGTAGGAGGATCCTGCTTATCAAAGAACGGCGGGGCAGATTGAATGATGAGGCTGAGGACATCGATGAACTGACCAAAGGTCTTGAGGGCTGGTTCACCAGTGGGGTCATAGTACTTGGAAGACTGGGTAAACATGTCATTGGCAAGGGTCTTGAGGTAGGGGTTGTCATTGACGAGTTTCTGAAACGCTACGATCTTGGGGTTGGGATCGAGAGAAGCAAAGTTCTTTCTTTTGGTCTGCTGGAGCTTGGATGCGATCCAGTCTTGGATCGCTGGGCGTTGGTTGGGGAGCCATTTGCCGATGGGGCGGTGGGCTGCGACAGGGAGAGAGGCCATGCTGAAAAGTGAAACTGTTACAATGACAGTGAGATTGTTTGGAAGAAGGAATAATGTAGAGGAGTCGCTCGATGGCGTTGACTTTATACATAATGGACTTCGAAATGGGAAGCAGGTCGAGCTGAAAGAAGATGCGGAGTCTCTTACGGATCAACACTATCCGACGTGACACAGAACCTGCACCACCAATGATATCCGCGTACGACCGAGACATACATCGCTCAGCCCGCCACAATTCCAAGAGACCTGCCCGAAAAGCTCAGCGGCACAGAAACTGCCGTCATTTATGAGCTCACTCGCAGATATTGCATCACATACTCCGCTCTGGATGTGAAGCCAGGAGTTTTACATGTGAACACTGCATGTTGTCTGAGACATAAGGAGGAAAGAGTCGACACCTTGGCTGATATCTCATATTGCGGGGTAACTGACTGCCGTTTTTGTTTGTGTTGCAGATGGTACGGGTGGTATGTGATACTGTCGCAAGAATGGACGAGGAGGGGGAGGTTGGTGAGAGGTGATTGAGGATTGGATGAGGACGAACTGGGAGACCGAAGTACAGAGCGTTGCAACGGGGGTAGAGAGACATAAAAAAAGACCTTTTGACTTGTCCAAGGAGCTGTACTCTGTCTAGCAACGCACATTCACACTGGGGCGATCATCACTTCGTCAAGCTAGGCACGGCACGCACCTCGTCACATTCCAGAGCGCCTCCAAGATCTTGCCTTTCTGTCGCCAAGACTGTCAAACTATTCAAGCAAAGCTGAAAATTTGTACATCATTTGAAGCAAGAGAATAGTTACTCAGTATTGAAGTTTCAGTCTACAATTCGTCTCGTTTTCTGATTGGGTACACAAGAAGCACCCCAATAAGGAAGACGTCGAATCCGATCTTATCTAATCTTATCGCACCAGATACCGTAAATTCTCACGAAACTATTCACAGCTAGACTAGTTTGCGTTTTTCACAAGCTACTGCAAGCCTCGTATCCTTATAACATAGCACCTTTCCTTTCAGAGGTCTGGTCTTCACAGAGCTAAATATAGCCTCTATAGAATTTAATTCTTCCATTTCTCTCTATTTATTTAGAAGAATACTCACCTAATCTATAGCAGGTGTTGCGGACGCTAGCCGTGACGTACTGTATTTCGTCAGAAGTTGCCGGTAGGCTGGAAAAAATAAGCTATAAACACCACCTCGCGCTATCGTGAACTATCGAATTTCCAAGCCAATAGCGCCGTCTCGGAGATTACAAAAAGTCTTCAAGAAAGGAGTCTTAAATACAGCTGAGCCCCTACAATGTTTATTCGAATCCCCATCCGCTCGTTTCTCAATTCTGCGCTTCGACGCCCTTTCGCTCTTTGAATCGTTCTTTGTAAACATGATGTTGCTCAAGTATTCAGCTGCCGTTGCAGCTTTTGCCCTCTACGGGCATGCTAGCGCTGGGCCTTGCAAGCCGATTACTCGCCCTACGAGCTCGGGCTTGGAGACTTCCGGTACTGCTACAACTGAAGTTTCTTCAACTGTGACGAATTCGCTCTCGGTTGAGACTTCGACGACGGTCGAGACGTCTTCAGCCGCCACGTCGGTTGAGAGCTCGGCGACAACCTTCTTGCTCGAGGCTTCGAGCACTACTGGTGATTCTTCCACTTTGTTTACCTCAACGACCGAAACCGCGACGCTTGACGCAACCACTACCGAGTTTGCTTCTACGACCGCCGAGGCCTCTACGACAGCCACCGCTACGACTTCTGCTGCGCCAGTGTGCGAGTTCACGGGAGAATACACCAACTACATCAAGAACCCGTCTTTCGATAATCTAGACGGCGACGGAAACCCCACCGCCGACCCGTGGATCATACTCGGAGTCTCAACTCTATCGACCCAATTCCCCAGAACAGGAGCCCGCGCTATGTAAGCTCAACCCCAACACCCCCGTTTAAACAACACTAACCAATCTCAGGGAGTATACATACCCCGACACTTCAATCAGCGGAAGTTCATCCATCCTCCAAGAACTAACCAACACCGTCGCCGGCCAAGAATACGTCTTCAAATTCCACTGGGCTCTTCTTCAGGGCCAGCCCCTTGAAGCAGACGAATGCAGATTCGGTACATTCGCTGGTGGTGGAGGGGCGAATAGGCTGTTTATCGCTGTTGATGGCGATGAGGCAATTTCGCAGTTTCAGTATTATGAACAGGAGTATCGCATTACTGCTGAGAATAATAATCAGAGGTTGTCGATTGGGTTCTACTGTACGAGTGAGCCGGCGGGGGGAGCGGTCAAGGTTCACATTGATGATGTTTCGGTTTATGACTACTATGAGGGCTGTGAAAGTCCTTGAGTGGAAGTCGGTATGACCGGAGCTGTGTGTATTCTATCATAAGACATTTTTCACCATGTAGATGGTTCATAGCTAAGCATTGAGTAATAATCTACAACTTCGTTTCATTTTTGAGATCCATGACATCCCTCAAGTCCTTAATCTCAGTATCAGGTCGATGCGAAGTCGGTTTCGCAACCCGTTCTCCATAAGCCCATTCCTTCCTCAACCCTGTCTCATGACCTTCCAGTGCATCAACGATATACTTTCCGATAATCGGAAACATTTTGAACGCGTGTCCAGAGTCGCCTGTCGCAAGAAGAAGAGCAGGGTGTTTGGGATGGCGATCGATGAGCCAGTGTGCATCTGGTGAATCAGTACACCAGCACACACGAGCATCGAGAAGGGGACGGTCGGAGAATTGGGGCATCACGGTGTTGATGAATTTTCTTATGGCGACTTCCGCTTCACGTGGAATGCCGTCTTGGGGGTGGTTGCTGGAGTAGCGGGGGATGGAGTATCTGCTAGTTTTGCCGTCCTCATCGACAAAGGTGCCTTTCTGGTATTGGTAGCCAGGGTTGTTATCGCAGATTTTGATCAACTCTGCTCCCAAGTCAGCGATAGTAATGGGACCAGCCATTCGAAGCGTGACTCACTTGTATCGGGATCAGGTTCAAACATGAACCCAAGTTCATAGTTATCAATCACAGGGACTCCCTTCCACTCAGCAGCCTCCTCATCAGTAAGCTGTATATGACCCAAAGTCCAGCACTTTGACCACAACTGCTGCGACAGCTCGGGTAGTAGCTGTGGCGATGCAGCGCCCGTGCTCAAGATGTAGTGATCCGCATGAAGAACCTCACCAGAAGCGACGCGAATTCCAGTCATTGAGGCAGAAGCATCGAGCTCAAGGCCAGTCATAGTACCAGCATGGCCAGAGATGAATCTGACGCCCATCTGCTCAGACTTGAAGGCCCATTTCTCAAGGGCCTTTCGATCGTGGACCCATCCGCCAAGACTGTTGTAAAGACCCTTCCAGTTCTCGATCCCAACAGCATTTTTCAGTTGGGGGACACGTTTGACAATCTCGTCTCTACCACTGATGAGCTCTAGATTACTAGCCTTTCCCGCCCTTTTGAGGTTCTCATAAGACTTTTCAAGAAAAGACTCGGCTTTCTTGTCGCCCGTTGTAGTAGTAATACGCCCCTGCTCTTGTGAGTCTAACTTGCAAGCATGGCCATCAGTGTGGTTGACGTACAGTTTCAAAAAGGACATCATGCCATTCAGGATCTCTCCAAGCGTCAAGTGCTTCTAAAGCAAGTCGCGTATAAAGTGGTTCGTCGTACTCAGTTCGCATCACCTTGTTCAAGTCATGACCAGCAGAGTCTAGACTAGGCCATGGGTGGCGGTCGATACAGGTGATGTTGGTATAGCCACGCTTAGCTAGATGGTAGGCTGTACTGATACCGAATGTGCCCCTAGAATCAGAGTTGGCGATTGGCCTTGATGGAGCCTTGGTGGGCGCTAAGACTTACGCTCCGATGATGAGGATGGACGAGTCCTTGTTTAGAGGCGCTACCGAACGAGCCATGCTAATGATGATTGAGAAAAAGGTGATTTCCGACTAAGCTGTAAAGATGAAAGATAAGGTTCAAAAACAAAAAGGTGCTATCAGACGCTCAAGTTGGCCGTTTTATGAGTGATATGGCGCCCGTAACCGGAGCTGATCTGATATCTCATGACAAACAAAGGCTGGACCTTCCCTCACTCAATTACCCCGCAACAAACCTCACTCTATCATTCCCAAGTGGCAATCTTTAGTCGATAGTCAAAAAGTGTCAAGATAAGGTAGCGTAGCAATTAAATTCCTCTTAACCCCGAAGCTAAGGACCTGATGATCCGGGCCAATCACACGCTAGCTCAAATGACAACATCGCTTGGACCTTCTTGTTGCATGAGGGGCAGATAAACTAACGTTTGCCGAAATCCGGGGAGGGGAGTAGTATCGAATGTGACATTACTCGCGATAAGACACGATTATAAAATGCCGAGACTTTCGCGCCAAGAGCACATTGTATCCCCCATTCTTGTGTCGATCAATTCATTGAGAATTTCTTTGCGATTGAGACCGCCATCATGGCTCCCAAAGTTGAATACGCCGATAACCTTGAGCCTTCAAGACAAGAGGATGGTACCATTGAAGGCACGTCTGAAGAAATCATCGACAATCCTGACAAAGCTACTGCTTTCGCCATCAGTGGTATAGATGAGCACTATGACATTGACTCGGACAACTCGCCCCAACCTGAAGTCAGAGCCAACGTCCCCAATGTCGATGATCCTTCTATGCCTGTCAACACGCTTCGTGCCTGGACGCTAGGTTTACTTTTCACTATCCTCGGCACTGGTATCAATCAGTTCTTCTCAATGAGATATCCCAGCGTGACCATCTCATCCCTCGTCGCCCAATTAGTCGCCTACCCAGCCGGACGAGCCCTCGCCCACGCCCTCCCCATCATGAAAATAACACTCCTCGGTAAAGAAATTGCACTCAATCCCGATCATCACTTTAACATAAAAGAACACGCCCTCATCACTATAATGTCAAACCTCTCGTTTGGACCATCCTGGGCGACTGATATCATCCAAGCGCAAGTTGCGCCTGCGTTCTTGGGGCTAAAGACTCCAGTTGGGTATCAGTTCTTACTTGCGCTTACGATGCAGCTGTTTGGGCTTGGAATGGCGGGTATGGCGTATAGGTTCATCGTTGAGCCGCCGCATATGGTTTGGCCGTCGACGTTGGCTAATGCGGCGCTGTTTCAGACGTTGCATGGGAGGGCGAATCCGAAGGCTGATGGGTGGAGTATCTCGAGGTATCGGTTCTTTGTATACGTTTTCGCTGGTGGTTGGCTGTGGGTAAGTCATTGCAATCCTCCTCTGGTAGCAACGCTGATGGTCTTTTAGTACTGGCTTCCTGGATTTCTCTTCACCGGACTGAGCACCTTTGCCTTCATCTGCTGGGCTGCGCCAAGTAAGTTAACCGCTCAATTAACTCTTGCTTCATCCTACTGACCTTTGATAGATAACATTATCGTCAACAACCTTTTCGGCATGTCAACCGGCCTAGCATATCTCCCCACAACATTTGACTGGTCTCAAATCGCCTACAACGGCTCTCCGCTCGTCGTCCCCTTCTGGGCACAAGCCAACGTCTTCGCCGGGTGGGTCATCGTCTTCGCTCTCGTCACACCAATCCTATACTACACAAACACTTGGTACACAGCCTATCTACCCTTCTCTGGAGGTGACATCTACGACAACACTGGCAACGTGTTCAACGCTTCTCGTGTTGTTGATCGTCATGGAAACTTCTCACCGGAAGATTACAAGAACTACAGTCCCATCTTCATGCCGGTCACGTTCGCTTTGAGCTATGGCATATCTTTTGCGACGATGACTTGTGTCCCGACGTATATCTTCCTCAATTACTGGAAGCAGATCGTCGGCGCCTTCAACCCGCAGCGGAAGAAAGACATTCATGCTCGGCTGATTGAGCGATACCCTGATACTCCATGGTGGTGGTACGCAGCACTGACCGCCATCGTCCTCGGTCTCACCATCATGGTACAAGAAGTGTACGACACACAAATGCCCGTTTGGGGTGTCTTCCTCGCTTTCGGCCTAGCAGCGTTCTATCTTATCCCCACCGGAAGTGTCTATGCTGTCGCCAATCTCAACAGCAACGTCCTCACTGTTCTCGGCGAGATCATTTCGGGATACGCCATTCCCGGAAAGCCAGTCGTCATGCTAATCTTCAAGTTCTACGCATACACGGGACTAAGCCAAGCGATGATCTTTGCCTCAGACATGAAACTTGGATTATACATGAAGATTCCTCGTCGTACCCTCTTTGTCGCACAGTTGACCGCCTGTATCGTTGGGTCTCTCACCCAAAACGCCGTTGTTCTGTGGATGCTGCACCATGTCAAAGACATCTGTGAGAGCGATCAGCCCAATAAGTACACTTGTCCTCAGGGTCGCGTCAACTTCTCGTCTAGTATCGTCTGGGGTGCCGTCGGTCCAGCGCGTCTGTACAGCGTGGGTAAGATCTACTCTGGGCTGTTGCACCTGTTCTGGCTTGGAGCACTTTTGCCAGTGGTGACGTTCTTCCTGAAGAGGAAGTTCCCCAACAGCAAGTTGCTGCGTAACCTTCACTGGCCTCTCTTCTTCGCTGGCACCGGAAACGTCCCTCCCGCTACTGGTATCAACTACAGCTCTGCGTTTGCAGTCTCATTCATTTTCAACAAATGGATTCGTGGAAAGTACCCGCATTGGTGGGCCAAGGTGAGCCTGCAATGAAATCTTCTGCCAAAGTCGAGTATAGCTAACATGGACAGTATAATTACGTTTTGTCGGCGGCCCTGGACTCTGGTCTTGCCATTTCTGCCATCGTGATCTTTTTCGCCCTCGTCTTCCCCGGCGTTAGTCTGAGCTGGTGGGGAAATAACGTCCAGGGCACGACTGCTGATGGTATGGGTACTCCGTGGAGGAAGCTGGGCGCCAATGAGACATTTGGGCCATCTACTTGGAACTAAGTCAAATTTACTATGTGTCTTGATGTTTGTATTGTTACTTCATAGCTAGTGAAATGATTATTGTCGTTCCAAGCATAACACTTCGTACACGAAGTGATAAGAAGACCGAGGCGAATTCACCATGGGCTTTATAGACTCTAGACTAATCCCTTCTGGTGCATAAGCATGGGGGTCAGATGTTGTCTCGCCGCCTGGCTTTTGAACATTACCCAATCACATCATTTTCGTTCAAATACGACGGGTACACCAACGCTAGCGTCAACTGAGGTGCTTACTCCGTGGCCGAGCTATCCGAGTCAACCATGTATAAGAGACTTGAGATGATTAGATTAGTGGATAGATAAAGTCGCTCAACCTGGTTTCTCCTTCATGGTTGCTCCTACAGCAGAAACGGCATAATAACCATGGTATCTTTGAACATTCTCAAAGCTTTGTATGACTTCGTCGACTAAAACAGAAATAAGAAGACAACTAATAGCTGTATTAGGACTTGTTTCAACTCGGCACAGAGCATCTTACCCCCTTTGCCAGCCACTCATCCAGTCACGCCAAAGCTGACCGGCGAACCCTGCATCCAAGTCGATGGAGTATGGAGCATCACCGAAGATTGTGTTGATCCTCTCTACTCCCGGCCCATCATCGACAACGAGACCCATGAGACGTTACCAATCCCTCATCTTCGAATCTCGGGACATTTTGACGGGACCGCTGTCGAATTCAACATCTATCTTCCCGATAGCGGATGGAAGGGTCGCTTCTTCCAACTCGTCTATCCATTACAAAACTCAACTGCGTCTGATCGAGAGATTGGCTTTGGAGCAGATAGCGGAGGCTATACCGTTCGTGCTTCCGGTCTACCAACTTACCGTGGTGATGCAGCTGCAGCAAAGTTTGGCATGATGGTCGCACGGGGGTACTACAAGCCTAAGAACAATAAGATCCATGGGTATATCTATGGAGGTAGTGGTGGATCTCTTATCACTGTTGGGGCGATGGAGAATACGATTGGTATTTGGTCTGGCGCTCTGACTCTTGTCCAAGCTGTACCAGTTTCCATCAACAATTGGTCTATTCGCGCTCTCACAGGTCTTGTTCTTCAGAATAAGAGTGCTGAGATTGAGGAAGCGCTTAGACCCGGTGGTAGTGGTGACGTCTACTCGAAGTTGAACCCGGCCGAGAGGACCGTCTTTGAAGAAGCCACGGCCCTTGGTGTCCCTATCAGAGGGTGGGAGAGCTTCCACGAAACTGGGGCTTCTGAGGCACTCTGGGAGGCCATAAGAAGCGTATCCGGTGCAGCTGTGTTGAAAATGGATCCTACGTACGTGGATGACGTCTGGAATAAGCCAGGATACTTGGGCACCGAAAAGTCCAAGCTTGGGGATATATTTCGCAAGGAGATGCTTGACTACGAGACTTTGATCACTTCTTTCAAGTATGACGCCAACAACGTACCTATTGAGCTCACTCTCGACGCGGCACCTACCTCAACGAGGACTTACTGGTTGGACATCAGTATTGTATCCAAGGACGGTGAAGTACTTGGCAAAGTCACTGGCAAGGGTCACGATAACAGTACCGAAAAGACTGTTACACTTCACCCCAATAATGACCTCGCCGTCCTCTCCTTTCTTCAAAAGGGAACTCGAGTTCACATTAGCAACCGAATGTTTCTCGCCATGCATGCACTCCACCGTTACTCAGTCCCTAAGCGCTCAGGCTTTTATGGCTACGCCTATCTCCGAGATTTCAACGGAGCACCGATATATCCTCAGCGTTCTGTCCTAGTAGCGGAGCAGATAGCAAGGTCTGCTAGTGGTGGCGCTACATTTTCGGGCAAGTTCAACGGCAAGATGATCGTCATGGACAATCTGATGGACGTTGACGCGTTCCCCTGGCATGCAGATTGGTACAAGAACCGAGTCAAAGAGGTCTATGAGGATGATATCGATGATAAATTGCGTCTTCATTACACTGAGAATGCAGATCATCAAATAGGCCCTGTTATAGGTTCCAAGAGCTTCAGAGTAGTGGATTTTACCGGCATTTATGAGCAGCATCTGCGAGACTTGAGTGTTTGGTGCGAAACAGGGACATACCCAAGTATCCCAACAAATTACACCATACACAACGCTCAGATCCAGCTTCCAGCCTCAGCTTCAGATAGGAAAGGTCTCCAACCCCCTGTGGATCCAAGCGTCAACGGTAGCAAACAGGTCGAAGTCAAAACAGGCACTACAGCTATTTTCACGGTGCGCGTCGAGGTTCCTCCGGGTGCAGGAAAAGTCGTTACCTTGGAGTGGGATTTTGAAGGGACAGGGAATTTTGTCAAGAAGAGCTTTGGGGACATTGCCCAGACTGTTGAGACGACAGTTTGCTATACTTACAGCCGAAAAGGGATTTTCTTTCCTTCCGTCAGGGCTGCTTCTCACAGGGAGGGTAGGATGGATTCACCTTATGGCCTGTCTTTAAACTTGGGGAGACTGAGAGTTTCAGTTAAATAGATGTGCATGACGATATTGATAAGTTCTGTGGGGTGAGACAAGCTCCCAGCCGCAGCTATCAACAGCAACCGACGCATATGGTGTCGTTCCTCAAATATTTGCCATCTTCCAGTATTCAATCCCTACAGAGCTCTTTGTTCGTATACTGATGCGGACAACAGGGCTGACCGATAAAAGACCCTAAGCCACAATTGGTAGAGATAGAATAGACTCAACCCCGGACATTCTTCCATATCAAATACAAGTACGCTCCACTCCTCCCATGGTTGATATCAGTAGATATACCGTCCCAACCAAACGCAGCCACATCAGGAAGCGACACAGAATCGTCCTGCGATCTCCAAAGCTGAACATCCCCGATCTTAGTGGGTAAGGTCAAGTCCCGGGACGTGATGACATAGCGGTAGTCACCACCAGCCCCATGTGCCATATCTCCAAGCTCAGGATGGTCACCACCATTGCCGGTGATATCGATGAACAAGCCGGTGATAGCCTGAGATGGATCTGAGGTGTATGACTTAACGACGTAGGTATAATCTCCGCCGAGCCCATTATTGCAGTCTGGGCTACCATGAGCAGGGCTAGCATCGACACAAGTTCCCGGCGGGAGGAAGTCGGAGTCGTCAGACGCTTGAACCGTCAGGGCTGAAATATAAGAAGGCATGGTGGGGTCTTGGAAGGCGGGGTGCTTTATATAGTGGTTCAGAAAGATCGATAGCTTAAGGATTTTTGGACATAATTCTAGGGTTATGGAGGGCGTATAAATACTTAGAAGGAATAAAGGTTCACCGCCTTATACCTGATAGATCTGGCTGTAAAGTCGCTGCTGAGCCGTGGTCTAGATCATGTGAATGTCTCAAACCATCGCGTGGCTAGCTGAAAAACCCATCCCATATCCATCGTCAACGATCTAGAAACCATTGTGGCTGGCGCGCACAGTCACTAGTCAGCGTCAGGCCAATCAGATACTAACAAAGATTTGACTATTGACTTAACATTGAAACTACTGATTCTTAATCTGTTCATGGGACCGACCCAATACCATGGCTTGCCGTGACTGCCCGAGAATATGGAATCCCCTCCTGGAGTCGGAACGTGATTGAACACGCGTGAGCTTCAGTGGCCTTCTGTGTGCGCTCCAGACGCATCATTGCGTGCGATTCATAATGACCAGACTACCGGATGTGATGGTAAATACCGGTCTAGCTTGAAGAGTCCGTGATTGAGACATGGGTGGATTTTGAGTCTCAGGTAGCGCCTATAAGTCCACGTATTTTTTCGCATTCTGAGAGACGTAAATTTGATGGCGTCGACTTACGGCGACTCGGGATCACGGGTATCTGGAATGAGTAGTGCTGAGGTGATCAAACAGCATTGGTGTCCTGCTGTATCAGGCACCACCGTAGAGAGGGCATTATCAAGATCTCCCCCAGTTGCCACATCAATAGTGAAAAGCCCACTAGAGATACAGCTTATGCATTGAATACTAATTAACATATCAACCGGTTTGCAACCAGCACATTCGGTATTCGTAGCAGTAATTAGTTATGTTCAAACGCTCGAAATTCCAGCCTGGCCTGCAGTGAGGCTGATGCGTTGGCGCGTTCTGGTTCGCCTGATCTGCATGTCTGTCTGCCTTGTCTGCCTTGCGGCGAGGCACTCTTACCCAACACTCATCTTCACCGCTTCATTTTGCCTGATTCTTTCTCCCTCCTGCAAACTTGTCAAACTCGACATGGCCGACCCGTTATCCATCGCCAGTGGCGTCGCTGGCCTTGTATCCCTCGGCCTGACTCTCTGTGGCGGCCTGCACAATTATTTAAGCAGCGTCAAAGGCCGACATCAAGACATCGAGTCAGCCAGCCGAAGTCTTACCCTTTTGCAGTCAAATCTCTTCATCATCCAGTCGAGCACATTGAAACTTGGTCATCGCCATGCTTTGTCTGCCAATGGAGTCAATCAAGCCCTTGCCAATTGCGAGTTTGAACTCGTGGCCCTGCAGCAATTGATGCTGAACCTTACGAGAGACGAGGGTTTGTCCGACATGAAAGGGATGATTAGGAAGCAAATGATGATAGCGAGGTATCCATTTGATCAGAAGAAGTTGGTTCAACTTCAAGATCAGCTTTCCAAAGCCAATGCGATTCTCAGCAGTTTCGTTCAAAGCTTTAACCTGTGAGGCACATTGACCGGAAAAACAGTTGTCCTCTTTCTAATCAATCACAGTGACGTCAATATCGGCATCAGTGAAGACTTGCGAGTTTTGAAGAATTACACCAATGCTAACGATAGCATCACGCATAACATGCTACACACGATCGCCAGGCGACTCGACACCATTAGTCCCACTGTTCAACGCACGGAAGTGGCGACGACATCTCGTCATATGCAAGCGCAGTGCCTGAGTACTGGGAGTCATCTTTCCAGTGTTTCCGTGCAACCGCTATATGTGCAAGATTCCCAGAGGGAAACAAGCCTTATAAAAGAACTGAATGAGCCGAAATGTACCTGCTCCGACCCTCGTCCGACCTATATCCATCGAAAGTCATCCTATATCAATAGATCATGGGGAAAATGGGTAATCTCGAGAGAGGAGCACAAACGGCAGTGCCATCGCCCTGGTTGCATGTTCTTGAGCCAATCACTGCAGACTTCAAGGACTACGTGGAGCTATCTTGGTTTCCGATATTGGCTTTCCCGAAGCTTGTCCTTGTCATTCACTCGAGACTATCCAGCTGGGGCATATAGCCTTTCCTTCGGGATCCAGGCATGCTATGTTGTCAAATCAAGCCCAGCCTTTGAAGCCATTACGGAACTTAGATGTGCGTACGCGGGTGTGAGGTAAAAGAGTCATCGTTATGTTGTTTCTACTGGGATGCAGATTACTGATTTCCATGTCAGCACGAATTGGGCTAGTTTTATCATGGGGGACCATCCGACTGTCTGGTTACGAGAAAATATCTCCGATTTACTCAAGAGGTTAAGAACAATCTACACCTCAAGGTGTGCGTCACCATTTGACGTAGATGAGAATGGGAGAAATATCGCCCATAAATTTATGGAAGTAAGCCCCATCCAGTGTATGCAAACATATGAAGCGCTTTTATATTAACATAATCTTTAGTTGCATCGAGAAAACCTAATACCTTACGCTGTACCTTGCAGAATAAGTTTTGAGGACCTATTCGAAGTGACCCGCTCGTTTCTTTTACACATGTTTGAACTTGGGGTCCCAATCACTGCTTCCAGTTTCTACCAAGAGTATGAACTTCCCAACTCATTCCACTTAGCTTAAATTACACATATCAGAACAATTATGGAAAACATTTGGAGAACTGGCTCCTTGGGATGGCTGCCTCAATGGTACCACTTCATAACAACACTTGATACGTCCTTCGACTTCTGTATCAAGAACAATATAGACAGCAATGTTACTTACTCTAGTTACCTCAATTTAAGTCAGGAGGATTTTCAAGTCTGGGCCAAATACCCCGAAATCGCTGAAGGTAACCTATCCATTGCACTATCGTTTCGAGTTATGGACAGTTAATAAAAAGCCCCAGCATTTGGATTTAATAACATCTTCCGGGAAGTTATGCAGCGAGATAGGCAAAAGCTTGAGATTATGACAATCCGCGACCAGCAGACCTCAGGCATTCTTGAAACAGATGTGTACGGACGGAACATATTGCACGCTAGCATCACATGGCCTACAGGGCTTGATCTGCTCCTGCAACAAAGTCCGGTTCTATCTCTTGTTCACAACAGCGAATCGAATTCTGCTTGTCCCCTACAGTTTGCAATCTGGTACAGTGGGAGCCTATGTACACAAGCAGATACCTGGGCGCTCTGCTCGGATTGTGATTGTGCTGTTCCTGTCCAACAACTACTAGAGGCCGACTGTTGCGTCCTAGACGACTATTTTGACCCGATTTCCAGGAACTGCTGTTCCTTTCGATGCCTAAAACTATTGTTCGAGCATTTAGAAGATCGGCGGCGGCGACTGAGAAATCTTTCCCTCGCAATATTACCCCCTGAAGTTATAGAGCGGTACGGAGTCGCCGTTGATTCTATTCCCTATGCTACTGCGGTCTTTCTGTGGGAGGAACTACAGTCACGATCTGATGATTGGGGAAAGCAGGGATATCGGATCAGTGGTGGCCTCAAGCCCTCTAGTCCAAAATGTCGCTTCGATGGCATATTTGAACAGTTACTCTCTCCAGAAATCTGTTCATTGCTCACTGAGCTCGAGATTAGACCTTGCGACGAGGGTAGTCTGAGGCCACTTCTAGCACGTGTGACTTCTGTTTATACTCCCAAAGGGAAATCAGTGGCTACCTACCTGAATTGGCTGATGAAGCATGATCTGGAGCTGGAATATGTGGCCAACGGCTTCCAAACATCGGTATTACATGATTGGGGAGGACCAATTGGCCGGTCTCTACGTGAAAAGGTTCATCGCCCAATTTTGGAAGCGGAAGTTATTAGTCTGATCGCCAAAATATGTACAAGTGACATAAGGTCCAATTTACCTTGTCCTTGCGTATCAGGCCCCTTCAACCGGCCGTCAGCATCCTTGATATCTGGCTTTAGTGCCTATGAGTCTCGATTGTTGGCACCGCGGAGCGTGGGAACAATTGGAGATGTTTGCCTCCTAGTTGATCTGCTTGGATGCATAGCATCTAATGTAGATGCTTCCTATCTGGCCAGATGCGCCGTCCACGCAATTACAATGGAACTCCTAGGTATTAGACTTGTTGGGCCCTGCACTTGGATTGCTGAAAAATGGGGAGCGAAAGTACTGGATGAGAATGAAAGGTTGGAAATATTGGATGAAGACAGCTTTTTACTGGAGAAGCTTGACAATCTCGATGAAGAGTTTGCAAGAGAGTTTGAAAGCCGAAATGAGTCAGTGGTAGATTTCCTACGAGGACACTATACTGAAAGAATGGAGGGAGTGCTGAAAGAGATGGATGTCCCTTTGGGGGATGATTATAAGCGTGGGCTGCTTGCCGCTGGGGTGGTGTTAGCAGAACCCAAATAGGGTGGTTCCGACTCTAGTATGGATGCGGTCGAAGTTTGCGAATACGGCTATGAAAATGATGACAAGATTGATGAAGTAGTCATTTGGCTGGAGGAGTGAAACAGAGGGGTTGAGATGGCATATGGATACAAGGGACTTGATATCAAGATTTATCTCGTACTGTATGCGGTTGTTGTTTGGAGATGTGAATCAGTACTAGCTTAGTGCAGTAGTGAAGGCGCTGAACTTGGCAGGGACCGCCAATAGACTGAGAACCAACAGGTAGGCTGGGGAATCTAGAGCGAGGGGGATAATTTCGACACTACATAGATCATATCGCCTCAATCGTTCCTAACTTCGTATCTTGAGGACTTGAGCCCAACACCTAAGGACGTTCTATCTCAGTATATGAGAGGTGTGAGGAGCATGATTAAGTATCAGGAACCAGGTCTATCCACTTAACGTAACACGCTTTATTCAATAATATTATCCACTGCTTGAATACAAACATCAAGAGTTGATCCAACGACTGACGTTATCAGTGAGATATCTAAGCAACAAGTAGTGACGAACCAAGTGCGACCGATCGGGCAACCTCTTCCTCGCGAATTACACGAGGTTGATCAAAGCGACGCAAATCCAAGCTTGGGAGTAGCATCCTCCTGGCTATGAATAACATAGTAGTTCTTCATGAACAAATTTCCCAGCACAGAGTATTTGCCATTAAGCTGAGTCGTGATCGCTCCAGTGCAAAGACGCGAGTTGGGGTCATATACCGTATAGTTGACATCTCGTCCCGGAATAGTGAGCGTTGTGCTGTCGATCTTGAGGTGGAAGTCAGGAATAGTGGCATTGCACGGGTACGTGCGAGAGCCTCCCTCCGTGAGCTTGTACCCCTTGATATGGCTATAGTAGTCGTTGACCACAGCTTCAGGCAGATAGACTAGGTACGTGCCGGAATCGACGATGACCTCGCCAACCTTGTTTTTGCGGTTGAGTGAACTCTTGCCCACGGCATAGGAGCTTACATTCATGGACCAGTACTTCGTGCTGACAACGGGGGTATAGGAGACTTTGCCCTTGAACTTGGTACTATCGATATATCCAAAGTCCCATGTCGCAGGCTTACCATCAAGCCTCAGATTCGCAGCAAAGACCTTCTTCTTCAGAGTGGGGAGGAGAGTTTCGAAAAAGGTCTTTTGCTTCTTGGGCGTGATCTGGTTGATGGTGCTGAATGCGAGACCCATGATGCCGTCGTAGGCGACTTCGGGCTGGATGATAAGGGCGGCTTCGACGGCCTGCTTTTTGGCTACGACGGGTCCTGCCTTGACGGTATCGGTGAAGACTTCGCCGCTGATCACATCGCCAAAGGCGTACTTGAGGGTGAAGTTGTAGCCCTTGAGAAGGGTTGCGGATGAAGTGGGGACATAGCCTGGGTGATCCTCACGCTGGAAGGGGGAAGAGTCGTTGGAATACACCCATCTGTTCAGTGAGATGTCAGTCTAGATCCGCGATGCTGAAGCAGGGAAGTACTCACAAGTCAGCGGAACCAGTATCGTAGAGCATCTTGAACGTCTGGTTTCCAATGACAGTAGGGGTGAAGAATGTAAAGCCCCCATCGACAGGCTTCACTTTCACGGAGCCCGACTGCTTGGTGGTACGCGCTTTGATGTTGCTGCCATGCGCCGTTGGGAACTTGGCCTCAAGCCTCTGCCGCTCAGCCACAGGATCGAATTCCTCTGTCGTTGACGGCAAAGCATTGAGGCTGAAAGCAGCGCCCTGGCTATCTGGCACAGCAAGTCCATGAGCAGAAGCAGCAAATGCTGCAATCAGTTGCAGGAGTTTGAGAGACATGATGAGAACAGTCGTGTAGTATGACTAGGTAGGCACGAAAGTATCGTAAAAATAGGCATTCTTTCTTCCCCATTTTATGGCCAAGCGCACGACCTCGTTCCCGCTCGTTCCACTGTTACATAGATAGTTCGCGCTTTGATTTTCCGCCGACTTTAGATAAATTGCCGGGCTCCGCATACGAGTTAATTTCCCAAAACCGGCTAGCAAACAGGCTCGCCACCAATAGCGTCACAGCAGGCTCGGCAGATCAGGAATGTGATCCACTAAGAAACTCGTATCGACGAACAGGTCTTGGCCTCATGACTTCATCTAGACAGGGGCTACACCGTATAGTGGGTGGGTTAGTCCGTTTATATATAGCCTGATAGACATCAGGCAACTTGGTTGCACATCAACGACATCTACAACCATGGCTCTCTTCACTTTGGCCATCGTCGCTGCTGCTGTTGCGTTCCCTAGCATCGCTGCTGCGGGCAAGACTCCTGCTGGTGTCATTTCCGTCCCGCTGTCTCGCGATGCAGGTTTGACGGCGTACTATGCGAAGCTCCAGGTTGGCACACCGCCGCAGACCGAGTATCTCAAGATCGACACTGGCAGCCCGCGCTATTCCTTCCTAGACCCTCGTAATGAGGTGTGCAAGAAGCAGGGAAACAATTGCAAGACCTTTGGCACGTTTAACAACAGAACATCTAAGTATGTACCCAAGTACTTGTAGGTTCTGTCGCTAACCACTATGTAGAACATCCCGCTATGCAGGTGATGGGTTCGCTGATGCCTTGGGCTACGTCGGTCGAGGCGATTACTTGGAGGACACTATTGTTATCGGCGGTGTTTCAACCAAGAACATGTACTTTGGCATGACATCCGATTACAGTTTCCCCGACAAGCTCAGCGGTGACATCAACACAATTCTCGGTAAGGAAAAGCTATACCATAAGGAAGATGCTGAACTGACGGCGATGCAACAGGTCTATCACTGGAGTGCGGGTATGCTGGCCCCAAGTGCACTGACAGGTTCTCCTCATACTTCCTGCCAGAGCTGAAGAACGCCTCCAAGATCAACTACCTCGCGACGAGTCTCTACCTCGGCCCCGATGACAAGAAGGCCGCCAACGCTAGGATGCTCCTTGGTGGAGCTTATGACAAGGCCAAGATTGACGGTGATATCATCACCGTGCCTATGGTCGACCCTTTCAACGAAGTCCTTACCGGTGGCCAGACCAACGTCGTCAACGTCACCTCTGTCGAGGTCTTTCTCACCAAGGGCAACAACCGCACAAAGGAGACTTACGGGAAGAAGAAAGTCGGTATTCCGGTGTTGCTAGACACTGGTGTTGCAAGCTTCTATCTCACAGACAAGACCATGGCTCCTATCCTCCGCGCTTTTGGTGCCAAGACACAACCTTTTGGCCAGCAATACTTTGTGGTTAACTGCAAATACGCTGACACCAAGCGTAACGACGGATACATCGCTGTTGAGTTTGGCGTTCATGGCACGATCAAGGTTCCGCTCTACGGCGTGGTGACCAAGTTCTCTGACGGCACATGTGGAGTATTCGCTGCTTCTCGCGGGGACGAAGTGTCTATCTTTGGTGATCCTTTCCTGCGCAATGTGTACAGCATCTTTGACCAGGAGAAGTTTTCTATCTCGATGGGTAAGGTGAAGCATACAGCTGAGGAGAATATTGTGGCTTTTCCCAAGGGAGGCTTCAAGCCGACTCGTTACTGAAGAGCATGAGGAATGTAGAACTGATAGACGATGTACATGGATAATTCGTGGCTCAGACGTAGCAGGGAGAAATTAGCGATATAGGTTCTTCTGTATATAACTAAGTGAAGAAACATAACGACAATACATGTTTTCCAATTTCTTGATTCCTGAAAATCTTTCGTGACTTCAGTGCAATACTAAAGTTAACAATCACAAAAGCCGAGGACACGCTTCCCCGGATACCCCAAAAGCGCTATCTTGCCATCTCGCGCATTCGTCCCAAAATGGCCAAACGGGCGACCCTGGGCAGAGCTATGCCCTTCTGAGCCACCTCAGCGGCCGCTATCATCCCCACCAAACAGAGCCATCCTAGGTTTCAAAACCAGTACCTGCACAAACATGACCCGGTGATATAAATGGCGGCTAATCGCGAACCACCAACGGCTGCCATTTGATGAGGCATCATAATTGTGAGTGTGAATTCATAAGTCAACATAATGGATAAAGACCTGAAGCCTGTTACCACCGTACCCACGAACTCCACTGTCGGGATGGGTGAGTTGGTTGAAGATACAGCTAGCGGTCGCAAGCCCACCGATACCTTGGATGATGATGAGAAGCACTCGGTGGAACTGGGGTCTCCACCTCTTGGTCTTGTATACACCTCCAAAGAAGATGCGAGAGTCCGATGGAAGCTCGACCTGATCCTGCTACCCATGGTAAGTGGTTATCTACAGAAGCTGGAACATGCGGAAACTAAGTGCAAAAAAATAGATGGCGTTCACATATGTCCTCAACTATATGGACAAAGTCGCTTTGTCCGAGGCTTCCATCTTTGGTATCAAGGAAGACCTGGTCAGCAAATATGCACCTTGGAGATATCTACATGTAAAAACTGACATCTGCATAGAACCTCGTGGGTCAACAGTACAGCTGGTCATCCTCGATCTTCTATCTGGGCTATCTAGTCTGGCAATACCCCAGCTCTCTCTTGATGCAGAAACTTCCCATGTAAGTCTTCATCCTTCGTGAACTTGCCCAAGTTTATCTTGACTTACCTATCGTGTTCTAATCACTGCGCAGCGGACGATACTTTGGCGCCATGATCTTCCTCTGGGGTCTCACAGCCTGCACAACGGCATTCACAAAAGACTTTGCAACACTCTGCGTCAACCGCGTCTTCCTCGGTGTTTTTGAATCCTGCATGTCACCCATCCTCACGATCCTCATCTCCCAATACTGGACCCGAGAGGAACAGCCTCTTCGCACGTCTTTATGGTGGTCGGCCAGCGCTGTTGGTTCCTTCATGGCTGATGCGATAACATATGGACTATCGGGTAAAGATCATTCGGGCTCCAAGTATACCGTCTGGCAAGTCGTCTACCTCGTCTTCGGGCCGATGACGATGTTTTGGGGCATTGTGGTCTTTTTTGGTGTTCCGGCGTCGCCTCTGAGCGCATGGTTCTTCAGCAAAAGGGAGCGGGATATCGCTACTGATAGGGTAAGTAGAGAATGATTCTAACTACATGCATTGCTGAAAAATCTGCAGGTTTTGAAGAATCACACAGGTATCAAGAACACTGAGTATAAATGGAACCAGGTCTGGGAATGCCTGATGGATCCCCAGCCGTGGTTATTAGCGATACACGCATTTCTCCAATGCCTGCAGGGAGGCGGCCTGACATCGGTGAGCAACCTTGAATTGAATCAGTTAGTACATTATATCCTGACGACTATACAGTTCTCCAAGATCGTATTGACCCAGACCCTTGGCTACTCTAGCCGCCAGGCTACTCTGATGGGCATGCCGTCCAACACCATCCACCTCGTTTCAGTGGTCTTTGCGTGAGTCCCCAACTTTGCAACTCCATTTCAGATTGCTAACTTTTTAATCTAGTGGCTGGTTCTGCACTCGCTTCAAGAATACTAGGTGCTACGTCATGATCGCAACGAACATCATTGTCTTGATAGGAGCCGTGTTGGTAGACAGTAGGTTTCTGGCGTCATAAATGTCTTCTTGTCATATCTGATTCGTGTTAGACCTGCCGCAATCTAACCACCAAGGTAGACTTGCGTCATTCTATAGTAAGTCCGAACCTTCGTTTCCTGGCTTATAATTGTCGCTCACTCCCTTCTCCAGTTATCTATGTCAACACAGTCCCTTTCGGGCTCGGTATGAGTATTCTCTCCTCCAACATCGCAGGATTCACCAAGAAATCCACCGCCAGTGTAAGCCCCTCCAAGCCTACCCGATCTAGACTAAACCGGTCCTGATAACATTCACAGGTCATGATGTTCCTGGGCTACTGTCTCGGCCAATTCACAGGTCCCCAATTCTTCATCACGCATGAGGCCCCGCAGTACCAGACTGCTTTCAGAGGCTTCTATTCCTCGGTATCTGCCATGATCGTGTTAGAAATCGTTCTTCTGTAAGGAATTATCATTTCACCTTCGCCCCAAATGCTCACCATTCTCTCAGCGTCTACATCAAGTATCAGAACCATCGTCGAGGTCGTCGTGAGGTCCAGGAAATCTGCAACGCAAACGTTGATAGGGATGATTTAGATCTTACGGATTGGCAGCAAGGATCGTTTAGGTATATTTGGTAGGCGTTGGTGGAAGCGTCTGAAGTGGTAGACACTCATGTGACTGCTACAGTTCAAAGGCTTGCTATCATGTTTGCCTGGTCTTGTACTCTATTGATCTGTCTTTGTGTACAACGATTCCTTCGAGTTGCAGGGAATATGTGTTAAATCTCGTTCATTTGCCCAAGAAAAACATTGACGTGGAATATATACCCGACTTTTCCATCTGTGACATTTTCCAGTGGTCTAAGGTGACTACGGCCTCGGCCTCACGCAGTAAACAGGGTTATAATATTATGGAAAGAAAATGGTGCAAAATCTCCTTCGAGATATGAAGAAAACAAGTTCTGGTGCCTTAGCGTGCGTCTAGTTACGCTTATCAGCGATTAGTCATTAGTTGCCCCAGACTTCAAATTAAACTCTAAGGTCGAAGTGCTTCTGCATCCTCTATCCCCCCTCATCTCTGCCTAATCCTTCACAACGACTCACCATGTCCCTATGCACCACTTGCACCAGAAGAAAACTATCTTGTGATCAACTAAAACCGCGTTGCTCGCCCTGTCGACGGTCCCACCTCAAATGCGCTTATGAGCCGTCATCGCATGCTGTATTCGAGTTTAGAGATGAGACAGAGCAGGTCAGATCCCAAACCAGGCGTCGTGGGAAACGAAAGAACACGTCCGAGGAGCCGAACCATGCAGAGATAAGCCCGCAGACCCAAACGACTTTTTCAACAGTCGAGGCGGATGTAACTGATTCGTTTGAACCATCGTCACTCGCAATGCTCGATGCGACGGCAATGCCTTGGATGGATGGGATATTTGACTCGTATCCAGATCAACAATGGGATTTGAGCCCAGACGCTGCAGCCTTCTCAAACGCGACTGGTCAGAACTGGATGCCATATACGGAATCACCTGGTCAAACTTCAGCCGGCTTCACCGCCAGCAGCCAGGCCTCGAGTTCCCCTCAAACAGTCTCCGATCGGGTTCTGGCGCAGCACTACACGCAGAATCTAGCGTCCAAGTACAGTTCTAAAGGCCAAACCTGGAACAATCACACTTATTTCTTCAATCGGTTCAACTCGAGCCATTCGTTTGTCATTTCGGCTCTTTACGCGTGGACAGCTGCTCACCTCCACTGCAACGGAACATTGAGCTCTGAGGCTAGTGCTCTAGAGCACTACAATAAGAGTCTTGTAGCTCTCAGGGATCGATTGGGCATTCATCTTGAATTTGAGGGCTTGGATGAAGACCTTGGCCAAGCTTGGCCTCAGCTTATCACCCGAGATGATGACCTGGATGCCGTCTCAGTGACGCTATACTTTCTCGCCTGGACAGATCTTCTCCTCTCAAGAAGAGCCTCTCTAAGGCGTATGGTGAGTCTCGAGGCTTGCCTACTCGAGAACCGGGGCCACGGTGATCAATCACAATCGGTCTACGGCAGAATGGCAGTGTGGTTCTGCTTCCTTGATGCTCGCGCTTCACTTTTTTCCCAAGGTGACGATCGTATTATCCAGTGTCTGGGCAACGACTTGGGATTAATGTTTGCTGTGGACAAATCATACAACTTTCTACAACAGGAATACACTCTGCTATACCCGAATGAGGAACGTCGATGGGACGAGGCTCATAGGCCTTTGTATGTGGCTACTTGTCGCTTGGTCGCTCTGTTGGGGATGATATCCAGAGGTGACCGTACTGCTCCGGGGGCGAATGAAGAGGCAATGACAAGAGCATCATTGAATAACATCAAAGAGGCAAGTTAGCGATTAAATGGTCCTTAGACTTTTGTAATCCGATCGCTGACGATGTACTAGGGCCTCGCCACGATTACCGAGGAGAAAGCCGCAGAAAACAAGGTACTCTCCATCTTCCTAACCGCAAACGCGCTCTTCCACGCAGTACACATTTACGCGTCAAGAATATACCGGTCAGGGGACGCAATCTATGCAGAGACTAGGCATGCCGAAGAGATAATTGGCATCACTCGCCGCTTCTACTGTAAACTGAAACGGCCGAGAACAGAAGCGCCGCCGACCAAGATATGGCCCATCCCACTCATCATGGCAGCAATCGAGGCAAAGGACCCTATCTACAGAGATTGGGCGCTGCAACTTATCAAGGACTGTGGCCAGGCTGGGAAGCATTATGCAAATGCATGTGTGTTTGTCGAAAAGGTGCATGTCGCCGAGGAGGGGACGGGCTGTCGCGCCAATCTTTCCCGGATCGCTCAAGACATGGGCGACGATTTTGTGATTTAATGAGCGACCGGAATTCAATTTAAGCCTCGTAAGCCACTTTTGTCTTTGCTAGCGACAAAGGGCGGCGGTTCGTGGTTGTTGGACCCGTCGCCGATTTGGACTATTTGGGACAATCGGGCGAGGCGCTAGCAGGCGCAGCGAGGGATTGGCGACTGCAGTTCGGAACCCGGTACAGCGCCCCGTCAGACCTCTTTCATATAAGTATTCGTGGTAGTTCAGGTGATAGCTGGATATATTCAGTAATCTCATATCATCACCTACTGCCTTTTAACATGCCTTCTGCCGAGACCTCTATCATGGACGTCCCTCGTACTTTATACTACCAACACATTGTTGTCGAAGGAACGCCCTATGAGCGCGGACTTTCGCATGGAAGACAGGTGGCTGACAAGGTCCGTGCCAATATCGAATACTACAAGCTTCCTGGAAAGCTGCCTCATTGGTGCGTCAACCATTGTCACCACTATTCTCGCGCATTACTAACAAGCAACTCAGGTCCATCTCCTCCAAGATCATCGAAACCGTCTACCTCCCAGCCTTTGAGATGTTTTACCCCACCGGTCTCGAAGAGATCAGAGGCATCGCAGATGGCGCAGGCGTTACGATCGAAGAGGTCATTATGCTCAATGCCCGATACGACCTTGGCAGATGCATGTATCGACTGCAAGACGGTGGCAAGACTCCCCAGGAGCTGAGTGAACATGATGAATGTACAAGTGGATTCTTTCCGCCTGAAGCAGTGGCGTCTGGTCGTGCTCTGGCGGTGCATAACTGGGACATGTCTAGCCATCTCTATAACCAGGACCTGATCATCTACCTCGAAGTGCACCCAGACCCATCTGAGGACCGACCCTCTATGTTTATTCTCACTGAAGCTGGGCAGCTGATCCGCAGTGGAATGAACTCGGCTGGCATGTCGGTTACTGCAAATTCACTGCTATGCAGCGAAGACTACGTGCCCATTTCGCACGTTGACCAAGACGGGGTCTACCATGAGATCAAGAACCCCAAGCCTGTTCTCCCTCTCTCAGTAGCAAGACGCGTCTTCCTCGAGTACAGTAACTATGCAGAGGGTCTGGTAGCTATTAACGCCTTCCCGCGCCACGTCTCAGGAAACCTACACGTCTCAACAGCCGAAGGATTCGCAATGGCCATGGAAGTCTCCCCAACCCGCGTGTACAAGTTCTACGGAAACATTGACGATAACTACCTCATCCACAGCAATCACTTCCTCAGTCCAGAATTTCTGAGCCGTGATGATGTATATGATCGATCTCCTGGTGGGAGCACCTGGTTCCGATGCTTGCGAGCCGAGAAGGGAGTAAGAGCTGACTGTGCAGCGGGGAGATTGACGCCCGAAAAGATCAGGATGGCGTTCTCGGATCACTTGGCGTATCCTGAGAGTTTGTGCAATCATCCGAATTTGAACCAGAGGAATACGCCTAGTGCTGTGTTGACTGGATATACGTCTAAGCAGAACATGACGGTCGCTTTTGTCATATATGACCTGGTGGAGCGGGTTATTACAGTGTGCAAAGGGCCTCCTTGCGAGGGCGTGCTACAGAAGTTTAAGCTAGAGGAGAAGCGATTATTGAAGTATTAAATGCAGCAGGCACAGTGTGGCTTCGGGTTGGGAATATAGCTGGTATGCTTCGTCGATAGGGCATATAGATACGTGTCGCATTTAGAAATATATTACACAATTATGTTTCACTCTATTGTCGATCAACATGCGTGTCGCACCAATGTAAAACACCATGAGTTAGATTGTCAAGCTTGAAAAGATGCTTAAAAAAGTTCGGTATCTAGGGTATGCGGCGTGAAAACGAAGGTGAAACCTGGGGTTGTTTGAACAGGGATACTGACTGAGGCCGAAACGTCGCTTTGCTCGAGGCTGAAACCAGGGACTCATGATATCACAGTTGTGTTTCAATAACTGCAATGTTGATCGAGCCTCGAGCACTATTTAATCCATGAAATACTACTCCCAGAATGGAATTACTATCCCCATCATCAACTCTCTTCTCCCTCTCCAAACCTCTCATTTCACATCCTCGGTAGCGTCGCCACTCCGCTCACCATGAGACTCTCCTCAATAGCCTTGCTTTCATTCCTCTCAACAGCCATGGCAGCTCCCTTGGTTCGTGGCCCCGGCGGTCGACTTGTGCAAGAAGGTGCTGGGTGCACGCTCGTACAAGGCCGAAGCGTATGTGACGATGGGTTTGGCAACACCTTGTAAGTCGAAGCAGCCTCACAATTGAGAAGTATGGGTGTTAATCTTTACGTGTAGCTTCGAAGATGATCCATTCTCGTCAAAATAAAGAATGAAACAGGGGGAGGAATGAAATGCTGAGGCTTCTCACAGTGGAGGATTGAGACCTGAATAATTCCGCTCGAGGCGTTGAACTGCAGGATGGGTTGGCTAGTCCACCCGGGCCGAACAAGATACCACAAATGATAATCTAATGAATCTAGAACTCTCACCAAATACTCCCCATCTTTGCCGTGCCACTTTAAACACTCTCAAACATATGATCTCCTCAAGTGGAGACAGCAAAATGAGGCCATCTCCACTGAGCCCAGTCCGCGTAAGAAAACTTGCGGCCTGACATGGATACAGCCTGTTCAGACCACAAATTTGTCACTCTCTATACCAATTAATCATTCAAAAGGCAAATCTGTGGATTTCCCCATTCGAATGTTCTATGGTAAACAAAGCTGGCCGATTGCGATTGGATCAAAATCTCGGCTCTGCATTCCACGTCGCTATGCATGCTGCAGCTGCACGTTGAGTTGGGCACTGAGCGCCTCACTTTCTGTCCAAAATGGAGAATAAAATCCTCACTCTCTCTGTAGATTCCTTTGAAATTCAACTTCATCTTGTAATAATATTTTAGAAGTCATGACTTCATCTAATTCTAGCGAGGACTTGTTTCCAGCCCTGGAGTCGCTCTCCAGGTTAATCGTGCCTCACATCAAGACCGCGATATTCGTCGCGCTTGTTTTAAACCAATTTACTATCTTCCCTGACTTTAATGTTATTCTTTCTCAAATATCGAGCCCGTTGATTCTCATCGTTGCGCTGTATTTTGGCGGTATTTGGACATTACCCAACGGCCAGGAGAGTACCAGTACTCTATCGTGGAAGTTATTGCTGGGACCATTCTTCGACTTCAAGACCATCTCTAGTCGGGTCGGTACATACTTCAAAGGTAGGACGAGTCACTCTTGTCGATGGAAAATTGGGTGCTAATATCTTGTGTTTGTTCCAGTTGGCTCATTGATGTCTTTGGCCTACTACCTGACCCTCTACTACGACCTACCTCTCCCATTCCAACCATGGGTTCAATACATGTTCGTCGGCATTGCCACGACAGTATCAGCAGCTGCATACCTCTTCGCTCCCATCAGCAAGATCTACGGACCTCTTCGGTTCTGCTACCTTGAACATGCCCAGACATACTGGCTCGTCGTCAACTGGTGGTCACTTACCGCCGTCGTGCCCTTCTTCTCCCCAACCCTTCTTCCAATCTTTGGCTTCTGCCTCATCAGTGTGACGGTAGGTACATGGGTTCACATCTACTTCGCATATCGCGAGAAAGTCCGCACCATTGCCTGGACCGTTTCTGAGAATGCGGCCCGTGCAAAGGCAGCAGCTGAAGAAGCCCGAGATTTCGGATCTATGGCAAAGAAATACGAGGAGCAGATGGTCAACGCGGCAGCTGAGGCGCGACGTGATGCTGTTATTGCAAACTCAGTTAGACTGACTGACTTCTTCGACTGCGCATCTCGTGCATGGTCTGCTCTCGCTGAAGCTACGGCCCCAGCTGAGGATGCAGTCGCTCAAGCTCAAAGGGTCATCGCCTCCGCTATCATCTGCGAAGAGACAGAAAAGGTCGACGACAAACAAAAGGCAGAAAACGAAAGACTAGCAACATATTTCAGACAATCCGCCGAAACAGCACATGAGCGCGCAAGAGAAACAGTCGCCCTCCTCCGCACCGCCCAAGCTTCCGTCCGTGGCTCCGAAAACGCAGCACGACAAGACGAAGTATCCCGCCGCCACGCAGAGCACACCGCTGAGAATGCGTCTAACGTCGCCAAGTCCGTTAGCGACACTGTCGCGTCTATCCAAGATGCTGAGCGTAGAGCGGCATGGGCTGGTGGTGCTGCTGCGAGGAGGGCTGAAGAGGCTGTGACTATGGCGACGAATGGTGAGATTGAAGAGGCGAAAAAGGCTGTTGCTGCGTCTGAGTCTGCTTTCCAGGCTGCTGAGGAGTCGGCTAAGATTGTGAGGGAGGGAATGGAGGCTGCGCAGAGGGGGTTGCAGGAGTGGTTGCAGAGTAGCCGGCATGGAGTTTAGGTGAATAGTGGGCTATGAAAATGGCAATGCTAACTACAAGAGTACCATATAGAAGTTAAGCAGTTCCTTAGGATCAACTTTCACTTTTTGTATTGTATAAGATATCAAGCCCCGCAGCTGTCTATCATAGCCAACCACCCCATTCCGTAGAGAATAAAGCCCGTGATTCATTTTCAAGCATTTTCACACCAATATTTCTTCCTAGAAGATCCCAGTGTACCGAGCATAGCCCAAACCTAGTTGGCAAGCTGTTTGGAGGCCCGCTTTCCGTTGTCGCCGACACTTGTCTCGTAATAGTCCGGCAGGTGTGACAGCGAAGAGCATACTTGATATATGTAATGTCCCCGACTAATTCCTTTTCATCTTGAGACACAGGCTGGATATCTATCAGGGATGTTGCAAGATCCCAGTTGTTCTTTCGAATAGCGTGAGAAAGCACCCGCTCATTTGCGTCCAGCAGGCCCGGTTTCAGTGGCTGTCCGAAAAACACCTTGACCATGCCGTCGCACATTGATTTCGGCCAGTAATACGGGACTAAGATATGATCAAACAAAAATTCAATGGTTTTTTCATGTAGTGGAGCAGAGCCTCCAGTCTCTAAACATTGCGTCAGAGACTGTTCAACAGCCTCTACGCCCTCAGTGCCAACTTCCTGCGCCGCGGCTAGGAGGTCAAGAGTATCACCCAGCTGACGCTGTAGGTGAGGATGCTGAGTCTTATTTGACTCCATCAAAAGCATAAATATGCTATCTTGCCAAAAAGGACGTCTCTCTGGTGAAGGGGATTGATCTGGAAGGGAGATTTTTATAAGCTGGTGGCGAGTAACCGCCCACTCTACTAATAGGTCGATGAATGACCTCCCCAGGAGAGTTTTGGAGGAAACCGACAACTCCAGCTCAATCCCTATGTCGCGTTTGAGAGTACTCAAACTTTCGACCGAGTCATGAGAACTAAGAATTTCTGCTAGAATGGCAAAAGGAACCATGTGTGGCTGTTCATGACGCCGATATCCAGTCTCGAGCAGCTGGCAAACTTCTTCTGCTAAGGAATAACCGCGTTCCTCACGGCATGTACAGCCAGTACGTCCGTCAGTGCCTGATAGAGGGGGAAGGTAGCTGATTCCACCTGCAATAGCCTGCCTCACTGCTCTAACGAGAATAAAGTGATTCAGTGGCAATCTTTTGCGGCAGAGACACTGATTCTGACAGATCTTGTGATGGCTGCTCATTACCATTGCGTTTAGGATACGCTCAAGGTATCCACAGCGAGACTCTAGTGACCTATGGAAGTCCTCTACAATCATCATCAGCACACGGCAAGCTAGACCGCCGTTGCCAAACTGGATAGCATAAGTAAAAACGTGCCAAAGGTCTCTAAGCGTAGCGGCGTCCATGAGTTTGCCATACTCAGCTACATCCAGTGGCACAGGGTTTATCCGATATGAGGAGAATCCGAGGTGAAAGAAGTGGACATTGTTGCCAATGGTCTTACTGACACGGTCTATCCAGGCCGGTTGGAACCAAGGCTCGCCCTGGGAGTATTGATGTGGCTTTTGAAGAATTTGGCCTAATAGTCTCCATGTAGCCTCATTATCATCCGAATTGATTGAAAGACCATGTCGATACCAGTGATTGGAAGCATATTGGAAGAATGAATAACCTTCGGTGCTCTGAGCAGGACCAAAATTACGCCTAGGATCAGACGAGACCGTAGAGTCGTTCCATTGGACCCTGCCCGATGAATATTTGTGTGACTGTGAAGACAGAACAACCTCACGTGTGAGTCGTCCAACAAAAGAACCAAGACTACCTCCAACTGCAGTTCGCATTGTCTGCTCAGCGACACCGCCAATATCGATATCCATATGTAAAGAGTCCGTAGAGCTCTTCACGGGCACCACTGCCCCTTGGAAGTTATCAAGGCTGATATATGTGACACACAGCTCACCCATGAAGCTGTCACACTTGTCCGCGTTCAGATGGAAGTCCTTGAAGTCGCCCGAGTCTGGGCTTAGAAGATACTGCTGAATGGAATGGTGGCTGAAGTGGACAGTACCTGAGTCTTCCACGCAGACGAGATTCTGGCACCACGTGGGTAAGCGATCTATTCCACTTATAAGATCGTCATTGTCCAAAGTATGTTGTTCTATGTCGACCGAAAGAGCCTCGCGAAGTTGATCCAGGGTTAGCGGCTCGAACGATGCCTGGACCAGAGTAAATACTTTCTGAACAATTGGTGTATTGTTTTTCATTGCTGCTATGCGGCCCAGGGTGCGGTCAAATGCGGTGGGAAGATCAGCTGGGATGTCTTCCAGTGCCTGTCTGATATCTTTATCAGACTTTCGAGAGCAAATGTCTTCAATCGTAAGAAATGCCCAAAGGAACCTAATGTAAGAGGGGCTGTATTAGTGAGACGTTCCACGTTCCTACATGAACATTGACTTACATTCCCCCTTCCTTTCGGTGTATAACCGTGATGATCTCCTCGACTAGGTCGGCGTCACTGACTATGAGATCATTTGTTGCTATCTTGCTCCTGATGAGGTCCTCGGCATATAACTTAATATCTGAACTTGTTGGCCCCAACCCTGTACGAAGGCGTGTGGTCTGAGGTAGAATTCGGTCGATATGATTTGAGCATGTTTCCCGAGAAGACAACAGAAGCTTGATTCGGTGGGACTCTGGAAGCTGGTCAAAGACTTCGCGAAGGAATTCTAGTATTTGGACATATCTTGCGCCATCGATCTCGTCCAGGCCGTCAATGATGATAAACCAATCGTCCAGATTCTTTGCCGCAGTGATAAATGGTAATCGCAAGGAGTCATCCGAGAACAGCGATGACGCAGCTTGGTTGAGACTGTCATCCAACTCAGATATGGCTGTTGTGTCTAATCCTTCAATCAAAGGGGATGCCAGAAGCTGCTGAAGACAAGAACGAATGACTGTTGATACAGAGAGACTCTTCCCTTCGTCGAAACGAAGGAAAAACAAGGAGGTAAATTGACGAGGTTTCGGAGAAGAGCACAGTTGTTCAATAATTGAGGATCTGTGGCTAGTTAGGAACAATTCTATTTTCAAAACTGTGAGGAGACTAGACACTTACGCTAAGATTGTCTTTCCAGATCCAACTAACGGTCATGTCAGAAAGAGAACGTTTTACATAACTACTTTAACTTACTCTTCCCAGTGATATGAAGCACGGCTGTTCTGTTGGCATTGACCCATTCTTGGTATTCTGTAGTGGAAAAACACCACTCGGCAGTACCCATGTGTCGTTTGTTACGCATACTGTTGAACGTAGTCAGAGAGTTGTAAGACGTCAACTCATGGACAAGCTTGCTTCGCTTCTTGTCTGACAGAATGATAAGTTCCAGATGTAATACACAATGGATGATTGAAACTGACCTTTTGCGTGCTTATTCTTGAGATGTTGGATATCTTTCATGGCAGCACTGTATTTGGTAGCCCACATGGAGAGTTTCCCCCTGTATTCCGAAGCCTCTCGCCGCTCTTTAGTCTGCTGTTGTTGTTCATGATGATCAGCTTGTGCTTTAGCCAACTCGATCTCACTTTGCGCATTCTCGGCTTTCTCTTTGACTTTCTCAACGGAGCTTCGTATTTCAGTCTGGAAAGAGGATGTCACAGCTCTCCATACTTGATTGGCCAATGCTAGAGGAACGTTGTCAACTTCAGCCCAAGAGATTCTTTGCTGTACATACTGGATTGGCGGATAAGGCGAACAACCTTCTCACAGCAGAGTATCACGGAAGTGTGAAACTCACAAACTGAATCATTGAGATGGGTTGAGTCTTGAAACAGAATCTGATAGTGACCTAGTCTGGAATACAGAGAGCCGAAGCCTTGCAACAGTTCAACAAAGGATTGGAATTGGGATAGGAAATTTGCGAGAACCTGAAGATCTGACTGTTAGTCAACAGACACCTGCCAGTGGCCACCATAGTGTATACCATGAATGTTAGCTTGATCGAACCCCAGATAAGGGCACTGATATCAGGATTCGATTGAATGTATGTATCGATGATGGGCGTGAATTGCTGGACGATCTGCAGAAACGATGTAAGCCGCGAAGCTATGCTTTTGCCTCGTCGATTCCCATCTCGTTGCCTATCTAGCTCAGCAGTGAACGCAATGATTGACTGAGCGTCGTGCGGCAGCTTTTTCAGACCCTGTAGACGCATCCGATCATCATCTGTCAGCATCGCCTGGAAGTGAGCGACTGCGTCCTTGAGCTTCGTAACGGCGGCACTTCCATCGGGCTGTCTCCTGCTGCCAGTTGATGGCCCGGGTCGAGATAAATATGAGCTTTTGTGAGGAATCATAGTTTCTTTTCGGCGTCGATGGATCATAGATGCTGATGGCAAGATCTTGGGCAAACAGCCCCTCAGCTCAGGCCTCCACAGCCTGATTTGAGGCCTCACGTGCTACCATGACTTGTGCGGCTGAAAGCTCGGGTATCTCATTGGAAGGTATGTGACAAGGCAGGTTCGGCCTCTGATGCGTATCCTCAGCGGATGATGGTATTGCAGTACTGTAAGCCTCATCTGTCTCTATTCTTCCACCATTAATGGCAATCTTGTTTCTCCTACCAACCAGACGATTAAGGACAAATACGTCTTTCTTACTTGTTTTTCTCAAGATTAGGTCCCCTCTTAGCTTTGTAAAAGTGCAATCTTGATCTAAACTCCATAGTGTACATATGGTGCCCAATCAGCCGAACCTAGATCACTTTCCGTACTCCCGATCAATGATGCGTCTCTATTTGAGCGAAAAAGAAGATCGTTCGGCGTACCCTTTCCGTCAAACTCCTGAGTATGTCCAATCTTGGTACTCTTGTGCCTCTCTATCCACCGTCTCCTTAATTCACGGGTCGCCATGTGTAGTCCTCGGCAGATCGACTCATCCGTTATATCAGAGTCGAGCAGCTCCTGATACGTCATCTTTGCCATGTCAACAGAAAGATCATCTTGGACGTTCCACAACGTACCAATAACATGCCTAAACCCAGCGACTTGGAACGCACTGATAAGGTTGATGTTCTCATCAAACGACGTCTCGTCTTTGATCTGGCCGGTGCCACACGCCGAAAGGTATGCAAGAAACGGTGCTCTTTGTCCAAGATTTAGATCTAAAAGGTCAGAAACCTTGAGTGAATCTTTCTCCCAGTCTTCTAGTAAGAGACAACTCTTCGATGGGTCTTCTGTATGAGCCAGGCCGTGACCAGCAAAGTGGAAGATTGTGCAGTCTGAAAGATACCGGATAACCTCCTTCTTAGTGCGGGTTGGTATGATTGAGTCGAGCTTCATGGAGCGGACCATGTCGTCTATCAACTCAACCTCTTCGTTGGCAAAGGAAAGCGTGTCATGACCAGGTGTGTGCTCCATCGCCACAAGCAGTGCCTGATTAGAGTTAGAGGACTTGGTAGAATCTCGTCGACCACGAATTATGTTTCGTATCGAAGACCCATATGAAGAAATAACCCTGTCAAGAACTGCTTCAGAACCTTGTTGTCTATGGTATCCTGCTGCATGAAGTGGAAGTTGAACTAAAGGACCTGTTGGAATCCACCAGACATGGGGCCACTTTCCCGCCGTCGGAATGTCAGTAAAACCTAGCATGTTGAGTATGGGGTTCATGATGGTATCCCAAAGCCACTCAAGGGTCTGCGAAGTTGCGAGAGTCCAAGGCTTTACCCTCCGCTCAAGTTCCTCCAATGTTATGCTAGGCAGGTCCAATGTACGAACCTGGCTGTCCGAGACAACGAGAGCGTCGCAACGAAGCCTGCTGACGTTGATCACTGCGATTGGGCCGCGCTCTGAAGCACGGTAGATTTCATCTTCTGTATGGGAGAGCATAAAGTCTTCAAACCCAGGCAACTTGCGGATTTCAGCCGACAACTCGGTGAATTCCCTGGCAGCAGCATGTCTTCTGTTGATCGAAGCTTGCGACTGCGTGTCTGTCGGTCTACCATGCTCGGCACGCTGGTCCAGCTCAGCTTGCAAAGTGCGGTATCTCTCCGCTAGACCTGGATGCTGCCTTGCCAGATCTTGAACGTCGCTACGCATATCTTGGAGCGACGCCCCAATGATACCGCGACCTTGTTCGAGAAGTTGCAATGCTGTCATAGGTGACTGCCCAGCCTGTAAGGCTGCAGCTGCCGCGTCGGAGGCCAACCCAACTACTTTGCTGAGTACATACTGTCGATCATGATTTTCATGGGGCCATGATACGAGTTTCGGAATAAGACTTACTGCGAGCTTTGCAGTATCATATAGTTGCTGATTGTCTGACGAGTTGGAGAGAATCATTTGGCCAGCAGTAATGCGATCCTCCGTCGCTGAAGCATCGTGATAAAGAGCTAGTTCATAATCCTTGATAGAGTTTTCCAAATACTGTTCGTCTCCGGTAGCGGTATAGAGGTTCAAGTAACAGGTAGCAAGGCCGTTTAACCACGCTGCTCTGAGTGCATGGTCTTGTGACATCAGGCCCAAAGCTTCGTCGGCATTTTGTATGGCCTCTTCTAGATCGGCTAGATCTCCTGTATGCTCATATCGATCACCCAACTGGTCGCTAAGGATATACAGATAGTCTGCTCTCTCCGAATGGTCCAGCGGCATTATTTGTATGGCCTTTCTCTCGAGTTCAATAGCCTCATCGACATCGTCCAAGTCTTCGGTGCTCGAAAAGCGATCTCCCAATTTGATTGCCAGGTTGAAGAGTCGCTCTGGCTTCTCAGGCTCCATGTCCAACGACTTTCTGGCGCAGTCAATAGCTTCATCAATGTCTGCAACATCATCCGTTCTCAGATATCTGTCACCCAGACGGTTCCCTAGATTTGTCAAGGTGAAACCTGCCTCCTCGCCATTAGGCATCAGTTTGAGTGCCAATCTCTCTAGGCGGATCGCTTCTTCAAGGTCTGCCATTCCTTCAGTCTTTAGGTACTGGCAGCCGAACAGTCGTCCTAGACAACGTAGCCATTTGGGTTTCCAGTTGATGTCGGGAACCAAGGTCAATGCCTCATCAGCTACCGAAAAGGCCTCCTCAAGATACTCTTCGTCTTCGGTTCTTTCATGCAGAATACATAGATAGTTGGCTCTTGTCATCATCCAATCCACTTTACTCATATTCGTGTCTGAGGAATCAGTCGTGATCTGCCGATGAATTCCAACGCACTCCTCCAAATCCTGTACCTCGCCCGTCCACGTATACCGGCTATACAAGGTTTGCATCAGGCTTTTCTTTGCGAGCTGGCTCTCAGGCATAAGTTCAACGACCTTTCTGAAGATCTCGATACTCTCGTTCAGATTGGAAATTTCCCCTGTTACTTCGGCCCTCATGTCAAGCTTCTTTCCTAAAACAATCAACCTGGCCGGCATCAGCGAACTATTGTTGGACTCTGTGGTCTTGATGGAGAGTCTCTGGTAGCGAATGACCTTATCAAGGTCGGCTAAGTCTTCCGTCTCTGTGTATTTTTCTTCGAATAGGAACTCAAGTCTTCTGAGGAATACAATCCTTCGCGGATCGCTTTCTGGCGTAAGATCCAACGCCTGGATCCCGAGCTCTATGGCCTCTTCCATATCACCGAGATCATCTGTTTCGGCAAATCGGTCGCTGAGTTCATTGCTAAGTAAATGTGATTGAAGAGCTCTGTTTTGGTGATCCTCCGGTGGAGTTAATGCCAATATCTCCCTTCGCATCTCGAGGGACTGATTAAAATACTGTAAGTGTTCAGTATTTGTAAATATGTCTTTGAGCTGTTTGATGCGATCAGTCAAGATCGCAATCCTCGCCTCGTTGGCTTGAGTGCTCATCTCTGGCTTCTCTGCTATGATTGATTGTAAAGATTCCATGTTCTTGAGGGTATTATCGTGCGTACATCGGGCTACTGCGGAGACGCCACTGCGCGCTTTGGGTTTTGTGGAAAGGGTTTATGATAGTAAATAGATCTGTTGATATTGAGCTTAATCTTTTGGCTACATTGAAGGTTCCGATGCTATCGAAACAAGGCACTGGGGGCGTAAATGGTCATTTAGGCTATCACCCATAAGCTATTACTCCTGTAAGCCTGTAGCCTGTCTAGCCTGTCACGCAAGGCCTCCAACGGGTCACTCACCTATCTTGGCCATAATCAACTTTGCATATTTAAGGCTTACTACAAGCTTGGTCAGCCGCCATATGCCAGGATAACTACGGAGAAGAAGGCCTCTCAACAGGCAGCAGCCTAAAGATAGCGAATAGATGTTCTGCCTCAGCAGTCGTGTAACCACCTTGATAGTGTCATCACACTAAAAGGCAGAGCCCTACCCTCCTATAACTCCGATAAGGCGGAAGAATATTAGCTGCTGATTCGGCGCAGAAACCTCGCTAATCAACCAACCGTTCTTATAGGTGGAAAAAAGCTCACGGTGCATCGCAGTCGCCTCTTTTTTGCTGCATGAAGGCTCGCTTAGAACCTCCCTGTGATGTGTCGCCTATTCTTTGAGGCCGACTGGGTCGCAAGAAGTTGAGCCCCATGCGCAGCATGGCTTCTTAACTCCTCGCGCTTGGGCTCAGCCTCCACTACTTTAAATCTTAGATCTGCTGCTAGTACTCTATAGGTCTAGGTAGCTACCGCAATTGATCCCTCGTCTCTTAGTAACAGCGAATCTGCTTTAGTTCGGCTCCACCACATTCGCGATGGGTGATGCGCCAGGGAACCAAAAGGCTCCGATCGAGTCAAGGTACGCTACGCCCTCCGGTAGTCAATGATGCCATTGACTGTCACATAGTCAACAGGATGCACCTAAAGTGGAGGTGATTGATGGAGGTCGCCCAACGATCAGAAACTTCGCTACGGTAAGTTACTATGGCACGAGGCCTCTACTCAGCTAATACCTATCAGACTACGAAACTGAGACCTAATGATATAGTCAGGGTACTGTCCACTGGATCTACGTACACTGTATCAGAAGTACGGGGAGGAAAGTATATTCTCTGTGATGATAGTGGCAAGGAGGTCATGCAGGGGCGCGAGTATGATGAGACTGAGTTGGAATTGGTCGATGACCCTTTCTAAGTTAGATATAATCATTATCAGATAGGCTTATAAAGCTTATCTAATGCAATTATATCAGGTAGCTAGTATACTGCCTGGATTAACTTTAATAAGAGTGTTATTTTAAGTTAATAGTCCCTATAGCTAATAGCTTACATCACGCCCCTCATACACCATGACCCTTTCTAATCCCTATTCTAGTGCCATACATATGCGCATGCGGTGTGTAGCAATTATTCAGTTGATAGATGTCCAAACAACGAAGTTTTGCGATATCCAAGCTCCCTTATTTCCAGCACTCCTCATTCTTCCTCCAGTGCTCAAGTGCTTGATAAGGTCAGAAAGAATATCTGCCCCAGCAGATGAGTTCCTCAAAATCGACTTGACATCCAGTCCCGGCAACACCATGCCCGGAAATGAGACCGGTTTGTCTGTTATGAAAACTTTGATAACATCTTTAGCCTGGCCCTGTAAACTCAGAGGGCTTGGAACCGTCATTTTCAACTTCATCTCTTTTATGCCACGATTCTGGCCATGAGTTGGTGGTATGAGGACATAATCGCCTCCTCCGGAAGTAGAGATCAGGTTGTTCACACCCCAAGAAGGAGCAAAGTCAAAGACAGCCATGTAGAGCGGATGGTCCGCAAGGTTCTCGATAGTGAATCCAAACGTCCCTCCGTCTAAGACTTTAAAGATTCCATTTGTGGTGGAGTCTAACATCGGCTTGAGCGCGTATTTTGCTCTTAGCTCCGGGGACGGAAGTAGATTGACTAAGCCTTCGAAGTACTTGAACGTTGCGACATGTTGAAGAACTTCCATCATTTTAGGAAATGAATCTTTTAGGCTGGAGTCGAGTGTTGGGAGCTGAAGCATGTTCTCCTGTGCTTCACCGAAGATTTCGTATCGGTTCAATTTGTTGATGGTTAGTTCAAACATACAGAGGGCCTTTTCATCTTTGTCTGTGATCGCCTCAGAGTATTGTAACACTTCTGATCTGTCTTTTGCCTTCGAATTTTGTAGCAAGTCTGCCGGAAGCCATACCTTGATGCCTTGAGATGAAACAGTCGATAGTTGGGTGGCATGCAATGTCCCTATATCTTTTCTGCTCAAAGCGAAGGCTGGTGTTGACGCTCTTTTGCCTTGTGCAACTATCAACTCTGACTCGAAAGGCCAAACATTGGAAACTACGAATTTGACCCTCGAACGATCAACTCGACTCGGGGTAACGGAAAGACTGTTTTGGACAGTAAACTCATCTCCGATTGAGATTCCATGTACTTGTCCAGCCTTGATAAAAATCCTTGAACCTTCAATCTTGCATACTGGCCAAGCAGTAAGGGAGACTGGACCCAGAAGTGGCCCAAAGAAGGAGAGGTGAGTATTCCCGTAGCGCATTGGAGTCTGGCTGCATCCTGACGCTTGCATCATAGAAACAACGGTCTCATGGAGCGATTGGTGCGATACAGCGTCATTCACATTTGCCAAGGTCGTAAGGGCCCTGAGAAGGTGATGGGTGAGCGCGCCTCGTTTCTGGGTCTTGTTGACAAGGACCTCCATGGCCTTTTCGTGTGGACCGCACGCTGTAATAATTGTGTACCCTTCGGGATTGACAAGCCAATCTTTGCCAATCCTTGCATCGCGCCCGGGAATACCTAGGGCTTCTTTGCATTCTTGCTCCTGCTCAGCACGGTCGGTGTCAAGCGACGGGTCGTATTTCATAGCCCGGACCCGGTCGCCTCGAGTCACGGCACCCGAAAAACAGCAGTCCAATGCAACTGTGATAATGAGGCCTTTGTCGACCATTCGTTTGAGAGCCTGTGCTAAAAAGCGCCCGCGAAAGTAGCTAGCACCATGCTCACCATTCTCATAAAGAACAAGACCTAACTCGCCGAAGCCAGTTTCGCCAACGTTGCCGTCCGATGGTAATTGAGTACCATGTCCAGAGAAGTGGATATACACATGATCGCCAGGTTTCGCAGAATCAATAATTAAGCGAAGCTGCTTCAGAACATTCGCCCTGGTTGGCCTCTCATCGGGTGTCTCTGGTGGATCTTTAGTGGATTGATGATCCTTGGGCACAGTGGCTGTGAGCACGGAACTATGGATAGCCGTAGCGCTGTGCTGTTCCAGATAGGCCCTGATGTCGCTAACGTCGTCGACACTGCCATGAAGATGGCGGTCTTTGGGGTAATAATTGATTCCAATCAGTAGCGCCCAGCGCGATGAAGATTCTTTAGTGGCGGCCATCGAATGATTCCAAAGGATCACGATAGGAGCATGCTCTGACTGAAAAGGATGAGAAGTTGGACTGTTGGATGATAAGCATTGACGGCCCCTGGTATTATTGGGGCTGAGTGCATGCACAGCTGACGCCTCGCGGACGGACCGAGCCTATAAGCTTGGGTCGCAAAGAGGCAGCTCGAGACACTAAAAAGTACAACATCAATCACAAATGCAATCTCTTGCAACGTTTCAACCTACGGAGAGAGTGAAAGTATTAGCATTCTTCCACAGCTTCAACATTCCTACAATACTAGACTTACCAGATTTTTACGGCAATACCAGCTTTCTACCAAGAACAATGTCTTCAACTACTTCCGATATCGAATTGGGCCAGTTCAACACTACGCCATTATCGAGGATAGGCACAAACGGCAGAAGTTGGAGGCTCAGGTGGCCAAATCTGGCATGGCCATCATCTGCCTGTTTCTCACTTCCTGCGTCATTGTTATGGGGCAGGAGTGCTCCGGTAATGCAATTACCGCAGAGTAAGCAAGGCTGTCGAGGAAGTTCTTATAAGCGAGGCTAACTGCTATCAAAGTTGAGGACTACCCTAAGGGATATCCCCAATTCTCGTCGTTGATATCTTCGCATGAATCTTTTTTAGTTGCACGAAGGTTTCTTAACGTACGTGCACGATTATTACTACTCAAACAGAACCGTGCCGTTGAACTAGAGAGCAAACTGCACAAGATTGATAGAGATGAAGACAGGCCACTGTTCCTGGGCAGTTGTGAGCGGGATCAGAATACAGACCGAGCCAAGGTTGTTGCTGAGCTTGATGAAGCTCTGGAAGATTTAGGTAAGTCGTTCTTCAGCTCTGGTGGTCCTGAGGTCGAACTGACGTGCCCAGACAAGTTCCTGTTAAGAAGTAGACAGATTTCCGAACTTGAACAAGCAGATCCTCGAGCTGTGACAAACCTTCAGAACTGGCTCAATGGCACGGGATCTATAGCACGAGCAGAGAGCAGGTTCTTGAACTACCCACTGCAAGAGCTCCTAAGTACCAGTCCACGAGATGAATCTGCGATGATAGGGCTTGAGAATAATGTAGCTGAGAATCTACTCCGTGTTCGAGATTACTTATTCCCAGTACGTCAGCCCTTATCCTGCTTATACGATATCCCCTATCATGCTGATATAGTATACAGAGCTACTCCCCGAAAGTCTCCAGGGATACCGCCCATATTTACATCCCTACCAGATCAACTGCGGCTCTCATCTCTCGCGCGTTAATGATCCCAATCGTTGTCATCATGCTACTGGCACCAGTTATTCTCTGTTCCTACTTAAGCAACACATCATCGCGGCTGTTTGCTGTTGGAGGCGCGACAGTATTCTTTGTAGCGATGATCTCTAGTGGAACGAGGATGAAGAGTCAAGAACTGATTATTGCAGGAGCTACGTAAGTTGACATGGTGTCTGTTATGTATCTTCTGCTAACCATTCCCAGATATGCTACAGTTCTCACGGTTTTCCTATCAGAGTCATCAGGTTTACCTTCAGGCTAGACTGAATCTTCCATTTAACAAAACCCTACATCTCAGCTAATACTTGGTGCCAACTCTGTCGAGATGAATTGCAGTGTCAGGACTATGTACGACTGCATTTAAATGCGTCCTGCCAATTGAAGACCATTCATATTTTGATACAGTGTTTATTGATTACAAATACCCATCTCTGTCTACCCGTATCAAGCTCGAGTCCCCTCAGAAAGATGAGTTACTGCGGAAGGTTCCGTGCCGGCCAGAGGGGCCCGCTGTGCTAACCGTAGCAAGTTAGCTTAGAATTATGTAGAAACCGCATAGAAACCGAAACCGAGAATCGAGACCCTCATTCCCAGTAAACCCCACAACGATAAGATGCTGACACGTAAATACGGGCATCGCCAACTTCACCTGAACTCGTCTCGGAGACATTTCTTCACTGGCAATCGATCGTACTTCTCTCGGTGCAATATTTAGACCGTTTTTAATGCAATGGAACTTCTACAGACGTATGATGCTTCAAAGTCAAAGCTCAAACGGGTCCCGGGTTCATGATAGACCCCGAGACCCGGAGAGTCTAACGATTAATAGAAATGGATGTCGATCCACTATCATTACTAAATGTAGGTCGAATGCCGAGCAAATGAGGTCATGTACTTCATACCTGATGGCGAAATATACTGTATAACGTTACTGTGATACTGTTTCTAGTGCCATCTATAAGGACTGTTGGGTATCTATAACTTGACTACGAGACCGCACTATCAGGAGAAAGCGCGCAAACAAACTAACAACCAGATAAAAACATCATGAAGGAAGCAATCGTCAAGAAAGATACCTCTGTCGAAATCATCGACTCTCCGATTCCTAAGCCAGGCCCAGGCGACGTCCTCATCAAGGTTGTCATCGCAGGTAAGTCTACTTATACCTCGTTCTCGGATGGTAGATGCTAAACTCTCCAGGTACCAACCCCAAGGACTGGAAGATCCCCGTTTGGCTTGGCGAAGATTCCAACACCGGTGATGACATCGCCGGTATCGTCGAAGCCGTAGGTGAAAATGTCGTCGGCTTCCACAAAGGCGACCGCGTAGCTGCCTTCCACGAAATGAGAACCCCGAACGGTGCGTTCGCAGAGTATGCGACCGCGCCATACTACACAACCTTCCATATCCCCGACTCGGTATCTTTTGAAGAGGCCGCGACTATCCCCCTCGCCGCGTACACTTCTGTCTGTGCTTTGTTCCAAGAGCTTGAGATCCCCGAGCCTTGGTCACCACTCGCCAAGACTGAGACCAAGCGTCCTCTTCTCGTTTACGGGGCTAGTACTGCTACTGGAGCTTACGGTATCAAGCTAGCCGCTGCTGCTAATGTTCACCCGATCATTGCAGTTGGAAGCCAGCGTAGTGCATTCATAAAGCCATTCCTAGATGAGAGCAAGGGAGACGCGCTTGTTGACTACACTGCTTACAAGACTGAGGATGAACTAGTCAAGGCGATTCAGGAAGCTTTCAAAAAGGGCGGCGCTCCAGATGGTCGATGCTGGAAGGCTTTCGACAGTGTCTCAGAAGATTCCACCGTTAGGACCGTTACCAAAGCCATCGCTGGTCCTCCAGACTCAACTGGCCGCAAGCCAAAGATGACCAATATCTTGATGAAGAAAGAAGTTGAAGGTGCCGACCCCAGTGTAGACATCGTCGTCTCGATGGTTGGCCAAGTTCATGATAAGGATGAGAAGAACAAGTTGCTCGGTGTTGTATGGGGCGCAGCGTTCGCTAGGGGTCTTAGAGAGGGTTGGTTCACAGCCCATCCCTACATAATTGGTAAGAACGGCTTAGAAGGTCTCTCTGAGGGTCTCAAGGACTTGAAGGAGGGCAAGACGCGAGCTCAGAAGTTTTTGACTGTTATTGGTGAGACACCAGGCGTCAGCGCTTAGGTTGGAGGAAGATGCCCGGGGGCTGTTTAATGGTCTAAGCAAGGGTTACTGTCTAATATAACACTTTTTAAGCAAGTCTATGCGCTTTTTTATCTTCGTAAACTTTTCTCATCACATGCTTAATGGTATGGATTGCATAGTTGGTGAGATTTGCCTGTGCTGTTGTAAGCACACTTTTCACCTGATCTGGAGTCCACATGAGATTCGTTGAAGTCGAGAATGCTGCGGTCTAGAATAGACAATCAGTAGTTAGTTATTACATGGGTTGGTGTAGGACTGACCGTAGGGTTATAGGTTGGGTTTAACCCGTTTGGTAAGAGCGGGCAGTAGATGATATACACATCTTGTCCACTCTGTCTTGTTCCATGAAAGACTCTGGCGTAGTGATCCATGTATCGAGATTCGACTTCCAACGCGTGACTTGAAGTTAAGGCTGTACTTCGCTGTGGCTTGTGGAACTCTCGCGTCACATCTCTCAACTCAATGTCGAAGTCGGCAGCGAAGTGATGTAGTCTTTGCACAGCCGCACCAGTATGAATGTCTGAAGATGCATCGAACGAGATGAAAACATCGACGCCTCGTTCTGGTCGGGCGAGGATATGGTTAGGAAGATTGTTCGCCATGCCGGAGTCCATTAGTCTCGTCCGTCCTTGTGCTTCCCATGGCGGAAGGGAATGCGAATGCAAGGTAGTTGTATCGGGCACAGATTTGTCACTGCTGCGCATCCCTCGTTGATGCTGATGTGCAACTCGCGAGATATACATAGAGTGCTCTGAAGTATGCTCCCGCATGCCTACTGGTCTTTCAAGGCCATAAAATGGGTTCGGGTCATGTCCCGCACGGATCGGATTTCCCCAGAAACCCTCAAAGTGCTTCGACTGGAGTAGGTTGTTAAAGACAGTGACCAGACGTGCCATGATTGTGTTCTTGGGTATTGTGACCAAGAGAGCTTTGATGCACTCCGCCAATGGGGCTGCCGGTGCACTAGTACACTGACCCAACAGAAGTGAGAATGGCTGCTCAGGCCGACGATCCACCGAGTGCCCAGAGATGAAGGTACGTCCCCATGCCCAAGTTGGGACGTAACGGTTGAGGTCTAGACTGCCGACTTCAAGTGGTGAGATTTCGAAATACTGGAAGAGCTTCTTAGGCCGTCTGTTCACAGATACTCTTGGATCTGCTTGATCATTTCCTTCGACAGAGTCAAGCTGTCGAGATGTTGGTTGTTTCTTGACATCCCTAGCCTTTGCAGATATTGTCTTTGGCTCGTATGAGTACTTCGGCACGCGTCTCACAGCTGCAAGAAGCGGCATTGGTTCCAATCCCTTATCAATACCTGATCGTTGCCAAATCTTGGACCATTGAAATGTCGCTCTGCTCAGTCTACCCTTTGGCTCTCTCGATAGTAGTTGATACGTTGCAGTAAGAGTCGAGTAGAGATCCATGATTCCCAAGCCTATGATGCTCTTCTGCGCTTTACTGACCAGAGGACCAATCAGAAAGTAGACTCCCCTCTTACTTCGTGCAACCATGTTCAAGGCATGTATGCTCATGGGGTGTGCGAGCTCACTTGTCACTGTGAGATAATGGTCGATCAACCGCTGAATATCATGTCGAGCGATGGTGTAGTAAGCTGCAAGAGTCCAACAACTTCCACTAACGCCAGCCGTCCAGGTTATGCAATCCCATAGTCCATGCTTTTTGGCAGCTGAAATGAATCCAGTGAAGCCGTACATCACCTTGTACCCACCGCCTGATCCTCCCAACGCGATAAGCGGGACATCTCGAGGGTCAACCTTCTCATTGGGCGGGAGATCTAAAAAGCGATGCAACGAATCTTCTCCTTGTGATGATATTCTCAACTTGCGAAGTGCAATGAACTTTTGTTCTTCATGATGAAGAGAGGATCCTTGTCGAACTTGAGCGTCCCATTGTAGTTCCGGATATGTTGCGACGTCCGTCTCGTCCCTCTGCAGAAGTGTCTTGACCAATGCCAAGTCAACAGCTCTTTGATACCATCTTTCAACAATACCCCTAGTCTTATGGGGCAATGAGACTTTAGAGGATGGTGAAGGGATCAAACTTTTATGGCCCTTTTCCTGTGTCGTAGGCAAAGACACGACAACTCGACCGTTCCGAAAACGTGTTCTTGCATGAGTTACCCGACCTCTCGATGAAACAGGCGTCGCTTGGACCAAGGAGACCAATGAGCAAAGACAGTATGTTTTCGCGTATAAGTAAGCTGGTGACTTTCTAACTGAAGTCAAAATGACCATTCTTTCAGCCTTGAACGGCGCATGTTGAGGATTTGCAAGGAGTTGAGGTTTGTAAACAACGCATGTTAAATCGTTGGCGTCATTGCTGACTGATCCCCCTGGCCCCGGCAGCCAAAGAGCGCTACCACGTGGGCGTTAGTGTCCTCTAACGCTTGATGGGCCAATTAGAGTGCGGCAGTTACAGGGTAAGGTTAGTGCATTTAAACTGTCAACAGCAGTTAAAACATCAAGCCGTTGTTAATGATCAGCTTACAATTTCTGCCCAAGCAATTCAGATTTACTATCAGTGACCCTCTTCTCTTTTATGAAATGATCATTTTTTTACTACCTCTCAGCATCTCCTACCATCTAACCACCCAGATACAACATGGTTCAGTCTCTGTTCCCAGAAGTGATAAGAATTTATCGACATGTCATGCGCCGCTCGCACGCAAAAGCTCAACGATAGACTGATGATCTCGTGACAATGCGGCTCCAAGAGCGCTACCGTGACTTCCTCCAACAGCAGAGACATCAGCTCCTCGGCCTATCAATAGCTTCACAATTGGCGCTGATCCAGCATACGAAGCTGCCTGTAGAGGATTACCGTACTCCCCTCCCTGAATGTTAACATCAAGTCCTTTGTCAAGCAGCAGCTTGACGAGTTCCTCGCTACCTCCATAAGCAGCAGCCTGTAAAGCATTACCATGAAATCCCCCATCTGCATGAATATCAGCACCTTGTGCTATCAACAGTTCGGCTAGCTGCTCTCTATCCATAGACAAAGCTGCCTGAAGTGCGTTGCCGTAGTAGCCTCCTTGTACATTAACATCTGCCCCGGCGTCGAGGAGCAGTTGTACTACTTCTTCACGTCCTTCACAAACAGCCGCCTGTAGGGCGCTGCCGTCGTCGCCACCTTGGGCATTGACGAAAGCACCTCTGTCAAGCAGTGATATGACCAGCTGTTGATGACCGCCACAGGCAGCAGCCTGGAGAGCATTGCCGTGGTGTCCACCTTGGACGTTTACATCAGCACCTTGGTCCATCAACAGCGTGGCCAATTGTGCATGGCCCCTGGTTGCGGCTGCTTGGAGTGCATTGCCATAGAACCCGCCCCGCGCACCAATATCTGCTCCTTGGCCGACCAGGAACGCTACAAGTTGTTCGTGGCCTCCATAAGAAGCCGCTTGCAGAGCGTTACCATATTGACCACCCTGTACATTGACGCTAGTTCCTTTATCGATCAGTAGCTGCACCAGCTGCTGATTTCCTTTGAATGCAGCAGCCTGTAGGGCATTGCCATAGGGCCCTCCTTCTGCATATATATCAGCACCCTCTTCTATCAACATCTCAGCTAATTCACTATGGCCACTGGATATGGCTGCTGAAAGAGCGTTACCATGCTCTCCACCTTGAACATTGATATCGGCCCCTTTGGTGATCAAGAGACGAGCAAGCTGTGTATTGCCTTGGACTACCGCCGCGCAGAGTGCACTGCCATACTGTCCGCCTCGAGCATCAACATCAGCCCCTTGATCAACCAAGAGCCGTGCTACGTCGATATAGCCGCCAAAGGCAGCTGCCTGGAGAGCGTGACCATACTTTCCCCCTTGGGCATTAATAGCGGCGCCATTATCAATCAGCGTCTTTACCATCTGATCCTGGCCTTTGAGAGATGCCATTTGCAGAGGACTGTCATACTCGTCACTGATCGCGTGAATATTGGCGCCATTATTAATGAGTACGCGAGCCACTGGCATATGGTTTCCCTCTAATGCAGCACATAAGGCATTGTTGTATCTTCCAACTTGAGCGTTAACATCAGCGCCGGCATCGATCAATACCTGCACTAGGTGCTTGTGGCCTATGTGGCAGGCGGCATGAAGAGCATTGCCATATTCGCCGCCGCCTCGGGCATTAACATCCGCACCACGATCTAGCAGCAACTTGACCACCTGTCCATGTCCCTCATAAGAGGCTTCTTGAAGAGGGGTGTTTCCGTACACTCCACAGCGAACGTTGACATCTGCGCCACGATCGATGAGAAGCTGCACCAGCTGCTGGCTGCCACACTTTGAGGCAGCATACAAAGCGGTGCCGTACCCCGGGTCTTGAATGCTAATGTCGGCGCCATTGTCGAGCAGCAACCTAGCCATCTGTTCGTATCCTGTAGCGCATGCCGCTACCAAGGCAGGGGGGCGGTTGTTTTGCAAGTTGACGTCGGCGCCATTTTCGATAAGCAGCTTTGCCATATCCTGATCATTTCCGCACGACGCTGCCTGTAGAGCGCTACCAAAACATCCGCAGCTGGCATTGATATCAGCGCCACTATTCAATAACAGCTCAATTAGTTCCCTTCGGCTGTGCCATGATGCTGCTTGTAGAAAACTGCCAAAATGTCCTGCGTCTGCGTTGACATCGGCGCCCTTGTTTATCAGTAGCCTTGCAATCCTTTGACTCCCGCGTGCTGAAGCCGCAGCGAGACCCGCCGCAAAGTCCGTAGCTGGTGCAATAATGCCATTACCGAGATCAAGCAGTAGCTCTACGAGCTCTATTGTCTCATCCCTTTCATCATCTGCATCCACAAGCGCAGCAATCATGTCGCTCAAATCCTTGCCCTGCAGATCAAGACTAGCACCATAACCTACAAGCAGCTTTACAACTTGTGTACGGCATCTGGACACGGCGGTCTGCAGAGCATTGCTGATGTTGGTATTCCCAGCGCCGTTGGCCAGCAGGTTCCTTACTACTGACTCGCGGCCATGCCAACAAGCGGCTGCAAGAGCATCGCCGTGCAAGCCGCCCCGTGCTGTGGTGTTTGCGCCACGACGTATCAGCAACTCTACCACCTTTTCGCGGCCGCTGGCCGATGCCGCCTGTAGAGCGGTGCCATAATATCCCCCTTGAGCATTGATATCGGCCCCTTGATCAAGCAGCAGCTCAACCAAACTCACATCATCCCTGGCATCACGGCCAGCTCTGTTGCCGTCGAGAGAGGAAGCTGCTTGAAGAGCGCTGCCGTATCGCCCGCCTTCAGCATTGACCTCAGCGCCGTGGCTGATCAACAGCTCCGCGAGCTGTCTGTGGCCAATGAACGAGGCTGCTTGCAGAGGGCTTCCGTAGATACCACCTTTCAAGTTAGTATCTGCGCCTCTTTCAATCAGTAGTTGCACTATAGGCTTGTGGCCTGAAAATGTTGCAGCTTGCAAAGCGCTACCATCGCTTCCACCTTGAGTATTGATATCAGCGCCATTGTCAAGCAGTAGCTGCACCACCTGTATATGGCCTGCAAATGCTGCAGCCTGGAGCAGAGAGCCATGGCTTTTAGTCTCTCCATTGACATTGGCCCCTCTCTCAATCAATAGCTTCACAATTCTCTGATTCCCATTTCGTGAAGCAGCCTCAATAGCTTTTGCAAGATTTCCGGGTAGCATGGTAACATCGCTCATGCTAAGCAGCACCTCTGCTAGTTCTACCACCTCATCGTCTTCCTGACCTGCATCCGCAAGAGCGGCAAGTGCGCCACCAAATCCTCCGTCTCGCGACATCGGGGTAGCGCCGCGAGCAATGAGAAGCTTTGCAACGCCGATGTGGCGTTTAGAGAGGGCCACTTGTAAGGCACTGCCCATATATGGCATTTGTATATTGGCGTTGGCGCCACCGTCGAGCAACAACTCCACTATCTTGTCATGGCCGTTTAACGACGCCTCTTGCAAGGCGCTACAGCCGTATACCGTTTGGTCTGCATCCACGCCATTGCTGAGCAGCAGCTTCACTATGGGAAGATGGCCACGTGCTGCTGCCAATTGGAATGCTTCCTCCAACAGGCACTTGACAGCTATGTTGTCTTTCCCTATTCCCAAGATCATCTGGACCGTGCTGAGATGTCCTCGACCAGCTGCCCAGACGAGAGCCGAGCCGCCCGAGTATTGTATGTTGTGGCGATAAAGGGAAGAATTTAACAACCCATAGAGGTAGCGATTCGTTTGCACAAAGGCATTCATATCCTTCTCTGATGGAAAGTGCGTAAAGGCTACGCAGAGAAGGTCATCCCCCAAATCCAGTAGAGTGGCCATCCTAGTAATCTTCGATAGTAGCTTTCTGGCTTCTTTAGATCAAGCCGGGCCTTTCGAAAGTGATACTGCCTGGCAGTCAAGTAAGAACGAAACGAGAAAGCTGAGTATATCTTATAACTTAACAGAAGTTGAGTCATGTTACGTTACAAGGTTTCACTAGTAAACAGTATTTGACATTGCAAATTAAAACGAGGGGCAGTAGCTTATTCCGCGTCGCGGAACAGCGACTCTAGACACGTAGCTGATCCTACACTAACCCCTCTAAGCTAAAACAAACGAGGGGTTACGGTAGGCCAGGGGACATGAAACTCTCGACAATGCAGATCAATGAACTATAATTTCTTTTATGGGGCAACATTGTTTTGAAAGATAATACGGAGTAAACACTGCCATTCTGATGTCCTTTTGATAAAGCTAACATCTCACTTTATCTTCTACAAGTCACGCAGTGTCCCATCGCCGCCACAAGTGGGAGCTTTCCCTTATTCTTAAAAGTCTCTATACAATTCAAAGCCGGCGTGAATTCTTTTTACCTGATCATAACGTACCTTTTAATTGTTTCAAACCAACGACGCCACCGCTGGCCTGCGCGTATGGAAGCCACTAGACGATCGAGGCGTCTTGCCCAAGTATTACACTCCTACGATAACACCCCCAGCGACGCCGAAGCCTCTATACCGCGTCGAGCGAAACGAGCTCGGCCAGGCTCAGTCTTATCCTCGAGCTCGGAGCGTCACGGACGGAGTCGCAAACCGCGTAGCAGCCAAGCTAGACTCAAGAAATATGACCACCTCCCCTTACTCCGCGACACTCTGGTCCCCAACCTCATCTGCGTCTTTGTCGGCATGAACCCCGGGATTCAGACTGCAACGGCCGGCCATGCTTATGCTCACCCGTCCAACCACTTCTGGCGGCTGCTCCATACGTCTGGCTGCACAGACCGACTCTGTCTACCTGAAGAGGACGGTTATCTACCTCACCTTTACGCCATGGGCAACACCAACCTCGTTGGGAGGCCAAGTCGAACTACCAGTGAGCTTTCGAAGCAGGAGATGGCCGAAGGGACGCCTGTGCTGGAGGATAAGATAAGAATATACAAGCCTGAAGCTGTTTGCTTTGTTGGGAAAGGAATATGGGAGGCGGTCTGGAGGTGGAGGTATGGACGTGATCCCACGAAGGAGGAATTCAAATATGGATGGCAAGATGAGTCCGAGAATATAGGCAGAAGCAAGGATGGCATTCAAGAACGGGACAACCGCGGCGGAGTGTGGGATGGAGCAAAGGTATTTGTAGCGACAAGCACTAGCGGATTAGCAGCGAACCTGTCCATGGAAGAGAAGAAAGCTATATGGAGTGACCTCGGAGTCTGGGTCAAGAGGAGAAGAGAAGAGAGAAAGCAGGAGTAATAGCGACGCATGAAGGGATAGAATCTTAGTATCATGAAGTATACGCGGGTAAATATAGTTCGAAGGAGAGCTCCATCATAGACTTGAGTGCGATAGATTCGGCTCCCGGGTGGCCATTCTTGCCTCCATTCTTAATCGTCGAGTTACAATTATGTGGTCTTATGCAGCTGTCGAGATCCCATTGGAATTCAGTACTAACTAATACTCTTGCCAATAACTGAATCGTTTCGCTTTCACCGCCAACATTTATAACAAACTAATCATCCTCCCGCACCCAACCCACATGATCCAATAGCCGACTGATAATACACAAAAGCATCTAGAATTCGAATTCCCATGCGTATGTAGTCACATCATCAGTCTGATAGAACGGCAAGGTAACCTGACCGTTGCTAATAGTGTGACCATAGTTACCCAAATCCTGAGGAGAACCCACCTGGCTGTAGTGCACGTCACTGCCCACAGCAAACTTCCAAGTCCTGACCTGCAGCGTTCCAGAAGACGGAAGACCCAACTTTGTCAGACCAGAGAATGTCACATCATAGGTACCAGTGGTAGGTGGATGGCACCCAAGCAATACTCTAGCGGTGCGCGCCGTGGTATCCACCGTCGCATAAGCATCAAGCCGTCCATCAGAAGACACAGAAGTCGAAACGCGCTGGCCCGTCATGTTGTGCGAGTAATAGTTATACACCCACCAGTCACCATTGGGAAAGTATCCCGTGGAAGCGTAGTCCGAGGGATCAGGCTTGGACAGAAGACTAGCGGCCAGATCGTGAAGTTGAGTGCCTCCTAGCCAGTTACCTCGAAGACCGATAGCATTACGGCGTTCGAACTGGGAGATCCAGAAGGCAGATCCGGCGGGGACTTGTTCATTGAACGTAGCGTATTCATTGATGTTGATTTGGCGCTGCGGAAGGCCGTATGTACTGAGAATCTGTTGCAAGACGCCGTAGCTGTTCTCAAAGTCTGAGCCTGAGCCTCCTTCCTCGTGCCATGCGTATTGGTCGGGGATGGAATCGTTGTTCTTGACGAATTGGGCCCATTGGGTCCACCAGTCATCGTTTGTTCCCGGCTCGCCTGCAAGAGTTGGTCCGGACGTCAACACGCTGTCCCCGAAGGCATCACTGAGTAGACAGTCAGTTCGTGTCCCATCCTCAGAGGTATCTAGCACTTACTTGAATTGATGCCAGCCGCGACCCCACATCTGAAGCCACTGGTCAATACTCCGGCCCCAGAAGCAGCCCCCCTCCGGCTCGTTCCAGATATCAATGACTAAGCCTTCCTGCATATCGTACTTCTTGACATTGGCAATGATGGCCTGAACGAACTTATCATATGATGACCAATCACCATTATCACCTGGGCCTGGTGACGTGTCGTTATTGGAAGAACAATCAAAGCCCCAGAGGTCATTCAGCAACAAGACAAAGCCACCGTTGTGACGACGAGTGACGATGTAGTTGTTATGCGCGCTTTCAAAACGCTCCTGGAAGCCAGCCTCGTCATAGCTCCATCCATGAGAGACCTGGGCACCTGCACCGCGATAGTAGTTAAAGCCAAAGCCAGAGAGAAGATCATCTGGGATCTGGTTCACATCGTCGGGTATACCGTACAGGATACCAGCAGCGAGATGCTGAGGCTCTCCAGTGTTGGAGGAGAAGTCGATGGTGGGACCGGCGCTGTCAGCAGCTACAGCGCAGACAGCGGCGAGGACGGAACAGGCCTTGATAAACCACATTGTTGAGAAGTGCTTAAAGAGAAGGCTTGAATTGATACTATTCCACGGCAATGAGTACGATAAATTCCCTGCTTTATATAATGCAATCCATCCTCATGATCTACATATATTTCCTGGAGAACCCTGCAATGCTTTCGCTGGGTAAAAAGGTACGGCAGCGGATAACCGGCAGTTCAGATCCTGGTAATGCGGAAGCTGTTCGTTCCTGTGACCTGTTTGCGGGGAAGTTCTGCCGAGTTCTTTGGGGTAAAGGTCCAAGGCTCCCGCCGTCAAGGCGACCAAAGCGTGCCTTTTGAAGTAGTCCGGTGGGGGACTCCGGCGGGGGAGAGCAGCTAAGGAGCCTTAGCAACGTATTTTTCTGGCCTTGATGAGCTCTCATTGAAACGCTTATACCGATTAACCTTGCGGTTTACCCCAGACTAGCTATTCAGCCTGATTGTACACGAAGATGAAATGACTTATTAGGCACTTTCACGTATAAAATTCCTGTCATTAGCCCCCCGCCGGAGGTAGATGGTCATGAGTAAAATTACCTTCCCCGAACTTCCCAACTACAATGATCAGCAGAAGAAAGCCCTGTTATTCTTCAACTCTAGATCTCTGTGGACACAGCAAATATCTTAGCAGCGTACATGTGGCAATTCATCAAATGCATCTCTATAGTTACTACAACTCCCATTAATAGTTAATGGTTGATTTTCTTAAAGCTTATGACTTCTCAACGAGACATATCAAGCAAATAGACTGGAAAGTCCAATTAAAGTGAAAGACATTATAGCATTGCTATTTAAGTCAATAGCATCAGCCCCAATTATTGTATGAGCAAAGGCTATGACTGAGAGTCAGCAAAGCAACCGCAACTTACCATTTTGTCTCTTGTATCAACTCCGATTACATGTCAACAAACGATCTATATTTGAGGAGCATTTTCTAATTTCCTTTAAGTCCTCGACAAGCCAATCCCATCCGTAGCAGGCGATTCTCATTGATAGTTCAAATGCCTTCCAGTCACTTGAAAACCAGCTCATCTTGAGTAAGCATTGTTGTGTATGGCATCGTTGTGACATCAGGTTTACCTCGAGGTGAGTTCGTCATACGTCATGTCCCAGTTACGTCATCCCAGACCAACATCCACCACCAGGATATAAACTGACAATCAAGCCAAGCCTTTACAAACCAACCGACCATCTAAAACACAAAATCTCATCTTTAATTATAAAAAATGTCAAAACTCGTTGATGACGTCAAATCAGGCCTGAAAGGCATCCGCGGCGCAGGCGACGCTCTTCGAGGCGAAGTCCTCGACGCAACAGACCAAGCCTTCGATACCAACCCGCAACACCCAGAAACTCTCAAGGACCGCGTCGACAACAGAACCATTGCGGAAAAGGGAAAGCAAGACATGCACGGTGCTGATAACATGATTGCTCGTCGAGAGTGGGAGCACAAGGGCGTTGAACCGCCTGCGCATGTTGGACGACGAGAGAATGAGAAGCCGTTGGCGGCACAAACGGAACCTCTTTCTAGAACGGCTGCGCATGATACGCCGAATGAGGGGTTGAGTAGGGAGGCGGAGATGGGGCATTTTGGGAGTCGAGGGACGGAGGGCGGTGTTGTGAAGGATCCTGATGCAAATTTGCCGAGGCATGCTTAACCTCGGAAACAAGGCTAGGTAATACATCACGTTCTTTTGTAAATTCTATCTAAAATACTGACTCTTGATACAGCATCTCGCAACCAAGCTCCTCGATTGATAGTACCCATTCAGAGGGTGATGGAGACTACTAAGTCTATCAGTTGACCTACGGCATCACACGATACTGAGTCGAGTGGGGCTTCTTATAGCGCTGGATTGATACATGTTATTTAGATATTATAAATTTTAAGTATGGCAAAGAATAATGTCAAGGTTCATTGAAGTGACCAAGCTCAAGTATTTCGGCGGCGGATAGGCCCAACGAGGGTTTGAGTGGATTTCCAGATAAGCCGCCTAGTTATGCTTAATATTGATGCCCAACAAATGTAACTTCCTCAAGTTCTAACTGATAAATTAAGTGTCGTTCTAGCAGTTGCCGCGTCGCTCATTTTCTGAAGGCACCTGTTGATATGATTGCCAATTTTACATAATAACTTGCAGTATCTCACGCTATGACGGGCACTCGCATCTATGCCTTATAAGCAAATTGCATATTATCCCCATCTTTTCAGGATCGCAGAATCTTGATTTGGAGTTACTACGCATGCTATAAAAGATGTTTGCTTCTGCTCTCAGTGGACATATTGGCATGTTTCTATTTACTCTACGCTCTTATTCAACTAAGACGCTTCAGTGATCACTGTATCGCTCACTAACAGTATTTAACTTTACTGGCAGCAGACATGATATCGTGTCAATAAGTGCACCAGAATCAAGATCTGCAGCCAATAACCGCGGCAGTGCAGGGCTTAAAGAAAGGCTTGGGTATCGGCAACCTGAGTTTATCCGATGTCCGGATAGTGCACGTTGACAAGGTGCTAATAAGGCTGGCGCTTATTTCTTATTTTCTGGGTGTCTTATCTCTCAAGCTCCTACTTTCATCTAGTGTGAGCAGAATCCAAGGTCAGAATCGAGCTATAGTCGACACTATGAGTGGCGCGTCTTTGCCCGGTGAACGCTTCTCCTTAGTCGCATCCTTCTACGGCCCCGGAAACATCGCCTCGTGGCTCTGCATGGTGATATCCGTCCTGACCACTTGGTGCTTGAATGCAGAGTATCGTCGTAAAGATAGCATCAGCGCAGATCTCGTTGCCGTTTTAGCAGTGCCAGGTGTTGCAGCCGGTCACGCCATCTACATGCTTTTCTTTGGCGGTTCAAACCATGAATCGATCCTGCATCTCTTTACCAGTGCAGATTCAGAAGTAGTGAAGCATGCGGCGGCTGCAGAGGCGGCTCTCGACGTATGCGAAACATTTTCTGCGATAGCACTCGTTCTGGTGTTCGTCTCCATGTTCTTCGGTCATCTGAAGCGTACACTGGCCGTCGTTGCTGTTGGTCTACTGGCTTTCTCGACCGAGGCAGTTGTATTCACACAAATGAGGGGAGTCAGTGTATCGGACACCAATTTAACGCGTCCATTTCTCTTCAACTTCTTCGAGGTCATGGTGTCCCTTGTGGTCTTTGTGGCAGTATGGCTTACTGCCTTCAGTTGTCTTATAATGTGGCTACGCTTAGGCGTAGTCGAGGAACCCGCGGAACAAATAGAGATGGAGTCCGCCGATATCGAGCTCGAAATAGAAGTGAGGGCAGCCCTGAGGGGACAGGCTATGGATGTAGATTCGGCAGTGCGGTGGGAGAATCAACAACAATCCGCCATGGCACTCCAGCTCGCCGAGGAAGAAGGCCGAGATGAAGGTCCAATGCGGTATTTGACGCTGCTTTCAATCTTTTTCCTCCCCTTCTCCTTGTTTGTCAATCTAGCCTCTACAAGCACGCCCTTTGGAGTGTTTGGAGAAACCAGCTTCATACCATCGCCGAGCTCAGGTGCTACCGTCCTGTTCTTCGTTCCAAGAACCACGACGGATATTACAGAGCTGGACCAGATGGTGTCGCTCTGTATTGGCATCATCACCCTTCTGTTCAGTCTTTGGGGTACGCTCAAATCTCGAAAGAAGGAAGAGTCGAGGGCCCGGCAAAGGACCCGGCAGCAAGCAGCACAGTATCGGAGGAACTGGCGCCAAAGACGGTTGAATGCTGGGCTTAATCTCCTCCGGCAGGTAAATGATGAACTTGATGAGACCTCAGACGAAACGCGAAGACAAGAGCTCTTGGACAAGCGAAATTTAATAATGGTCAAATTGTTTAGGATGGTGGGCTCGTAAGATGACCTGCAATCTGACTTAGTGGCTACTATTTTATCTCTGCCGGTTGCTCCAGGAAGAACAAAACGCCATCAATTCGATTCGGAATTGAAGGATCTTGTTTACTATCTGGATGTACTTTCTTTCCTAATCCTAGTTGCCACTCATAGGGCACTCTTATAGTCCTTAGCAGCACCTTCATATAGTCCACCAAAAGCTCCATACCACGTATCGATAGCCTTAGCCGCCATACCCGCCCCAATCGTATCATCACCCTTCTCAAACTTGGGCACAATCTCCCCCATAAACTCCTCCATCGTCAATGTATGCGGCGCGTGCTCCTTCTTATTATCATCAGGATTCTCCCTCTCCCTATGAAGATTCGACTCCACCATCGGCGGGGCAATCTCAACAACGCGAATCTTGGTGTTCTTGAGTTGAGTGCGCAGGTTCATAGAGAAGAAGTGCAGCCAGGCTTTGGTGCCGTTGTACACAGGGTTGATGACCGAGAAAGGAATGTAGGCTAGACCACTCGTAATGTTGACGATGAGCGCGTTGGGCTTGGTTTTGAAGTGAGGGATTAAAGCGAAGGAGAGATGCATAGGTCCTCGGATGTTGATGTCAATTTCTTGATCTGCCTTTTCAAGGAAATCATCGTTCTTTAGAACGTCGATTGGGCGCTGGACTCCAGCGTTGTTGATAAGACAGTCAAGCTCAGGGTGCTCGCTGGTGATTTTCTTGACGAAAGAGGGGATATCGGCTGTCTTGCCAGTATCAAGAACATAATAACCCGCAGCACCGATCTCTTGAGTGGTAGACTTGAGATTCGACTCAGTTCGTCCAGCGAGAAGAACCTTTTTGCCCTTGGAGATCAAATACTCGGCTAGTGCACGGCCGATACCGCCGCCTCCACCAGTGATGACGGCGCAGTTGAACGCGAGACCATTTTGCGACATTTTGAAGGTTTCTGAGATTTACAACAAACTAGATGATTTTATTATGAGTTCCTGAAATGAATCTGCAATTTTTGCGCGTAGATATATGAAAACGACGACGGAAGTTCGGCACTGTAGTTGTACCGGCGGTGGAAACTGAGAGATGTTCGCGTCATAGGGACTAACTCCAAAATGCAAAAGAGGCTAGTGATCCGGACTACTCCTCTCCGCAATATTCTAAAGTCCGATAAACACGATGGGTCCGATAGCGATGGACGAGATGATAATGACGTAAAACCGACAAGATTGCGGATTTATATCTATTTACTAAGCCGAAGCCGATCCCTGCAAGCAACATGATCTATCTCGGCGATAATACTCATATCTTTCCTATATCCTCACAGAGAATCTTTGCAATTTTAAAATCCTGCTCTATGGCGGGGCTGGAAAATGCACCAGCTTCGAGATAGTTGAGAGCAAAGGTTGTCCATTTTTTGTTGACGTCTGATACGATGTCGCGGATGTAGGGGTATGGTGAGACGCTGAGGGCGTATATGACGCATATTTGGCCGAATATTCTGTGATATGATTAGAATTGAAATGGATGAGAGTAAGAGAGAGTCTTACTGGCTGCAGACGAAGAACTTGAGAGGATTGCAGCTCCTCATTGTATCGGTGACTTGAATTACGGAAGCCCAAGCGAGAACAGCATTGATGGCATCGCGGCATTTTCGGAGATGTCCTTCGGTGAGAGATGCTGGTCTCTCTAGGGCACGGTGGCTGTTGTGGTTAGTATCTTGAAGAATATTGTGTCAGCCTGCTTACAGTAGAGGTCGGCCGATGTGGTATCTCGCGACAAAGTACCGTGCATGTAACCAAGCTGTCACAAGCGCATCGGAAGGAGACTCGGCCTGCGTCAAAGGCGACTTTGGATCAAACTGGAGCATAGGCGGAAGTCGTTCCCTCCATTGCTCCAGCTGTCGAATTAGTTCATCCTCAACAGGCTCAGGCGGATAATCCGCAGTAGGATCTTCCACAATCAGCATTTCCCCCTTACCAATCTGTACAAAACTTACTAAAGTGAAACAAACTATTCCTCGCTCTCGTCAAGATCAATCGATGCGCAAGCTGCGATAAGAAATGATAGTGAAAGAAGGGATCATCGCCTGGATATCGAAATGAACCAAAAGATGCAATGTCCTGAGCCGAGATGAACTTTGGCAAAGCTATGTGTTCTTCGAGATGTAGGGAATTACTGGGCGGGAGGTTAAGTTCTTGCGATAGGACGGCTTCGAACATGCTAGTTATCCAGAACAGGCGGGACTGCATGTCCAGCATCCATTCGTCGCGATCTCGCGATAAACTGGCAGAGTTAGATAGGTTCGATAATTGGTGGAGGGTGGCTTACTTGTTCCAGAAGTAGGCGCTGCATGCACTTGCTTTACTGAGCATCGCCCACCAATCAATGGGTCTCAAGGCCTCGGCGTAGAACAATCTATCAGCGTTAGCTTTGATCTGACCCTTTATTCGGCGATCTTACCCTGATAGAAGATAGAACTGGCAAGCCTGTAAGTCCTGCTCACACATCAAGAACCCAAACCGTTTCCTCGCCTCATTAAAAAAGTCCAATCCCGGCATATCGGCGTCTTGTCCAACATACGGACTCGACGCCGGCGTCCCAGCAAACCCAGCTTCCTGCAGCGCTTTTTGTCCCATTGACCCAAGGGCCATAACAACAAGGACGATACAGCTCTCAATGCAAATCCCAAAGTTTCCATCAATCGCAACGCCTAGCGTGCGCTGAAAATACGTCTTTTGATCTAGAACCGGGTTTGCAAGGTTAAATGTCGTGAAGTAAACATCAGATAGCTGTTTCAATGTCGCAATACTAAGCTTTGACAGCCAATCCGATGAGATATCCACAGACGCGGCGTGGGGGAGCTTCGGTCGTGAAGCTTCAAGGCGTGTTGAGTATGTAGCGCCTTGCATCTGGCACATCAACTTTACAGATTCAGGCAGTGCAGACTGTATGGCTGGCCAGAAAAGTACTTGATGCGCGCTGAACGAAATAGCAGGATTTGGATCAGTTGGTGCAGCTGGTGAATCGATCGTTTCGTGGCGGAGAAATGATGGGACACCAAGGACTTCGCTTGAGTTCGCGGGAGATCTAGGGTTGAAAGGTCGTAAAGCGGCGGCGATAGAGCGATGCTCTGTAGGGTTTGAGTCATTGGGTTTTGAATCGTCGATTTTACCTTCTATCCGACGGAGGATATTGACGATCATGCCTAGAGAAGCTTCATTCCTAACGCAGTTAGTTTTAACGTTTCGGTGAAGGAGTCTCAGACATACCGCGTTGCCTTTCTTTGAGTGAATTTACATTGAAGACCTAGGGATTTACAAAGGCCACATGGGAAATCTTCATCACATCTTGTCTTTTTCTGACGACAGTATTCACATGCCTGTCATGTTTGAGTCATCTCATTCCGATTACGTCAGAGGAGGCGTACCTGTCTAGCGATGAAGCCTCTTTGTCTCTTTGAAGGAGGGCCTTCATCTGAGCCGTGTGCCTCTATGGCAGGACTGCTTTCTTCTCGGTCTGTCATGCAGGATTATTGACGTTGTTGATGAAGTGTAGTGTTGTCCGGGGAGGAATGGCAAACTCCGGCTGTGGCACGTGCAGAAATTTCTGTGATGCTTCGATAGATGCATATCTCACTTGCTACATACAAGTTGCGTTCACAGTCATCTTCTTTCCTCCAATGATGAACAAAGCCAATCATTCAGTGCCTAGTGCAGTGGACTAATTAGTTCGTTTCCCTGTACTTTTTTCTTTTCTGCCGACATCAATCCATTCTCAGCGTGGGCTTTTTACGATCTCTCAGCCCGATTCTCCGCCAGCTCCATTTCCAACTCATTGACAGCAAATACCAAGTCCTCATTATATCTATTAGTCTCTTTGATCTGATTTCCCGAGTCCTGGATGATCAGAAGAGTCGCGATATTGAGCGTCAGTCCAGACACGTAGGCCAGCGGAATACTAGCCGCTGGGCTCCAAGCATACGTGACAGCGCTCGTCAGACTCGTCAGCAGTGAAAGTGTGAGCATCGTGTAGAACGTCTTGGGAAAGCTCGTCTTGATCTCATCCTTCTTATTCCTGTTGAACAGCGGCTTCACGATAACGTACAGGCCCGCGAGTGATGAGATGAACTGACTCAGCGTTGAGTAGAAGTTGCTGTCCAATGCAGGTACTACGTCCGGAGGTCCGCATAAGATGGTAGAGTAGATGGTCGGTGGCATTGCTGCCATGAGGATCAGGACAACGGGTGATTTGCCAAGTCCAAAGAGAGTTGTCCAATGATTTTCACGTGCGTCCGGGTTGATGCTAAGGCGCTGTCGTAGCTTCGTCAATCGCCTTTCCTTGGGCTTGGGAGGACCGTTCTCCACATGGGCTGTAGTACTGTTCCCATCTCTCCCGAATGATGTCCTCTGGGTGATGCCGCCTGATGGAATGTTGGAACCGCTCGACCATGATTCAGCGCTAGAAGAATTGACGAATGGTGAGAGGTGTTTAGGACGCTCTGGCCAGGGATTAGTATTGGCAAAAGACGAGTCAGGGTCTAACAAATCAATTTTACCTTGTTCAACCCGCAACTCATCGGCCTTTGCCGCACATTCCGCCAGGTTACGCTCGAACATGTCAAAAGTGTCTTGAATGTCCGACAGCAAGTCAACCAGAGACGTCCCAGCCATCCAGTCAATCTGCACAAAGGCCTCTTTGATAGAGAGAAAAATGGGCCGGATGTGGGCAATGTTGCTTTTCAAGTCGTCAATCTTGTCGCTAAGCCACTGATGATCCTTGGCCTGCTTTCTCCATCGTTCGAATACAAGAATCCATTTGTATCTCCACGTGTGGCCAAATCCATTTTCCAAGTTCCCCAACATAGAGAGATTCCGTGAATGCCAAGTCATCTCGGGTACATTTCCATAGTCATCGAATGCGGATAGAGATTTCAGAAGATTCGTTAAAGAGCGGCATTGCAGAATGACAACAGGAAAAGATATCGAAATGCATAATTCAGCAATCTCCAGTCGTGCCTCTCCCATAGCTCCAAAAACTTTCAGTATGTCTATCGCTGCCATGTCAACAAGAGTCGGATATCTCTGCTGCAGGGTGCTCTTAGCCTCGTCCTGGACTCTCTTGGCTTCATCAGTGTTGCTTTCTACCAGTAGAGGACTGGTTCCGTCTTCCATGATCCTCCCCGAGTGCTGCTGTAGTGTTGTGCCCATTGTTGGCAATATAGAGATGTGTTATTTGCAGTGGAGACTTGTGACTGAGGACTTCAATCAGCAGACAGAACTTAGTTGGCAATATAGCGAATGAGTCTAAAGTATTTACTGAAGGAGGGAATCGAGAAGCTTTTTCTTGTCTCACCCTTCATTTTCAAGCTCCTGAAGCTCATGCGAGTTGCCTTGCGGCGGATACGTGCCCAAGGCAGATTAAGGCAACCAGAGGCGGTTCAGCCTGCAGACGCCACCGTTACATAGCTTCACATTCTCTGTTCTATACCCGCATCGCATAACAGCCCGCTGTGCGATATGCGAACCAGGATCTTGCTTATTGGCCACGCGTTATCGATTATGATAAGTCCTAAAGCCACGGCGGCTACCACGGACATGCTTTGGCCCAATCACACGGTTAATTTCTGTCCTTCATCATCAATCAAATTTTTAACTATACCAGGTATTTATTTCGTTTTAATGAAGTGCTGCTCTGCCTGCAGTAAGACATACGATTATTCAACTCCATATCTATGCCTTTGTCGCAACAACAAACAACCGAGGAAATGGTAAAAGAACCTTTCCATCCTTCTGTGCAGTATAACCCTTCTTCAGCTTATTCAAATAAGCCTCAACAAAAGCCTCCTGCTCAGACTCTGACAGCGGATCGAGATACGGCCGAAGACCAGTCCCCTTGACCCACTCAACAATACCCTCATGATTCTCCATAACATGCATGTAAGTCGTCTGCCAAATATCGAGATCAGAGCACAAGTGCTTCAATCCATCCCAAATCTCCGTTGGTGAAGGAAACTGGTCTCGGGAGTAATTAGCAGCTTTGAGTTTCTCCGTCCAAGGCATGTTAGGCGTATCCGCTGTCTCTCTCATGAAAACGTGACTTGGCTCCTGAAGATTGAACGGGACCTGAAAAGCAAGACTTCCACCAGGTGCAACATGCTCAAGAAGCTTTTTCACGATCTCAATACGTTGTCCATTAGGCAACCATTGAAAAACAGCGTTGGAGAAGAGAACGTCAACAGGTTCCTCAGGCTTGTAGGTCAAAAGATCAGCGACCTCGAACGAAACATTAGGAAGAGTCTGTTTCGCCTTCTTGATCATGTCAGCTGAGGAATCAAAGCCTGAGACGTGAGCGTTGGGAAAGCGCTCGGCTAACACGGCGGTTGAGTTGCCGGGCCCGCAGCCAACGTCCACGACGCGCTTGGGAGACGTGTTGGGGACGTGGGCTAGAAGGTCTGTAGAAGGACGGGTGCGGTCTTTGAGGAATTTGACGTATTGGTCTGCGGACCATTTATCCTTGGATGAAGCCATGGTAGCTGAGAAGTAGCGTCTAGGTTGTTGAGTGAGGGAGGTGAGAAGATGACGTCGTGATAGTGAAGCGACGCGTGACATTGCCAATTGAAGACTTATTGATGTGAATGTCAGTCTACAGAGTATTGTTAAGTTCTTGGCATGAAGTAGATGGAGGGTATCGTATTTATACTCGTATTAGCCAATGTCGCGACAGATAATATTTTTCGGTCGCGTGCCATTTGACAGACTGGGATTGAGTTTCCTACGAGGATGATGACTTCAGCCGAGTCGGACTCCGATTGTCAAAACCGAGAGAGTGGGACTGTCTCGGTTCAGAGTCGGGCTATCGGACGTATTTCTCGGAGACGAGCAGGACCTCGTAAATGAATAGAATTTTCACGATGATCTTCGTATAGTTATTTTGGAACTTTTGAAAGGTGCATGTATTTGTATTAGACTGGTAGACTGGATATGCATGCTTGTGGCGGTTGTGGATGATTCGCCTGAGCTGTCATGTTACAGTGGCTCCATCATTGACCGCATTAGATCCATCGCTCTGAGTAACTAAGGAAGGTTCAAAGACAAGAAACAGCGGTCTATCCTATCCTAAGGTTTAACTTATATTGACATCACTGATGAAGTAAATGAATATAACAATTTGTAGAAGTAGTAAATTTATAAAGCAATTCGGAGTCGGGAGTTTTGTTTCTTCCAAGCCAGCCAACCAAATCGGAGCCACCAGTTCCGCGGAAGCAGGCACTTTACTGGGCTTACATGAGGGCAATCAATGAACCTCGAACCTCATCGCAATTTGCCTAATCACTTGATATGCCACTGTTTGTCTGTATTTGTCAGTTTCCTCCGCGCTCATGCTTATTATTGGGTCTGTTTGGCGTAGTTGAGATGGGCAGTCATGTATTTAAAGCGATACAACCCCGTCGTAGGAAGAAGTTCACTCAACACTCTATTATCTCTACTAGGATTTCCATCGTCATAGAAAACTCACACCCAGGGCCCCTTTCAACTATCATCGTAAAACTCACATTTGATCGCAATGGCAGAAATGAAGCCTATCAAAGTGCTTGGAGTCCATGGACCCAATGCCGGCAAGATTATTCTCCTCTGTGAAGAATTGGGACTCCCCTATGAGACAGAAATCATCCCTCTTACCGACGTCAAGAACCCCAACTACGTCGCTATCAACCCCAACGGGAGACTGCCTTCTATCCAGGACCCAAACACAAACCTCACTCTATGGGAGTCAGGTGCTATCATCGAGTACCTAACCGAAACCTACGACAAAGACAACAAGCTGAGCTTCACTCCCGGTACAGCTGAAGCCTATCACGCTCGCCAGTGGCTCTTCTTCCAGACCACCGGCCAGGGACCGCATTACGGACAGGCGATGTGGTTCATTATCTATCAGCCACTTCCTGAAGCTCGGGAACGCTATGTTAAAGAAGTCAATCGCGTGACCGGCGTGATGGACGGGCATTTGGCTAAGCAGGAGCCTGACGCGAATGGGAACATTTGGTTCTTGGGCGGTCGGCTCTCATACGTGGACGTCGCGTTCTTTACCTGGCAGCATACAGCTGAGCCACGAATTCCGAATGAGGAGTTCAATCAGGATGATTACCCGCATGTTAAGAAGTGGGCTGAGAATATGCTTAAGCGCCCGAGTGTGCAGAAGTTGTTGAAGATTCAGGGGGCTAAATAGGCTTGACAGAGCCGTGTTGGAAAGGAGGCTCTGCTCTTAACAGGCTGGTCACTCTTATAAGATGTGTGTAATAAAGGAAATATATTGCTTTGACGGAAAACATATGCTTGGGTAGATATTTTATGCTTGTTAGTTAACTTGCTCTATAACTGTTGATGTTTCTCTACTCAAGTTAAATCAAGTGATTAATCTAGATTTACATACTAACTTAGAGAGAAGAAAAAAACAAGATTCTAAATTAAAAAAAAGTTAATTAAGCTTGAACTGAGCAATTTTTGACTGGGGGCAGTGACTACAGATAGCATTGATCAGAATAAACATAACTTGTCACGATGAGTCTGGAGCTACCCTATTCCTCGCGTCGTCACGCGCAAGAACGCGTCGAGAACTTGAGCGCTCCTAGAAGCGAGCCAATCATGAACGGTTCCGGCCGCGTGGCCTAATGGCTAAGGCGCTAGATTTCGGTTTCCAGTCCCCGAACTCTCTAGAGATTCCAGGTTCGACTCCTGGCGTGGTCGATAATTCACTGGATCATATGTTTTGATGTATCGGTCTGCGAAGACGTTCTTTTTGCTGGTGCACATTGAGCATGGGAGGTTGAAGACAAACTTCATTTGGGGCATAACGGTTCCCATTAAACAACGGCCTGAAAGTCAATGAATAAGTCGATTGCTAATCTACCAGTCCCAGCCCTTATTCATACTCATACTCAACGCTATACATACACCGAATGTTCTTATTATCAGGACACCATCCATGAAAGACCAATGTATCTCCCGCCTCATTACTCGTCGCACCACCAGGCGCATCAAGTCCAAAATCCGGCGCCGCAATCAGCGGCTCTTCCGCACGCGTATACGGCCCCGATAGCTTATCCGCATAAGCATACTTGACATTATACAGCGGATCGCGAAAATCATGACTGCTAAAGAACAAGACATATTTCCCATTGCCAAGACGTACAATGTTTGGCGCTTCAACGAGAACACCGTCTTCACTGCCGATGCGGTCGAAGATCTTGACGGCGTCTCCAATAAAGGTAACGCCGTCGCCTTCGATTTCTTGGAGCATTATTGGTGTGCCGCCCGTTGGACCTGATGCATCACCTTCGATTTTGTAGATGAGATAGTTCTTCCCGCTGTCAGGGTCCTTGAAGCCGCTCGCGTCGATGGCGCCTTTCAGATCATCTGGTCCGCAGACGAGAGGTTTGTCATCGTATGTATAAGGACCAGTTGCATTCTTTGAGCGCGCGACACCAATGCAGTGTCTCCCAGCTTCAATCTCAGGACTTAGGTAAACGATGTACTCTCCGCGGTCGATTCGGCGAATATCAGGCGCCCATGTGTTCTGGCCCGTTGTCCAGCCTTTATCGGGGAGGGCATCTTCCTGTTGCAGGGTCCATTCGCCGAGAAGATCTTTAGCAGTGGCTACTTGGAGTTTTCTGTAGTTGTCTGATGGACCGCCGTTTGTTGCGACAGCTACCCATGATCCATCTTCGAGTTGTATGATCGATGGATCTGGAAAGTCGGCGTTTATGGCTGGGTTGAGTGTCCCCTCGTGTTTGACGGTTAACTTTAGTGCTGATTGACGAATGATACCCGCAGCAACGGAGTTGAGAAGAAGGCCGAGCACGGGCCAAACGAGACCTTGAGCGATCATCATGAACTTTATCTCGAAACTTTAATCACGGACTCTTGCTAGAAGCTTTGCCATAGCTTCTACCCGTGCTTTTATACCCGAGAGGATCTAGGCACAGCCCGCGATCTGCATTGCTCACCTTGTTTCCACGTCAGTCGATCATGCCGTCAGCTGTCGATCACATCAGATTTCTCACTCTAATTTTAAAAATAAGCAAGGTACAGCTTCCTTTTCGGGCAAATCGCTGCGCATAGCTGCAGAATAAGCATAGCGTGCCATCATGGTGGATATCGCTTATAAGACAGGCGAATGATAATTCGGCATAATTGTTGTTTTCTTGTTGTCACCTTCATGCGAAGGGTTATTTGTTGACCGCTTTAATTCGGCCTGGGCCTTTTGCATGTTGACGCTCACCCTTTGGTGAGTGACAGGGCACGCAATTGAGATGTTAAGGAACAAGTTTCGTGATGACTCAATGTCTGATTGTGTGGGCTAATATTTTGCATTATATGTATATAAAGCGATCTTCTCGACTATGTACAACAGTAGAAGGGGATACGCGAATTAGGTCAGATGTATTTCTGGTGGTCTCCGTGATGTGCGGCGACCTTCGCTCTACACGCGACAGAGGCGACCATTCTGGGTAGGAACGCCAGGAACTTGGTCCGTGACATACCACCGGTCGCTACCAACGCCCTGAAGTGCATAGAACAGACCGTTAGGATCGACCTTGTCCTTGATGCCAAGAAGCTTCTTATACTTATCAGCGCCATAGTAGGACTGCTGGAAGTTAGGCTCGGTGACATCACCCTCAGAGGCATATGCACCGCCGCCAGGTGTAACATCTCTCCACGGCTTCATCCAATCATTCGTCAATGTCTTGCTCTTCTCAGCAACGACATCCCATGAGCTGCCCTCGGGGAAGTTGATGACAGAGATGGCCCACATAGCAGCGCCTCGCCACGCAGGGTTGACAGCGTTGTCGGGGTAAGGGCCTGGTCCTCCTGTGATACCGAAGCCAATTACATCCCCACCCTTATCGGAAAGACCCTTGAGTGCATTGAAGGTCTTGTCGAATTTGACGGAGTCTACGAGGTTCTCACTAAAGAAGAGACAGTTAGCTATATCCAAAACGACACATGTGAGAGAGAGTCCTTACGTAGGGAAGAGTCGACCAGCAGTCTTGGTCTTAGCACCACCGACAGTCTCTCGAGGGAAACCGACAGACCAAGCTCCATAGAAAGTATCATGCTCAGAAGCGGTAACATCGGGCTCGATACCAAGATCCTTCCAGGTCCTGAAAAGAGGTGCAGTCAAAGTCTTTAACTCAGCAAGAGTATGGTTAGGCGCAAACCAAGGGAAGAAAGAAAAGATGAGCGCGTCGCCTGCTCCATGGAAGACACCCCAGTATTCATAGTTACCAGCCTCGTTGAAGGTGGGAATAGCCTTCCAGTATGCCTTTACAGCCTTCCAGAAGGTATCGTAAGAGACTGTATCGCTGGTGCCGAAAGAGAATGTCATGACGGAGGCCTTGATCTTGGGGAATGCTTTAACGGTGTATGAAGTCACGACACCGTATGTGCTTCCGCCACCGCCGCTGAGGGCCCAGAAGAGGTCGGTGTTCTCGTCCTGGTTGGCAGTGACAAATTGGCCATCGGCAGTGACGACATCGATGCTGAGAATCTATGTCGTGTCAGTGTATGTCATCAAGTCTATGCCAAGGTACTTACCTGATCGGCACCCATTCCGTAGAGAGGGGACAAAGGCGAGTGTCCGCCGCCAGCTAGATATCCTCCAGCAAAGCCCACGCTCAAACCTTCACCTCCAACAGCGGTAACACCATACTTCTCAGCCGCCTGATAAAGCTCAGCGCCAAGGACACCAGCTCCAACCTTAAGAGCAGGTCCACTATAACCCTTGGTCTTGTAGGTCTTGAAGAACTGGATACCCTTGAAGCGCTGCATCCAGATCGACAAGGCGCCGGCACCGGCAGATCGACCGTTAAAGTCGTGGCCAGTGTTCTTGATGACAAGTCGCATGTTAAGCGACCGGGCTAGGTTAACAGCCAATTGTATGTGGCAGACGTTTTGCGCATCGACGACGTAGGATGGGTAGCCACCAAGGGTGCATTTTCCTGTGACTTCATCGCCCGGTTGGCATGTGCGACCTTGGTATAGGGGCCACATGACAGAGGTTGGGTCGGCGATACTTGGCAGGATTAGGTACTGAGTAGGTAGGGCAGTGTAGGGCTGACTTACTGCAGAGAGGAGTTGGACCAATTGTCAGTGACATAACTACAACGAGTCTTGTCGTAAACACCAAGGTTATCGTAGCATGACGCTGCAATGGGAACAGTCTTGATGAGAGCGCCACCAGTGATAAGGTCAAGCAACTTCCAAACCGGCTCCTTCGGCCAGAGAAAGTCCCCAGGAAAAGTCTTGCATTTCGTCGACGTGCGCGAACTCAGACTTCGACGCTTGGTGGAGACATTCTCAGGGTAGAAGAGCGATGCGTGATCGGGATCGATCTCATCAATCTGGGGAAGTGAGGCGTCCGTGAGCTGAAACGCCTCCTCAGCGAGGTAATCACCCTTGACAGTCTCGCCGACCTCACTGGTCTGCTCCGAGTCAGCAGCGTAGGCTGTGCCGCTCTGAGAAGCTAGTAGGGCGAGCAGGCTGCCCAAAAGGCTGGGAGTGATGAGCATGGCGGCGGTCTGTTTTGGGGAATGTGGGCGACAGCGGGAAGATCGATGGGGAGGAAGGTGACAGTATGCAAGCCACTCACACGAAACAGTGCTTGCTTCAATCAGAGCTTAAATGTGACATGAGTGAACTTATTTGTATCAGTATACCTGCGTAAGGTGGGCAAAAGATAGCGTTATGCAAGCGTCTTTGTCAGCTCGTCATAATCTCCTGTAGAACGTGTCGGTAACGCAAGATTCAGCTGGAACATGGGTTTGTGGGCGAAGGAATGTGCTATCTAGGGTCTTGCATGGGAATACTCTCCAGAACTATTAATTATCACCGTCGTTCGGTCTTTAAGCTTATGCAGCTGGGGCGAGGGGAGCGCGGAGCTGGATATGTCGGCACGGAGAACCCCTGCGTCGTGCAGCTTCTCTGACAAATCGGCTACGGCTTCAACAGAGATTGAGTCAGGACATATCGACGAGGATGTGCAGTAAGGATCTAGTCTTCACCGAGAAATTGCTTGCTCAGAAGTCATACCGGTCTTAGCATTGGGATTATAAGTCGTATCCGGACATAGGTCAGAGTTCAATATGTCATCTGATGTTTTAATTTATCGTGAAGTCAATCTTGCAGAAGGACGAACATGTTCATCCAGACATTGATTGAACCCTGAGGTTTGAGGGCGCTACCACCTCCCCCAAGAGATCTAGTGTTGAAACTGGGAGAGTGTTGGTTGTGAACATGATGCCCAAGCAGCCAAGACACTGGAATCTCATCCGGTTGGCGGGGCTAAAGTAGTCAGATCAGGGATCTAACAATGAAAATCCTGGGGCCGGCCGCCTGCTCCCGTTAAAGACATCGGTTAAACGAGGTGGAGAGAGCAGCCACGGAAGATGAGGAGGGGCCAGCCGGTAGTTCAAGAGCCATCAATTACCGATGCTATACTCCGTAATTTCTGGCCTTTCGTCTTTTGGGCATTAGCTGCGAGTTTAACGCTCTTAAGAGCTAACGATTCCAACTTTTAATTGCAGAGCTGCGCAAGTTATCACAAAAAAGGACTCGCTGCGCGCCACAACGGCCTAGGATCAGTCCCCTGCTCCGGATCAATTTCCCTGCTCTGGGATGGCCTCTAGAATCAATAATGCAACCCTACGAGGCAGGGTTTTACCCCTCATCCCAGTTCCAGCTGCGGTCGCTAAAGAAGCACTAGAAAAGCCCAAGCCTGTAGGATATCTAGGATGACCGAGGGATGACCGACTAGGGCTTACGGCTTACGATTTAGAGTTTGGCCCTTGTCGATGATGAAGCAGACCCTTGGTAATTTGTTCTGCGCGACGTTGAAGGCGTTTGGAATGACCAAGTTACTGGCTTCCACGCACTTGCTGTGTCGGCTTATAGGTATAGTAATTTCCCCACCGCAGTACGATATCATTCTTTTCGTTCAATTGATCTGCGCGGTTTGCCAAAATGGACCACGGCAACATGTTCTTTCGACGTGGTTATGTGCCGCTGTCGGAAATACCCACGAATTCGACGCAGCAGACTGGAATTGCGATTATTTTTCTCATGACGTCTCTTGCTTTCGTCACATGGTGCGCCCGCATGTACTCAAGGTTTAGTAAGAAGCAAATCGGTATCGGTGAGTTCATGGCAACCCTGTCTGTGAGATCTGTCGGTTTGACTGACTGGGTATAGATGACTGGTTCGTCACGGTCGCAATGGTAAGGTTCCCGCGCCGATCAGGTCGATCTGATGACTGATCGACATAGTTATTTTCTATCGGTCTACATGTTCCATATTACTATTGTAAGTACTGTATGCAATATATTCCCGAGACCGGGTACTCATTTTTGATAGTCTTCAGATACGAATACATCGGCTTCCATACGAAAGACCTACCCAAGTCTTATGATGTCGAGCCTGTGTTATTTTACAACTGGATAATGCAGGTCCTTTACAACCCTATCCTGGCTCTTGTAAAGTCATCCATTCTCTTCTTCCTTCTTCGACTGGGAGGCCATAATCGTGCCATCAAATGGGCCATCTATGGCCTAAACGCATTTAACGTGGCGTTGATGATTGCAATTTTCTTAACCGTGGTATTCCAAACCATTCCGATCAATGCTTACTGGGACCTATCTGTAAAGCCAGAACGTCAGATCAATGGACCCGAGTTTTACATCTCATCGGCTATCATCACAATTATTACAGATGTCCTTGTTCTGTTGATTCCGTTTTGGATTTTTCTGGGTCTCAAGATGCGCATCGCTGCTAAGCTTGGTTTGATCGTGGTATTTCTTATGGGCGGAGTGTAAGTACGTCACAAGCACTGGATTGCAATCGTTAATTCTTTGTCAGAGTAACAATTGTCGCCATTCTTCGTGTGATCGAACTGCATAAGAAGTTCTACGTCAAAGGATACGATTCTAGACACTCGCTTGGCGACACTCTGAGCAGCATCGAAGTCAACCTCGCCATCATTGCTTGTTGCGGTCCTGCTCTGCGCCCACTGTTCCGCAGAATGTTTCCTCGTCTATTCTCCGGGAAAAGCACGACTGATACTGGGAAATTCAACACGCCAAGTCGCTACGGAAACGGTACAGCTGGCGTCTCGTCTTTTCATCTCAAGGATATGCATCGGAGCAGAACACAGACTGAGATTCGTGGATATTCACCAAATGGAAGCGAAGAGGAGATCATGACATATAACGGCATTTTACGGACAACTGCTGTGAGTTACGCTTATTGACATCGCATTATTTGTTGACTGACTTTTTACAGGTGGATATTAAATATGGTGATGCACATTCGACAGACACTGACCAAGTGGATAAAGGCCTAAGAGGACCTACGCCACCGTGAAAAGTCCAGGGGAAGAGGCCCATCGACAGACATAGGGTCTTGGATAACTGTGAGGAGTAAATGGGAGTTCAATTATGTATAGTATATTTAATGTAATGAAAAGTGCTTCAGACCACTTGAGGATTCAGTTTTACATCTTCTGATCATTGTATAATATCTGGTGGCCGATCAAATTCACAAGATACTCCACGCATTCACCAACATGCTACAGCACCATTTTAGTGGTTCAGGTGAGCGTCACAGGGAAATGGCCTTGGGCTGCAGTGCTTATCATTCTGTCTCAAAGCGATCTGTAGCATGAAATTTCCGACTAAAGCTTCCCTTCTACCAACTCTGCCAACGTGCTCAAAGTCGTTTTCGTGCTCATAATGTCCAAGAAGGGAATATCTATCCGTAAAACTGCCCAGAACCACGAGCGAAACTCTGACGCAATCATGCTATCAACACCAAAGTTAGGCAGCGGCTTATCCTCACTGATCTGGTCTGTAGGGACCAGTATCAAATTAGAGAAGCGCGTCTTGACTAGCTGCATGATCGCGATGCGCAGGGTACCCGAGTCTGCAACCGGGGCAAAAACGGGTGACAGAGCCGAGGGAATGCTCTTGAACCATTCTGCCGTCGCCACAATGGCTAGGTGACCGTCATGGGGAGCCACATCCTGAGCCTCTTTCTCTGCTAACACAGAGGCTACGAGAATTGATGAGCGTGCTTCATTTAGCACGCCGTGGCTGGTGACGTCGAACCCTTGTGCACTCAGCTCGCGAATTGCAGCAGACTCCAAGCCAGTGAGGAGATGCGAGTAGTCAATCCGACCATCTTGCTCGCTAATCAATGCAAGATCGATGATCTGCAGGAATGCATCTTCATTGAGAGGCTGGATGCCTTTGCGCAGAAGCAAGCTCTCAATCTCAGGGTTTTCGTGCAGATAACCGACCTCTGAGATCATACCTAGACCAACCGAAACGCAAGCCTGGCCGCGCGATCGACGCCATCGAGCAAAAGCGTCGAGAAAACCGTTGGCCGAACAGTAATTGCTTTCAGTAGCTGTGCCGACAGTCCCCGAGACCGAGGAGGTGAGCAGGAAGAAGTCAGACTCGTTGCTTTGGTCTTTATCGATGTGGACCTGCAGCGCGTTGTGGAGGTTCCATGTCCCCTGGAACTTAGGGTCGATGCCAGTATGCCAAGCCTCGTTAGACATGCTGGCGAAGAGAGACTCGGAAAGACCCATGGCTGCTTGAACTACGCCACCTATGCGTCTTCCCGCACTGACACATGCTTCAACTGCTTCCGTGACATCGGACATGTTACCGACGTCACCGCGGACAATTCCGACCGTGGCACCGGCTTGTTCCAGCCGGGAGATTAGCTGACGCGCACTCGGCCTGTCAGCTCCGGAACGACCGAGGAACACAAATCGACGGGCTCCGCGGGTCATCATCCAGCGGCTCAAGCTACGTCCTAAGCCACCGAGACATCCGACGAGGAGATAAACCTTATCAGGTTCAAAGACACTTAGATAAAGAGGTGGGGCGACCTATGAGCTCGGTTAGTTTGTCCTATCTTTCCGTAGGTGTATCATGCTTACCGGCACTCGAGATTGTTGATCCTCCATCGAAATCACAATCTTGCCCACTCGATCTTTGCTCAAGAAACTTCTATATGCCTGCGCTATCTGACTAACATCAAAGACCTTGATCGGAGGCGGTTGAATCTCTCCGTCACGATAGAGCTGTAACGTCTCACTTATAAGCCTATCCCAGGTAGATCGATGGAAGTGGTCCTGAGAGTAGAACAGCTCCGACAAATCGAACGCCGTGAAAGTGGCGTTGCGAAGGAATACGCTCATGTCCAGTTTGCCAACATCAACGAGCTCACGCTTCCCAACTTCGACGAAACGCCCAAAGTCTGCTAAGCAGCGCCAGCTGTCGTGCATCAGATCGCCAACGAGGGAGTTGAGAATGACGTCGACTCCACGGCCGCCTGTTACATCCATGATACCTTGGACAAATGTGGAGTCGCGGGAGTTGAAGATGTGTGAAGATGGGATGGATAGCTCGTTGATGAGATACTCGCGTTTGATGTCTGATCCAACGGTGGTGTACACAGTAGCGCCTATCCTGCGGGCGAGAATGATAGCAGAGATGCCGAGACCACCAGAACCAGCGTGTATGAGAATAGACTCGCCCGAACGTAAGTGGGCACGCTCGTTGAGAGCATACAGCGCAGTGGGATAGATGACCAACATAGAAGGCATCACCGTAAATTCTTCATCGGGTGTCATCTTGTGCACGTACCCAGCTGGTACACGAACCGCTGTTCCAAGATGATGAGGAGCGGATACAACAACGCGATCACCCACTGCGACATGACTGACATTTGGACCAACCGAATTGACGAGGCCTGAAAAGTCGAATGCCGTAGTCATATTCCGAGTGTCAACATGTCCGCTCATGGTGTACACATCTTTGGCGTTAAGACTAACGGCTCTCACATCGACATCAACAAAGCCAGGGGCCAAAGCGGCGTGAGTGGTAGGCCCAGACAATGTCTGGAAGAAGAGCGAGTCCATAGCCCCAATGCGATCAATCGACAGTCGTGATGGATGCGAATTCGCCAACGATTCCAAGTCCCTACCGGCCTGAAGTCCAAGACGCCGCCGGAAGAGTGAATTGAGCTGAATGTCAGGACAGTATCTGCTAATATGCAAGAGGCCATCTTTCTGTATGAACTCGCAATCATCTCTGTCATGCACGCGTCCAAGGGCTTTGATAACACTGGAGCATATCAACTCCGTATCAAGATCGACGAGTAATCCAACGTCTAGAATGGAGAAGCGCAGTGCAGGCTGTTCCAGCATCAGAGCCCGGGACAGACCGTTCGAAAGCGTCAAGTTGGGGTTTGGTGTTGAGCCTAGCATGTTTGCGCCCGTGATCCACAGGAGGTTTGTCGTCGTAGATGTTATGGAGCGCAGTCGTTCCATGTCTTGTGGGTTCATGGTCGCTAGGAATTCGTTCTCCATTTCGAGCAGAGAGATACATATGTCCACGTCACAGATTTTGGTCGCATCTAGCTCATGGAGTTCGATACCGGTGACATGAAATATACCGACTTGTTCCGACAGCATTGCTGATATAGCCTCGCCAAGTTTTATAACGGCGGCGGAAGCATTATCGGAACGCTTGAAGGTTAGCCAGTATGTCATAGCTGGTTATAGATGGGGACTTACCAAAATGAAGACGTTCCTGTTCCCGATGCCGGGCATATGAAGAGGACGCACGCCTAGTAAGATCTGGTTTCCGACATCCAGGACATCAAAACCAGCCAATTGTAGCTCAGTCCTACCAACGTTCGTTGCGCGAGTGATAAAGATGCTCTGATCTGATATCAAGTCATTGAGTCGTTTGGGCAGCTGATCCCAGAATTGCTTCGATGTATCGTGCTATAGTAGCTCGTTAGACAATGTTTAGCAAGAGGCGGAGTTACTTACTCTCGGAAGTAATAAGACATCAAATAGGCCTTCTTCACCATCCGGCTCCAGGGACATGTTCCCATCCGCTGTCAGGGTTCCAACATGCCAGGACCGACACCTAGAGAAGGCAGTATCTTTGGACAAGGCCGATTGCCAGTGCTTTGACTTGTAGCCTAGACCGTCACCACCTAGCTCGAGTACACGCATCCGTGGGTTCTTGTGTCCTGCGAGATCAAGAAGAGCGCTCATAACGGATAGACTCTCGTCATCACGCAGGTCCTCGGTTTGCTGGTCCACAAATGCAGCGATGTACTCCCTCAGACTTAACTCTCCACTCTGATCGAGACGCTGAATATCGGGCTTCCACGTCACTCTCAGAGTTGGATTGCGCTGCGTATACAGGTCTGCTGGAGGGTTGTTACCGCCTTGGCTAATGGTTGACGAGTCGACTGCAGTTACATTCTTTCCGGTACACAAAGCAACTCGTAGTCCGGCGTAATCCATTACAGGCTTGCCAGACGAATCACGTACTGTGGCTGAAATGGATCTGCTAGAGAGACCGGTTTCTTCTGAGGAGGCGTGAATCTCAACGTCAATATCGACATGGCTCGAAGGAGGCTGTATTCTGCACTCGGAAATGAAAACTGGCAACCAGGCCCTCAAGGAGTCGACGTGCCCTGCCGCTGTGCTCAAGGCAGCTGTTTGGATCGCCGCATCCATGGTGATAGGGTGAAGAGTGTAAGGCGTACCGCCGTGTCCGTCAAGAGTGGGCTCAAGCTTGGTGATCCCAATTGTCTCCCGCCGACTTCGCCCCCCATCAGTTTGTAGGCTGTGAAGAGACCGAAAGTGCGGGCCAAAACAAAGACCCTCCTCATGCCATTTTGTGTACCACTTGTTCATGGCCCATTTGTCAAAACCTTCGGTCTCAGATAACGTAACACTGCGCTTTTCTCGAGCTGTAAGAGGTTTGGTCAAACGAATGCTGCCCATGCAATGAAGCATGGTTCGTCCAGCCTGCCAGGACGAAATAGAGAACTCATGCCAGTCAGCTGAGCTGCTAGTGTTGGAGATCTTGCTGCCGGACATGGTGGTATGCAGTTCCAGATCAGTGTCCCTCGAATAGACGTCTCTCTCCTGACTAGGGATCTGCAGCGCGGCCCGTGATATTGACGTTGTGGAACTCAAAAGAGATATCTTCCGCTGGTTTCTCCTTCGCGTTAAGGATCTGAGAAAGAGCCTCGATAGCCATGGCCATATATCCCGTGGCAGGGAAGACGATTTGATCTTCTAGACAATGGTCCTTCAACCAGGGTATTTCGCCAAGACGCAGTAGATTTCGCCACGTGTAGTCGATATCATTGCCTGTTAAAACGCTCGTTCCAAGTAGCTCATGGCGCAGATACTTTCTGTTCCTCATCTCGTAGCTGGCTCGTGGCTCATTCCAGAGTACACCTTGATTACGCGTGTAGTCCCAAGGGTAAGGCGCTATTTCATGAATAATCCTTAAGCCATTGCTGGGCAGATTGTTGACAGCATCCCAGTTCACAGAATGGCCGTGGGAAAAGAGCTTTCCAGCAAGTATCTTGACACATTGGTCGGCATCTTTCTTTCTGACTAGAGCTGAAGCATAGGGGAGTGCTGTTTCAGTAAGTCCAAGATGTTTTCGGATCTGCTTTATCGGCCCTTCGAGGGCTGAGTGTGGACCAATCTCGATGAGATGGACATTGCCTTGGCCTGAGATCAGATTTGAGAGGGCGAAGTTGAACTGAACGGGTTGCTCCAAGTTCCGTCTCCAGTACGCTGGCATATCCGTGCCCTCGTCCAAGATACTCAGGCTTTCGTGGCTGCAGCCCACGGATGAGTACATTGTGACTTCACCTGAACGGCGACAAGCAGTGCCATTCCTAGCATCCTTCCCAGTGAAAAGGGGGGTAAGCAACTCTTCGTATAAACTACCCACTTCCTCCATCATGGAGGAATGGTAAGCGCGGCCGCCTGTTTGCAACAGACGACAAAACTTGTTGTCACTCTCCAGGGCCCCTTTGAGTACTTGGATTCTTTCATCTGAACCACTCAACGCGACACTCTCGGGGGCGTCAACGCATGCCACGCGGATCTGATCTTTGAGTCCTTTGCTCTCGATCAACAGCTCAGCAGCTTCATCACTCAGCCCAACTGCCATCATAGTGCCTCTGGCGATCATCCTTCCTGCAGCATACCCGCGGAAGTAAGCTACCGAGATTGCTTGCGGGGTACTGATCAGGCCGGCACAGTAAACTGCCGCTATCTCGCCAGAGGAATGTCCGACAACTGCGTTACACTGAACACCCCAGCTACGAAGTAGTTCGACAAGTGCGATTTGGACGGCTGTGCAGACCGGCTGGCTTCGCTCAACCTCATTGATCACGTTTGTGTCAGAGTCTAAGATGGTCTCCTCCAGCGTCCAGTCTGGAGCGTATTCAGGGGCGAGCCCTTGAAGCACAGAGTCGAGGTGGCGGATCGTTGAGCAGAAATTCTCAGAGCTGGCGAGTAACTCTTTGGCAATTCCTGGGTACTGGGCACCCTGGCCTGTAAATACAAAGCCAATGGGCAGAGGCTTCATCATAGGGAAGTCATCTTCACCGGTTGTCGTTCGAAATGTTCGCAAGAGCTTGCCACTCTTATCAAGATCTGCTAGAATAAAGGTTCTGTGACTGAGGTGGTCGCGGCCATGGGTAAGAGTATAAGCCAACGAATCAATCTCGTTTGCATGACCAAGCCGTGGGAGCTTCGAGGAGATATCATCGACTAGTGCTTGAAGAGAGAACGGTGAGCTAGCTGATAGAGGCAGCACTACAGATCGCTGCTGTCTCGTTGTCGACATGTTGTTCATGGATGGTCTAATCAGGGGTTCTTTACCAAGATAGCTCTCGGCTGACTCAAGAATGATATGGGCATTTGCACCGCCGTAGCCGAAGGAATTGATGCTTGCACGGCGAAGATCCCGCGGCCAGTCGTGAGCATCCTGCGCAATCATTAGATTGCGCTCAGCAAGAACCACTGTCGATAGTAATGCATATTAGTTAGCCATTTCATATGAGGAGAGAAGAAATCTTACGTTTTGGATTGAGATTAACGATGCCCCGAGTTGGAGGAATCTGACCCTTCTCGAAGGATTTGACAACCTTGAGCACGGATGTGAGGCCACTCGCTGCTTCACTGTGTCCGACATTTCTTTTGACCTGAAGGTTTGTCAGTTACGTGAAATAACACCACAGTGGATATCCGGATGCTTACCGATCCAAGTAGAAGTTTGCCGCCTGAGCCTCGGTCAAACACTCTTCCGATCGCCTCTACCTCTATAGGATCACCAACAGCAGTCCCAGTACCATGGCACTCAACGTAATCAGTGCCTGAAACGTCTAAATTGGCATCACTGTACGCATCGCCAGCTCTTGGAAGTCACTATCTGGAAGCGATATTCCCGGCGTCCTCCCGTTCCTATAAGAGTGTCAGACTCAGTTCATAGGAATTCAGGGGCCGACTTACGCATTCAATGCACTTCCCCTGATCACTGCACGGATAGGGTTTCCATCTTTGACTGCAGAGGATAGGCGCTTGATGTAAATAGAATTGACGCCTTCCGCTCGACCGTAGCCGTTGGCTGACTCGTCAAAGGTAAGACACATGCCTGTGGATGAGAGAACTCCACTCTTGGCAGCCGCAATATGAGGCTCAGGTGTTAAGATCAGATTGGCGCTGGCCACGATTGCGCTGTCACAATCTCCCGCCTTGATTGCTTTGATGGCTTGATGGAAGGCGTAGATAGATGGAGAGCAGGCAGTATCTACTGACAGACTGTTCCCTGGTCAGTATCTAACTATCATGAGAAGGAAGAATGCGTACCTAGGTCCATGAAGATTGAAGACATGGCTAATCCGATTCGACATGATAGTAGCACCTGACTCAGTCGTCACATATCTATGCAGATAATCAGGATCTCTCAGCTGTAGAGGCTGATAGTCCACTGTGAAGTTGGCCACATAGACGCCGGTATTAGAGCCAGCTAAAGTTTCCATAGAAGTGCCCGAGCTCGCAAGACACTCGTATACGACCTCGAGAATCTTGCGTTGCTGAGGATCCATGCACGTAGCCTCAAGGTTATTGATGTCAAAGAAGGCATTGTCAAACTGTCGAACGTCTTCATCGATGAAGTAGCCTCCGGGGACATTTGTTGCGCCGCTTCGGTTGCTTTGGGGATGGTAGAAACCGTCGATGTTGTATCGATCAGCTGGGACAGGTCCGTAGGCTGACTTCTTTTGGATCATGAAGTCCCAGAGATCGTCTGGGGAGCGAATACCACCGGGCAGACGACATGCTGCATCGAAGTTAGGTTGAGTGGTGGAATAGGGGATGAAGGTCTAGGGTTACTTATCCATTCCTACTATGCAAACAGGGTCGTCATCTGGAGTTACCGAATGGGCAGAGATCATTCTTTGCTCGCTCTTAGGTCCCGGGACGTTTGCACCTGTTGGAGAAGCAGATGCTACGGTGATAGTCTCAGACTTGGTCATTGCGCTTTGGTATAATATAATTGGCTTGTGTTTGTAATAATCGTTTTGTAGTCTTCTTCATGGAATCGGCGATCGATTTATGAGCAGATCTTATAGTACTTCCATATGTTCTATCTATCACTCTATCTTGATCACCACGCAGTGGGAATGCCTCATCTAATTGACATCTCCCTTGCTGGAAGAAACAGTGTATTCCACGTTCATGCTCATGTATCACGTTTACACTCTCTCCTCTTTCCTCACATCAGCTGAAGTCATTACACTGCCTGCTTACATCGTGAGGCATTGTCTCCCCGTCCTGAGTCTAGGTTGGCCTGTATACAGAACTAGTGAGAGATGATTCAAATCTCTAAAGCGAAGCTATCCGACATCTTGAACACTTCCGCTTGGTGTGTATACATTCGATGGGCTAAAGGTTTCAACACATTGCCAGGTATTCTACGTACTGACATCAGCGGTCAGATACTAGGTCTTGAATCACACAATATGCATGTCATCAATTGAATCTAGAAAGGTCTTTGACTATGGTCTGATATCTCCAGTCATACAGTAGAGCGGGGTTAGTGAAAAGAGTAACGATAAGCTTCCTGTCCGAGGACCCTTGGAATCACCGCAGTACAAGATGGTCATATCTTTGCGAGTATCGATGAATCCTACAGGTGCAACCCCAAGATCTAGAAAATGGGTTCGTGGAGGGTCGGCAGTTTCTCAGAGATCTTCATCTCCGCGGTCATAATTTGTCATATGGCAGTTCCAAAAACCAGATACGGGGAGCAAGATACTTTGTGCGTGGCCCTTTTGATATGGTGGCTTTTCCATGCCGAGTTGAATTTGTAATCTAACCGGCAGTCATTTGTGTATTAATTTCGGCGAGTTGCCAGTTACTCTCTCGCCTAACATACCGCTCTCTATCAAAGCCATTGAACTACCATTCTCATTCAAGACCCAAACAGCACTATTGCAAGCATGGACGTTTCTGGCTATACTCTAGTCGTTGGAGGGGGTAAGTAAGGATACTGGCCCAGCTATCCCATCCAAAAACTAACAAACGCATTTTAGGGAGTGGTATTGGTCGGGCTTGTGCTATATCCTTCGCAAAAGAGGGGGCATCTGGTGTTTTGATAGCTGACATTGCCGTTCGCTCTGCCAAAGATGTTGTCAAAGAGTGCAAAGCCGCAGCAGTTAACAAGGGCTTTCACTGTGAAGCCGCTCCCGTTGACGTGACTCGCGAAGAATCTGTTCGCAACCTCATGAGTCATGCTGTACGGACCTTCGGACGCATTGATTACTGCGTCAACTCGGCTGGCGTGAGTAATTATTGGATACTGACCGATCGCAAGATCTGACATGCATAGCTGACGGGTTTCATCTAGATCGGAGTTCGGGAAGCGGTCGACATTGCCAACACATCTCTGTCCGACTTTGAGAGGTTTCTTAAGGTTAACACTACAGGAATGTTTCTTGTTACGCGAGAAGCTTCTATCATCATGCGAGCTCAAGAGCCAGTCGCAATATTCACTGGGAGAGGGGTATCGCGCGGTGCAATTGTGAATCTGGGATCTGCGTCTTCCATGGTTGCAAGTCCAGGTGTCCTACCATACACCACGTCGAAGCACGCAGCTCTCGGGTTGACGAAGAATAGCGGTCAGTAGATAACAAGAACCCTTGTCAACAAACAAAGCTGATAACTTGATAGCTCTTGATAACGCGTCATATGGAATCAGAGTCAACTGCGTCTGTCCTTCCTGGACCGATACTCCGATGACACGACAGGCCTTGGAAGGTGTACAGGGTCTTGATGCGTTTGTAAATGCCGCGGTTCCGATGAGGAGAATTGCAACGACAGAAGAGGTTGCGGATGCTGTTATCTTCTTGTGTAGTTCGAGAGCTAGCTATATCACGGGCACATCATTGATCGTTGACGGTGGAACAACGCTGACGGCCATGAGATAAGATACGAGTCCTACTTGAAACACGCTGCTTTGGCAGAAACGGGCTACTGGATTCAATTTAACGTGATTTTTATCCTTTCTAAACAGTCTTCTTTTTGTTCCTTAAGCTTATGATATTCCGCCGTTGTGCTTGGTGACCGTGATAAGGTAGATTTAAAGTCCATAATTTGTAAACGTAACCAAGCATAGGTACACCAGTGAGTGATAAACAGGAACTATTAGCATTATCCCTTTGCCTAACGAGAGGTACCTGTGACTTCATCCCTAGCATGGCTAGACAGCTGAGACTAGTCTTGGTAGCCCGATTACACCTTTCAAGGGCTTGGAGCAGGGGCAACAACGCTAACCGTGAGACAAGAGAAGGGGAAAAGGCCAGCAGCAATCCCAGACATCCCACCAGGTCATCCTGTTCTCTCTTCTCGAAGCCGACCTTCATGAGTCCGTTGCAGCTTTTTCAAGTCAAACATTCTCCAAAGGATTGAGTCCTAATAACAAGTTAATATTTGCTGGGAATGTATGAGATCCATCAGATCGAACAAACCCATATGGTTCGCCAAGCAAACGTGTCGAGAAATCTGGTCAAGGTACTGAAGCTCCCGTACCAGAACCAAGCAGACGGGCGGTTCTTTAAGCTCTCTTTGACGACGTTCTCGGCTAATTCCAAACGGTCGGTGGCATTTCCTGGAGTTTTTAGTAGGCAAGAAGAAAAAGTCTTGGTAATATTCTTCTTACTCGGCTTTCGCAAGACATGCTGCTCAAATTGCTTCGCAAGGGCGGAGTAGTAAGACCCTTGAGAGTTCAATATTGGTAAGTCCTCGTATATCAAATCGACTCCATATACCAACCTTCTGGAAGCCTTCTATGAGTGTCTGATTTTAGGATATTGGTGTTTACTTCTCCCGAAATAACCTAGTGAGACATATGTATCAGCCAAGAGTAAAGTCGCGGATGATAATATGAGAGTTGCATACCGTAACTACTTTGACTCTTGAAACAGACGCATGTTAGTGACCCTATTTGTATAAGGATTCACATACCTGAATGGAGCCATTTCGACCCTCAGGGTGTTGGACCAATGCTGCAAAGCAGCTTTAGAAGCATTGTACGATGCTGTGAGTATCTTAGCATAAGAACCTCTCGGTAACTCAATGCTACCAACAGCCATAAACAAATGGTATAGTCCCCCCAATGGAGCCAATGTTGACTATGGTGCCAGATCCCTCGATAAGCATGTCATGGAAATGATGCACCATGCGCATGGGACCAAAGACATTGACATCGAACATGCGCTGGACGGAAGACACGTCTGTGTCAATAGCGGTCATAGTGTATGCAATTCCTCTGGCACATCATCAGATTTGAACCACGAGACTCTGGGGGGATTGATGCGTACGCGCAGTTCACGAGGATATGGAGGTATCCGCCAGTGATTTCTTGGACTTTGAACTTGAGCTCCGAGATGGAATCATCAACTGTTACGTCGAGAGGCAAGCAGGTGATGCCTGCCTGAGATAAATGATGACTTGACTCATGGGGGAGAACGGTTGCGATGGCATGGAATGAAAGGCGCTTGTACTCCATAACGAGTGCCTCTCCGATTCCACCTTGCCCGCATCTGTACAATATCAGTGATAATTCAGTAGGGCCTTGAGGGGATTGAATCAGTACCCAGTAACGAGAGCAAACTTGAGACGAGCCATGATGGAACTTCTGCGGGGAGATTGTTGGTAAAACTGGGAAAGATGGGAGGTTCTCAGAAGATTTGGGCACACTGAAGTTGCCTTGGGCAATTGTATAGGTAGCTGGTATACTGCCTGAACGGATTTGATGAGAATGTTATTTTTAGTTGATAGACCCCACAGTTGATGCCATCAAGCGCCTCGCACGAAGGTATACTGAGGCCCATTTCTCTCTCCCCAACTTTATGTAGCATGAGTGGGGGACTTCCTTCCAACATGGGTGCAGATGATGGTACAAAGCTAATAATCTCACGTAAGCCACATTCTATGTAAAGCAATGTCACAAACTCCTCCGCGTCTGATTTCGTAATACCGTGATACAGGATGCTTACCATATTGTTTGGTGTCGGTGTGTAATATGCTGTGCTCCCCAAGACTTGAGTTGAGCGACAGAAGTAAAGGGTGAATTGGTGGGGGGTCTGAGGCCAGCAATAATTGCACAACATGATATCGCGCTGACCAATAATTGAAAAGACACGTATCTTGATATGGCGTACGCTCAAATACTTTGGTAGAGTAGCAGACCCTCCTGGCGCGATAGGATGCCAACTGTAGTGGGAAAGGCAAAAGGGAGGACTCTACCACCAGAGAGTACCCAGCCCTTAAGGGCTCTCCCTCTACACTATCTTTGCTTCATATCCTCTATGATCTTTGAAACCCCAAAAGGTTCAAACTCACGCATTGTCTCTTGCCATAGCCTTTCACTCGAGTCTTTACCCGGGGACTTATACCATATATCAGGATAGCTTTCACCGTTAATAGTTTATAAAAGTCATGGAAAAGGAATACGTACGGCTTAATAGTCCAATCGCTGATAAATGACCCATGGCTCTCTGTACCACGCACAAGGCAAGCATCGAGATAAGTCGTTGCAGCGATATCCACAGGCCTGGCAAATATGTACTGGAATACTCCTGCGAGCTTCGCCAGGAGCGGAGAGAATTCCCGTAGGAAGGCCGTACCTCGCGTAGTCCCTGGATTGACCATGTTCAGGAGTACATGGTTGGGGTCGATAGATTCGGCAAGCTTTGTGACGAAGAAGGTGAGCAGTAGCTTGGACCTTGCATACCATACAAATTGACTATAATCTTGATCTTTGTCCAACTGCTCCAGTACTGGGCCCGCGGTCTCAATGTCAGCACGGTATGCGAGTTCAGATCCAACAATTGTGATGACTGGAGGTCTTGTGCCAACGGCAGCCCGTTTTGCCTTCAACACGGGTAGCAGCAAAGTCGTAAGGAGCGCCGTAGAAAGGTAAACAACTTGCATTGTGAGCTCATGTCCGGTAGATGCTCTAGTGAAAGATGGTTTGATCAACGCCGCGTTGAGAATGACAATGTCGATACGTGGAAGGGTGGCACATCGGGCTGCAAATGCCGTGACAGAATCACAAGATTCCATATCAAGGATCCACATAGATACCGTAGATTCTGGGAACTCGTCTCGCAAAATGCTAGCTGCCGCATCGCCTTTCGTTTGGGATCGTACAGCCATGATGAGGTCGGAAAGGCCTAGCTTGAGAAGCTGTCGACATGCTTCGAAACCAAGACCTGTATTGCTTCCGGTGATAATCGCGGTTTTTCCTTTGAGATCAATAGTGTTAGTGTTTGGTGAGGGATTTGGGGTAGTGAATTGGCGGTATAACCAGCCCCGAAAGGTGGCCTCAAATGCAGCTTGATGCTCGAGCTCAGCGGACATTTTCTAGATGGTAATTGTGGCTCAGGGTATATGAATTTGATTCAATAATTGAGAGGAAGAATGTGAGCATTAATAAACTTTTATTGCCGATCTTTTTCATGGACGTAGCACAAACCCCGTAAACGTAACTCTGCATCGCGAGCCATCTCAATGCAAGCCTTTACCCCCGAGTCAAAATTTCACGGAGAAGGCTATAACTCTCTAGAGATATAAAGCTGATTTAATTATAGCTTGTCTTCTTCTATAATCCTGCCGTGATGGGCACTCAGTGACGGGACGGACCTACGCATGGTGCGACGACATTACTGCATATCAAGAACATATAAACAGAATATCTTTTGAGAATCTTATACGCAGCCGGGCATCTATCAAAATTCAAAATTCCCAGAGAACGCAAAAGAGAGTATTTATACCATTCGTTAAGGATACCTGGTTGGCAAGCCATTGTTGAAGCTAAAGACTTCCTTGGGATCCCAGATCTTCTTCAGCGCTGCCAAGCGTGGTAGCTTTTCCTTTCCGTAAATCTGTTCCAGCGTTTCGTCACCATGGGCATAATTGACAAAGGTGGTGATTTCTGGATACCCTGATGTTGCGGCTACATCTCGACGAATGTCTTCACCAAACCTAGCTAGAGCATTGTCCATCTCACTATCGTGTATGCTAGAGGTCAAGATAAGATTTCTGCTCGCAAATACCACGTCAGTCATGAGGAGCTGGGTTCAGTTTTTGCTTGTAGACGTACATATATGCTGTGGTATCCCTTCGCGGAAACGCAGTCTCGTCTAATGGAATGGCTGCCATAGCTTGATTCGGGAAGAATTCATACAGAAGAGAAGAGCTGCGCGCCTGGGGATACCGTGCGTAGAACGTGGCCAACTTGGAGGCTACAGCTTCCCAAGTCGACGCTGAGTAGTTTTTCATGCTCAAGGTGTACAGATTTCGATTGGTGTTGGGGTCACAAACAGTGACGGCAGCTCCAGCGAAGGTGTTCTCCACGAGTCTGTTCCACGGAAGAACCCTCATCTGAGTTGCTGTGAGGTTCATGTTCAAGATTGGTGATAAGTGCTTCCGTGCTTCAGCTTCAGGGCCCTTGTAAGCCCAGTGTGCAAACAATTGGGTCTAGAGGATTCATCAGCATTGCTGTCAAGAGAATACTTAGGTCATACCTGGTTTGTGGTTGTATTGAAGCTGTTGAGTAGCAGCAAGGATAGCTCAGCGGGTAAGGGTGACATGGATTCCATTATGCGGAAGTACTCGGGCCACCTTTGAGGCGGAACGATGAATTCCGCAATAAACATGTCGCCGTTGTTTGTCAGTGGGTGGACACTGTAAGTGGCAGACGTGACAACGCCGAAGTTTGCACCTGCACCGCGAATCGCCCAGAACAAATCGGGGTAGCTGGTTCTTGAAACTTCTAGGACTTCACCGTTGGCGGTGATGAGACGAACGGAGATGAGCGCATCGGCGAGTAGGCCGTACACGCCTTGGAACTGGCCAACGCCGCCGCCAAGTGTGACGCCGATGAAGCTGGGACAAGGGGCGCTGCCAGTCTCTAATCTAGGACGATGGTTAGTACCTGTAACCCGAGGTCTATGGGTATTGCCACTCACGAATGTCAAATCCAGCGTTAAATAACGGATCAAATATCTCGCCAACGGTAACACCAGGACCAACAGTCAAAGGTTTTGCATCCGCGTCAAGTTCGAATTCTTTAAAATGACAGAGATCAATTGCGAGCCCATTTTGTAAATCTCCGAGGGTAGTTGTATATCCATGACGAGCTCCTGTAGCAAGGAAGGGAATATTATGCATTGTTGCAAGTTTGATCTCCGAAGATATTAGTTCTCGGACACATTTTTGAATGGGTATACACATACAATCTTGGCTACATCTTCCTCTGTTCCTGGACTAATGACAGCCGCGTATGTTGGAGCACTGAATGTTGTCCATCTCTCCGTAGACGCGAAGAAATCACTTGATCCAGCAAAGTTTATCGACGTGTTAGATGACCACTCATGATACTCATTAGTCAAAAGATAACGCAAGTCGTTGCTTTGTGGGTGGGATATGTTAAGAACAATGGCGTTGATAGGACTACTGTGGAAAAGGGCTGCTAGCCAGCCTGTTAGCCAGACCGATTTCAGAAGAGCCATTGATGGCCAAAAAGCGTAGGGTTCAGTGTAAAAAACCATGTTGAACGTATATAGACGGTAAATCGCAACTATTACTGTGAGTCACTGTAGACTTATTTTCCCATCACGTTTTAAATCATCGAAATTTGCTTTCATCTCGTCTCCTCTGTTCACAACCGGCTTCCGGCAAAGTGGCCGAACGAAGCTCAAAGCTGATGGAATCTCAGCTACCCCCCTCCACCTGTTCTTGGGGGCTGGCTGAGCACAGTAATATCGTGGATGAAGCCATGGCTTTTTCTTGGCGGGGCTGAGCCTCCATCTTGGCCATCGCGAGAAATAAAATGGAAGAGAGAAGAATGGTATCACTGACAAGGTGCAAGCCCTGATTCGTAATGTGATAATACCGTATTCTTGAGCCAGAGATTATTGATTAGGTAGGTCCAGCTGACATAGTGCAGAGAAAGAAGGGGCGACGCGAGCTAGTTGTGAAGATATCTGGCTGCTTAAAAAATAGATACTATGATTCATTCTATTCTAAGATATCCAGTAAGGTTCTTGATACTAAAGTGTACCATCGAGATGAGAGACGGATTGCACTCCTTCTCTATGCCATATGGAAAGCACATGTCTTTCACAACCTTTTCTTCACAGTCCCGGCATCTCTAGCCTTCTTTGGACTATACTCTTCATAGGTTGCTTGATATCTACAGTGACATTAGACACTAGCAGCAGATGCGATGATGGATACTCAGCTTACCCCAAGAATAGTCTCCCCACTAGATGAGCAAGTATAAAGTGAAATAGCCTCAGTATCCACAGAGGCACCCACCATCGCGGCGTTAGGAGGGTATCACCGCTCCAGCCAAGTAAAGCGAGCTGAAAGACCGAAGGTTGTATGTTTTGATCTGCGCAATCTCGCAGGTAGCCCAGGTAGTTACGCAGGAAGGCCTCATCAAAACCTCTATCCAAGTTCTGTGGGTCCGCCCAGACTCGGAACACTAGATCCTCCTTTACGGGGGCTTCGGCCCAGAATCTGTGGCTGCAGCACATTGTGTCAACCCTACCGAGCTGCATCGATGGGGGAGGGTCTGTCAGTTCTCCGCCTGGTACAAAATGGATTCTTTCAGATATTCTTCTTACCTTGAGTGCGTTATAGTTCGTCAAGTCAGCTTGGATAACATGAATGTTGGAGCGTCGGTTTAGCTCTGCATCTTGAGAAATCTTTGTCACAGTCGCAGGCTTGTCGCGCACGATACCGACAACCGTGTTGCTATGGTCGCTAGAAAGCTGGCGAGTGAACTCGTACTGTTAAGAGTTGGCTAGCGCTGTCTGTGTAGCTTAGTTGATAAACCTACTCCGAGGCCTCTGGAAATACCAGTAATCACGTAAATTGTCATCGTTGCTTAGGAATTGTGTTGTCTGTTTGTAAGATTAGGAAAAGCTATCTTCTTCGTCTCTCATGTGGTCATTCCTTCCTATCTGGATACTAGATTGCCAATCTTTATAATATGGCTGTATCTCAACACCCTGCGACCTTGTATAGCAAGCGGAGTGATTCGTAATCTGCATGGCGTTTTGACATGAAAAATGCCAACTCCGCCCGGGTGCCTCACGTTGACTGCACGGAATACCCCTCTTTCCATGGTGATGAAGTGACGTACTTTGTCTTGTGTGTTGGTGGCTTGATACTTTCACATTGGTAAGCATTCTTTGCCTTATCCATGGCTACACGAGTTTGGGTCGCGTTGCACGAATACGAATGCACGCGTCATCGCCCAAGCCCATTCTTCCATTTGATTCTGTATCGCAGGTACTTGTATGGTAATACTTGTAGTATGGCAGTTGTGCACTCTTCACTGTGCCTGTTCCGACCCCCGAGGGGGGCCGACACTTGGGGGCGCGATAAGCTTTAGCTCCCATTTTACGTTGGCTTTAGATATTTGATGGAAGATAATGGGGGATTTCCGGTCTTTGATTCACTTGGCGGATTCAAGGACGGCTCAGGAAAAAACAGTGAAACATCAGTTCAGATTCCGGAGGTCATATTTTCATATCTATGATTCTTGTCCTCAGATACTGCAACTTCTATAAATCGATAGCACTAAACGTAGAGATAATTCTCTCTTGACATTATGAAGAGTCTCTGACGATAATACTCTCTCAGCTACCCTTTTAGTGCGATTGCTTGATAAAATGAGTGTAGATAAGCCAAAGGAGTAAACCCATCACATCGCATCGCCTTACGTTATCTTGTTTGCGCCCTCGCCCTCCTTGTAGTCACCATACTCCTTCATAAGCTCACCCATGTCAAATTCTAAGGCCTTACCGTTAACGAAAACCGGTTCAACGTCCAGCATAACAAAGAGAACGCGAGCCGGCTTTTCCTTGGACGTGTTTCTCCAGCGATGCATAGCACAGCGATTGATAATAACATCTCCTGGGCGAAGAACCCCGGTTGACCTTTCCGTCTTCGCTCAAACTGAGCTCAACTTCGCCTTCACAGACAGTTCCTATCCCAAGACTCAAAGCGCGATGCATATTGGACTCACCGCCTGGTGCAAAGTCTACTAGGCGGACGACACAGCCATATGGAATGTGGAGAGAAGGCTTATTGTGGTTAGCTATATGTATCAATGCGATGTTTAGAGACATACTCTGTTCGTTCTGGCAAATTCCAGGTCGACATTGTTCGTAAGTTCTACTGGGTTACTGTTGCTGCTGTACATGATGCTTTGAGCACCTTCACCGTCTAGCATAACCGCGCGATGATCGCCATGATCTGTCTTGAGGCATATCAGTGGGAGCCTTTGACAGATTTGGCCAGAGAGTAGTACTTACCAGTAGAAATGTTGGCTCGCCGTTACTATCATGGCCAGTAACATAGCGGAAGGGGTTTCGGAGCCCCGGGGCGGGAAACTCGGTGCATCGATTGGAAGTTGTCATGTTTTTTTTACTGCTGCGTATCTCGAAAGAGGATGAGAGTATGAGGTAAGAGTCTTAACTGAGAGGTGTAGATGAGTTACTTCTGGATCAAAGTAACAGCATGAGATATGCGTTGATTTTAGCAAGAAGCCTGATGTAGTATGAACTTACCATAAAACAGCGAGGGCTGATCAAGTCCCGCTGATGATCTCCCAGGTTCCAATAAGGCCTGTTCATCTTCGTAAGTGTTCTGATAAGCCATGTTACATCAATTGCAGTAGTCTGTACCATTTACTAAGATCTCACTTAGCGGTACGCAGGAAGCATGAACGGACTTCTCAGCAGTACAAGAGGTGACTGCTTACGTGCACAGCATCGCCCTTCAACTCGGGTATCAAAACACAAGCGTTGTCTATGCTGACTGACACTCTTCGTACAGCATCTCGCGTCTCTCTTGCGTTCTATTGATGCAACAATGAGCTTATATCTATCGGTGAAGAAATGTCTGTAGTGTATTGCTTCCTTGGCCTGATTCCTCGGCAACGGGTATTGAATCTATCCGGGTGGCCGATTCCATAGCTTGGTAGCAGGTGATCTAGTAAGTGGTGAGACCTTGTTGGCAATGACAGCGTGGATATGTCGCCAAACGTGACCCCAATAGCAATGTGCCAGCATCACGAGTGATGAGTCGTTTAGAATAGCTACACAAGGACTAAATGCAAAAAGCTGATTAGAAATCCAATGGCGTGAAAATCGTCAGTCTACAACTCGGAGATCTTTCATCCAGTGCGAGAAGGATAAACCGATAGGAACAAGTATACAGGATACATCTCTTGACAACCCCTTCTTCGTCAAGCATTCAAGAACTGAATCTTCCAGAGTTCAATCTCCATCGCCACTCACCCTCTCGCGCGAAATCCGTATATGTCGCAAAATGGCATACAGTAGTTCTTCAGCTGCATCACAGACTCCTGAGTATCATGTTGGCAGCTTTCCTGCCCCTGGTCTTCGCCAGATAGTCAGACACATCACTGGCCACCGCGAAGATGGCAAAGCCCATTTCCTAACCTCAGACCACGGCGAGCACTATCGTTTCATGGGTGAGAACAAAGCCGTGGCCAACATCATCTACTCCACTCGAGAAACACCCGTCAATCTGAACGAAGACGTTGATGTCGTCAAGGCTAAGCAGGAAGAGGTAGGCTTCGCAAATCTATCACAAGCGTATGCCACTGATTCATCACATAGCCTCCTTTCCACTACCGCAACGGGTCTATTGTCCGTATGATTGACTTTGGTCCTGGTATTGAGTCTCCGTTCCATCGGTCCCTGACCATTGACTACGGTATTGTCATTGAGGGAGTCTTTGAACTGACCCTCGACTCTGGAGAGATGCGTATCATGCGACAGGGAGATGTCTGTGTCCAAAGAGCTACTGCACATAAGTGGAAGAACATCACGGGGAATGAGACCATGCCAGGACGTATGATGTGGATTTTGCTCGATGCTGAAGAGCTTAGCGTAGGTGGGAACAAGGTAGAGGGGTATCTTGGTACTTTGGAGAAGGAGTATCAGGGTCGGGGCCACTATTGAGACAACAAATATCATTTACAAGATGTGTTATTGTATTTAAGACTTTTGCTGAGAATTTGGTTATATCATTCTAACATGAGTATGAGCAATCTCTTGTTACGAAGCATTCGGATAAAACTGGCGATAGTGAATGAAGACCCTGAAAGAACTACACTGAAGACCCTGGTTGCCAGTGTTCGAGACAATGATATGCAATCTTTTTAATCGAGGCTATCGGTCTAGCAATTGTGAGGAGACCGCCCAAGCAGTATGCTCAATTGTGACAAATGACAATGGTCACGACACAGTATAGAGTTGATACGCTTGAGCCCCAAATGCCATTCCGCATTGAAGTTTAGAGCGGAAAGGTAAAGACGCTACCGTTGGCGCTATTGAATCGCGTTAGTGGGCGACCCAGATCCAGACTCTCGGGAAAGCTGTCACTACGGCGCTACTGATCGAATTTGAGATTACGGAGGGGAAAAGTTGTCGAATGAGGAGTAAATCTCGGTAAGTTCCTGATATGCATGGTCGGCACTAGAAAGTGGAAGCAGCAGAACATGCTTTACGAGGTCCCGCAATCAAATGGGATCGTGATGCTCTGTGCGATTGACATGGGGGAGAGGATAAGTGCCGGGTTCGAAGTTCCCTAAGTTATTTAACAAGAGTATATCATCTGAATTGACTAAGGCAACCTGTTCCAGAAAGGAATTCGTAGTCGATTACAGTCTGTCACCCAATTCGTGAGTCACTTCTCGATATGTTGTTCTCCTCACAGCGCGATCACGATGTTGACATTGACGTCAAATTTCAGGGTCCACATCAATGACGACTAACACCAATCCAGGCACCAAAACACTAAACACCAATAGTTCAACTACCGGACCCAAAAGGCGCAGGCTGAACGTCTCAACATGGAAAACGCCACATTACACTATCGAAAACCTTCGGCATCACCAATTCCGCAATAGGGGTCCAAACGCCAGCCAACGTCTACAAGACAAATGGGATTCCCATGTGGCTTTTTTGGACTTCCCCTCTGAAGCTGCAACCGTCCAACTCGGTCTGTCATTCATTCATTTGTTATTAACTTGGTTTACCCCTACGGTCACTATGCGCTCCTTCATCGCCATCGCGGCTCTAGCCATTTCTGGCGCCGTCGCTGGTCCTTGTAAGCCTCGAGCCACTGAGACTTCTGCATCTGTGGCTTCGGAGACTTCATCTGCTGCTGTTGAAGCTACGACTCTTCCTGCGCCTCCGGTCGATTCTATCATTACCAACACTTGTACCGGTGGTGGTCTTACGAGCCTCGATCCTTTCGTCACTGACGGCGATGTCACCCTTAACACCAACGCAGGGTACAATCCTGGCGGTGGAAGCTCTGACAGGAGCTGTGCTTCGCTTAGTGCCAGGTCTTCTGGAACGCGCAAGCGTCAGACTCTGGGAGAGATTGCGGCGCTGAAGCAGTTGCTCACTGGTCTGAATGTGCGAACCCAGTACACGGTTCAGTTCTTCTACCTGGTCTTCACGCCTCCCCAGGCGACAACATCTTGTGTTCTTGAGGCATTCATCGGTTCTACAAAGTTCTTCACCACTGGCATTTTCTCCAATGGCGCTAGCGTCAGCTACAACCAGGTCTTGGTCTCTACTTCTGCCCCTGCTACACAGGGCTTCTTGAACATCCAGACTACCTGCTCTGGTGGAGGTTCAGCTATAGTGCTTGTTGATTCCATCTTCATTTCTAACCAGGTTACTCCTGAGAACATCAACGATTTTAGACTTGACTTTGGAGGCGGTGATATCCGTGAGCCTGTTAATAACACTCCCACTACCCGGATCGCTCCGACTACTCAGCGTGGACCTGCTTCCGAGACTTTCCCTGGTACTCAAGGTAGTCCCGCTACGCAAACTGCTCCTGCTACACAATCTGAGCCTGCTACGCAGAATGGCCCAGCTACCCAGACCTTCCCTGGTACTCAAGGCCCTGCTACTGAAGCTCTCCCGACTACACAGAATGGACCTGCTACCCAAAGCAGCCCTTCTACTGCCACCAATGTTCCTAACCAAGACTCTACCACGGCCCCTCAGAACCCGGGCACCGAGTCTGCTCCAGGAACCGTCATCCCCACCGAGACTGCTATCAACGGAGCTACAACTGCTGTCAACCCCAACGATGCCACCACTCAGACAGTCAATCCTGGCTTCCAGACCAGTACTTCTGCAAACGGCGGTACCTCTACAGAAGCAAACTTTGCTTCCACCACGACTCGTCCTGATACCCAGCCTTCCACTCCTACTCCCGGTTTCCAAACCGTCACTGCCTTCGACCCTGACACCACCATCGGTCCTCTCAACAACGCCGCGCCTCCTCAGGATAACTGCCTCGGCACCAACCTGATCCCCAACGGCAACTTTGAGTCTGCATCAAGCGGCTGGCAGATCTCTGGAAACGCTGGTATCACCTACAACGGCCAATTCGGTCCTCAAGCCCGCGCCAACAGCGGCAACCTCGCCATGTAAGCCCCCCCAACCCCACTCCCTTTCACTAAACTAACAACTCCCAGGGCTCTCCACTGGCCTCAAAAAGACGGCGTCAAAGCCGGTTTCAAGCGCACCATCTCCGGCCTCATGCCCGGCCAGACGTACTATCTCGGCTACGGCCACCACACGGGCAACGGCGCCCATCTTCCCTACTACGAGTGTGACATCCTCGTCAAGTTCGACGGTGTCAACTTTGATGACTTTGATCCTTTCTATGACCCTAATGCTTGGTGGCAGTACCGCAACCGCATGAACTTTGTCACGCCTACGCAGTCAACTGTTGAGTTGTCGTTTGTTCTTACTTGCAAGAGTAACCCTGCTGCTTTTACCCTTCTTATGGATGATGTGTTCCTTTCTGCTTGTCAAACATAGACGGTGTTTTAGAGGGTAGGCTTGCTTATAGAGTAGATTTAATAGAGCTTTCTTGATCCTCTCTCCAGGTCCTACAATGTCCAGTGTCTTTAATACTTAATGTATTGAGGATTTTTCATTTCTTCTTTTGCTCCCATTCAACTTCACGCCAAGATTTTCGTAGTGTTCTGCAAACGCAGCAATGTCTTCTGGTTCAATCGTAATTGCGACGAGTTTCACTTTGTGAGCTTGGATCAGTTTCCACCCAGCCTTTCCTTTGCCATGAATCTTTTCAAGGTCACGGCTGAGCGTCTCAAGCTTGAAGTGCTTTGGCTCCCCAACGACCTGCACAATTCCCGGCTCCTCAGGTGCAGACATTGTACCAATTGAGGTATAAAAGTTTGAATGTATGGGGCTGTAAAGGAATTCGTAGCTGTACAAAGAGAGGTTTATGTATTCTCCAGCCCACCCAGTCGGCTCGAGAGCAGTGCGCAGCTGCGTTTGAGAAGCATTTGGTTCAGGAGCAATGAAGAGATGTCAATTCCCAACAGCCTTTGGCGCATGAATCAGGGAATATACCTAATTCGCCTCTGAATCTCGCACCTTATCGATAAATGTGCAGGGGAAACCTGTAGGCTGTGACAGCTCATGATAACTCAGGCGTACCAGTTAAACGAATCTCAGGAACAATCACACTCCGAAATATCAGCATTATATATGTTCTTGTGACAGACTTAATGGGCGTGAACCGTTGGTGGTATTTTAGTTTTAGGTCGTTCAATCTAGCTCTCTGGCTACGTACTCACGCCACGTAAACGTCAGTCCCAAATCCCCAAGCTTTTCTCTCAAGTCGGCCAGATCAACAGTTTGAGATTCGAAAATGAGCGATTTGTCAACCGTTTTCCATACTACTTTGCCCTCGCCGTAAATTTTCTCCAAGGCGGCATCGAGGTCGTCGAGGTTGAAAATCTCAATCTTGGGTAGCAGATATAAATATCCGATGCAAGTGGCCATTTTGATGGTAGGTTGGTTGTCTCGACGAAGGTTCTTGGTTGGTTTGTATTCTGTTGGAATGGCTAGTGCGATGTCAGGAGATTGGGTTACCGAGCGTAGTTTTATTCTTCGGGCGTTGCTTGTTGTATTGTGAATGAGTCTGTCTTGAGTTTCGGGCCATGAATGTGAGAGGGCTGGCGTTAGCTGAACATCTGTTCGCCGAGGCCTGATCGGCAGGTTTGTTATCCGCTGCCGAATCGGGCGCGCTTCACGTCATATATTGTTAAAGATGCTATGACGATACTTGTCGCGCGTCAGGGCTAGAAGTGTTATTTTCAGTTGAGACTTGAGCTGAGAGCTTATCTCGGCAGAGAGAACCTAGTACCTCTCTGCTGTCGTTAGATGCTCAGGCATTAGAACACATCAGACCTTGTAGTGCATCGCGGAATGATCGCTGGTTAGACTCATCGTCGAAGATCAAACGTGACGTCAATAGAAAGTGTCATTAACGGTGGGAAATAAACTCTATTATCGTCTATTTTATCATACTTGACGTTTGTCGTAAACTATTTTTCCATTATCCTTTTCAAACTCTTACAGACGGGACTTGGTGTCCTCCTCACGTCCCTTCAAGTTGGGGTGAGGCGCGCGGACAGGTCGAGTGACAGCGTAGAAAGCAAAGCCCTGGGATTGAGTAGAGAACTGCGTATGCGTCAACATTACATCTCTGGAAACGGGAAAGGCGAATGAGTACTGACCTTGACCTTGGAGCCAACATGGAAGAATGCAAAGTCACCGGGGACAAGGTGATGCGTAATGCCAGTAGCCTCATCCTGCCAACTGTTAGTTTCACCTCTCCGAAGTACTACAGGGAACATACCAAGACATCAATCTGACCACTCAAGACATACTTGCTCTCCTCAAAATCATAGTGCGCAGGACGAGCAGGTCCAGCCTCGATCTTGTAGAAGCCTGAAGTGATGTGAGCGGGGGCATCGGTCTTTGTGCGGATGGTATGGAAGTCAGCGACAGTGGCGTTCTCGCCCTGGGGCAGAGGAATGAACTCGTGGCCAGCGCCCTTGATGACGGTGAGAGGAACGAGTTTAGACATTTTGGCGGTTTATGGGGTTTGAAGAGAGTATAGAGATGTAAGGGGAGATACGGAAAGATAAGGACGGGCTTTATATACCTTGAGAGGTCAACGTGTAAAAGACCCTTCGGTAACTGCCCCGATGCTGGGGATGTTTTGTGGAGAACGGATGGACTCCCGGTCTCCACTTCGGCGCGGAGGTGAATTCAATGTTGACTTGAAGCTGTCATTATTCTTCCGTCTCTGCTGAAACAGTGCAGATTATCATTGGGCGCATAATATATACAACTTATCTTCGATATCTCTCCATAGAAATATTTCTTCACCATTCACTCCATGATCTTTTATTGGCTTCGAATCCCGACCGAATTGACTCTCCGGGTTCTGAGGTTAGCGTAGCCGCCCGGACAAGACTCGGGATGTCTCCTCCACGTGATCGGAAAACTGTCATTACTGCCGAGAGGAGTTGAGCCTATCAGTCACATCAAGACAAGTATATTCTGCAGATGGACCCTGAAATCTTATGTTCTCTTGCTCCCCAAGGCCTGGGCTCGGCTTCTTCATATGTATCGTCATCCGGGTCCAGAGATTATGAGCGCAATGATACTACCAATGTGGTCTATCAATGGGTACAGCCTGCAGCGGTGGGCATGCCTTCGATGGTTGTCATCCACGATCCAGTATCAAATCATCACCACTAAACGACTTCCTTCCAGCTTTAGAGTCCATCAGTCATTTCCACTGCAGTTGTTCGCATCGGGTAGGCTGTCAATCAGGTAGACCAAGCAAGACATGTGCATGTTCATGTTCTGAGATCGAAGTCTGCCTCGTAACTTGGCATTTATAACCGATTCAGAAATTGATCCTTTAATTGGACGCTCTTGGCGGCCTTGCGTTAAATGGCGAAAATCTCCCTCTGCTATTGGGTTGGCTGACAGACTAGAGGCTCAGCTGGAACGCCCCCAAAATTCGTATCTGCAGATGCCAACTTATGGCTGCTCCCTTCTTTTTGCCCTTTTTAATTCATATCTTCCTGTGATTTTATGCTTCTTCTGTTCTTTTGTAAGTCCGATGTGCAGCCTGAACAATATGATGGACGCCGTGAAGAAGCTCTCTGGCTGGAGAAAGACAGCTCTTTACCTCATCATTCTCGCCACAATCCTCACGATCTTCCTAGTCATAGCACTCATCATATCCCTCCATGTATTCAACGGCGGCGGTGCCTCTATCCTTGGAGAAACAGCCATCCTGAGCGGTTCATGCGATAAAATCTCCCGTGCAAATCTCTGGATCCATCTCGCAATCAACATCATCGGAACAGGCGTCCTCGGCTCCTCCAATTTCTTCATGCAAGTCCTCGTCGCTCCAACAAGACAAGATGTCGATCGCGCCCATGCTTCAAAGCGCTGGGTAGAAATTGGCGTACACTCTCTTCACAACTTTCGGTTTCTTTCGAAGCGTCGGGTTTTCCTTTGGGCGCTCTTCTCACTTACTAGCATTCCTCTGCATTTGGTCTTCAACGGTTCTGTTATTGAGTCCAAGGCTACGAATGGATTTTTGGCCATCATGGTCTCGGAGGATTTCCTGGACGGTGCAAGATTTACCCTTCCGTCTGAGACGACAACGTCTAACTATACATATCTTGTGAACGGCGAGAGTACACCCAACAGAACTATCAGGAGTATCAAGAGTTCTCTAGGCGAAGACTCCTGGGAACCCTTAGAATTCCAAGACTGTATGCGACGCTATAACGATCTTGAAGTTCTCATGCTAAATCACCGGCATGTCGTTATGGTCATGAGCAATCAGAATAATACGCCTAGCTCTCAGTGGACGCGTGAAAATATCGTCAAAGTAAATAATGGCTGGGATGATTTCAATGCAACAAATTCCCTCTGGTTCGCTGGCCAGTATCTTCGGTTGCGAAACTCGCAACCTGGTTACTACATGCAACTCGATCCAGACACTGGAGTCATCCACATGAACGAAACAGAGTACAAGCCCGCGTTTCAAACGATGAAGGTTGACTACTGCCTCTCCGAAAGATTTGATGCTCCATGTCGACTGAGCATTGTAAATCCGCTTCTTCTTATTGTCTGCATCATGTGTATTACTAAGTGCTTGTTGTGCGCTTATACCCTGAAGGTCAGGTCTTGGAGTACGGAAGACCCCCTCATGACTGTTGGGGATGCAATCTCTTCTTTCATTGCCAAGCCGGATACTTGCACAAAGGGAATGTGCACGCTCGATGCTGAGGACCTGCATATGAAGCTCGATCCAGACAGGGCACTGGGCACTTCGATAGCGTGGAAGAAGAAACAGACAGTTGCTGGGAATGCAGTAAACCCGGGTGTTTGGATCCTCTCTTATATGCTTAACGGAAGCTTGTTGGTTCTTAGTGGACTCCTCCTTGCACCTGCACTGCAAACACAGTCTTTGTAGGTCGCCACTCAACTAGACTCTCATGTCGAAACGCTAACACGTGGATATGTAGGCGAGAGTCGCGATTCGCACATCATCAGAAAAACGCCGACGTCAACGATTCTGGGCTGCAGTCAGCATCACTGCTTAGTCTTACAATGATATCGAATACACCGCAAGTCCTATTATCTCTATGCTACATGACATTGAATGGGCTGATAACTCGAATGCTTGCCGAGTTGGGATGGGCTAGCTATGGAATTAACTTTAAGTCTTTGAGAGTGACGAACCCTAGCGGTGGCCAACGATCAACATATCGACTGCAACTCCCTTACCGCTGGTCCATTCCACTTCTCGCAATTAGTAGTATACTGCACTGGGTTTATTCTAACTGCTTTTATTTGAGTAACTACGAATGTAAGTGGTTTCATCCTCTTCCATAAGAATTACACAAGGATTCGTCCGTGACAACTCTATTTAGTCTATGACCCCATGATACCTTATGGGATTGCGGAAATCGATCGCGGCCTTCAATTCTCATCCGTGGCTATTTTGATCGGTTTCTCTATATCACTGGTCATTGCGCTGAGTCCGATGATCCTGGCAAAGCGCAGTTTAGCGGGCCAGATGGTTCTAGGAGGAAGCAACTCCAAGGTCATTTCTGCCGCTTGCCACTGCATCCCGATTAGTTCAAGCCAAGCAGTTGGAAAAGGCGGCACGGTTACAGCTCCTCTATTGGAGACATCGGAAAGCGTAGGTGGCCCATTGGATCTGATGGCGACAATGAAATTGAGATGGGGAGAGGTACCGACAACAAACGCAGATAGTGAGATTGGTCATCTCGCGTTCGGAGTTGAGGAGCAGGGAATCACAGAACCGATCGAAGGGAAACACTACAGCGGAAGAGGTTTTAATTCTTGATTTATTCCCCCAGACAGCGCTCAGATATTAAGCCTAGTATGCGTAGCAACAGGTTTCGCCCGCATCATCAACGGAGTCTTGATCCACAACGCAAAAGACTTCTGATCCGCCCAATTCCGACTCTCCTCACACAACTCAAGATCATACTTAAACAACAACGTCGCCAGAATGAGCCTCATCTCATGCATAGCCATGCTCTGTCCAAGGCAATTTCGAGGTCCAAAGCCGAAGGGTTGGTGAGCCTCCCACATATCTCCAGCGTACTTTGAGTCTGTCTTGAGCCATCTCTCGGGAACAAAGGCTTCGGCGTCCTTGAAGTTTGACTCAGAGTGGTAGGTGGAGTAGTGGTGGACTGATACGCGTGTCTCTGGTGGGATGTACTTGCCCAGGATTTGCTGGCCGCCTGGTTGGACTACTCGTGGACTTCCGATGGGAACTGGGGGATAGACACGAAGGGCTTCCTTGAGGCAGGCGTTCATGTACTTTAGTTCGGCAAGGCGTTCGAAAGTAAGGTCGTCGGTACTCGTGAACTTGCCGCGAATCTCTTCGAGTAATGTCTCCATCTTCTCGGGGTAGGTAAGCAGGTTATAAAGACAACCACTCAGCAGTGTAGCTACAAGATTCAATCATGTCAGTCATCGTGTACATCCGCCAGAGGTCTATTCTGATACATACCTGTCGTCTCAGATCCAGCAAGCATAAACAGTTCCGCATTGGAGTGCATCTCCTGAAGTGTAAGTCCCTTGCCCTCTTTCGCCGACATGACCAAGTTCCAAACATCAGGCTGATCAGAACCATTCTCCAAACGATGATTTACACGATCTTCTGAGTGTTTGCAATGCGTGACGCGCTGTTGTGTCACTGACTTTGGTTCAAAACGAGTGAATATGGCGTTGAGAATCGGGTAGTAGTTGATCATAGACGCAATAGGCAACATCTTGAGTGACTCAAAGATAGATCTCACCCAAGGGCTGTATTCGTTCTGTGCTAGGAGGTTAAGAGGGTGTCCGAAACAGAGCTCGGCCATTACGTCAAAGGTCGTGAAGTTGAGTAGTTGCGTCATCTCAACTGGTTTGGCACCGTCATTCCCAACTTCTGAGATTTTATACATGAGAAGGTCTGAGTACTTCTTAAACAGAGGCTCTTGTTGTTTCAAAGCGCGCTCCGAGAAGGCCGGTGAAAATAGCCGTCGCACGCGAGTATGGTTCTCAGTATTAGTGGTAAGCATACTAGGAACGCCTAACAAGAACCACCGCATAAGCATAGATCCCATCATGGAAGGTTACATCACTTCTCACCGTTCACAGGCTGCACAGAAAACTCCTGCGCCTTCTCCGTAACTTTAGGTCCATGGATATCATTCCAAGCCTCGCCAGCCGTATAGCTCACATCCGTCGGGCCAAAGCGCACAACCGGTCCATACCGATCATGCAGACCCTTCATCCACTTGACATCCTCGCCCTTGAGCGAAGCCAGCCAGTAAGGGACGCGGGTGATCCCGCAGATCTTTGGGCCGGGGATGTTCGCTAGCGGATGCAGCGTGACATAATAAATTGCATTGCCGACGAGATACAAGCCCAGAATGGCTATGAATGCGAGGATAGGTCCCATCGTGAACGCGACAATGGGTATTTTGTAGCGAAGGGGGAAAAGCAAATGCCGAGGAGGAGGAGAGAGAAGTAGGAATTGGGTGAGGGCGGTGACTGGCGGCTACAGCGTCGTCGGAAAACTGACAGGTAACCAACATCATTGAGGAGTCCCTAGGGGTCGTTTCTGCATCATCCCTGGTCGTAAAAACGTTCCTTTGTCGCGTTGCGCTGCAGGTGGGCACAAGCCAGGGCCTGCGCAAATGAAACACGAAGAATTTTTCAGCAAAAAATATCATGCATTAGAAACTGCATTGTTTTTCCCCGCAGAACAGCAGCCATTATGTGCTATTTACTTTGGCGTTACATTACTCTACATGAATGAACTCGTCTCTCCCTTCTCAGGCATTCTTGTAGAAGAGGTTGAGGCGGTAACTGAGGTAATTGCTCACAAGTGTTTATTCGCTTACGAGTCTCGTCCCTGGATTCTCATATCATGTCCGTCTTGGCTCTTGCAGTAGCTTGAACTCTATTTCCAATTTCGGCTTGTGTTATTGGATATGGAGTCGTAGCGCAACGTTCAGGAGCAGGGGAATGGTTTCCCCGGAGCAGGGGACCAACACGGTCTCCAGTTGTCGTCTCTTCCCTCTTACCACCAGAAGTGGACAACGGCGTAGTTTTCCAGATCAGACAGTTCTTGCGTGAGTAACCTGATATGGCCTTTCGGTTCACAAAAAGAAAAGAAACACGGAAAATGAGAAATCGCATTATTGTCTTGTTTCTGACGGACGGGTAACGAATTGCGTGACATGGATGAAGACTTATGACTCGCATTCTCGTATAATTTTGGGACAAAGAACCACGGCATTGTTACCCGGCTTCTTCAAGGTAGTATTTTAATCCCAAGAACTTTGCTTCTTCCCCCCTCCCACCACATAAATCACTCCAATCAGAACCCCGCGCACACGAAACAAAAGCGACATGAGTGTCTTGGCCCTACCAGACCCCTAACAGCTGAAAACAGATCAAGACTAGCGAGGTAAAACGTCCCGTGTGCATGATCCAGGAGCAACCTAGACATGGGGGGAAGCAAGAATTCTTCTAGGATGTCAAAAATAAACTGGTCTAAAGTGCGAGTAATTTGGGCTAAGTTTAGATGATTATTTTCATCACCCAAGTTTTCTTGTCGCCCTAGCACCAACAACCATGGAGGAATCGACACATTGCGTGGCAACAAGCCACTACCAGGGTAAGACCAGATCCATCATGCACGGCAATAAAGAAGATCCCGCCCCTTTCAAATAAACGGCGTGGGCTAGATTCAATTCTCGCATCTCGTAATTTGACGACTTCAAAAATGGCGGCTTCCATGACAGGAGAGCAAATCCAAGCTCTCGCTGACGCCCTCGAACCTCTGACACCAAAGAATCTTGGACCTGCTGTTCAAGGCTTCGCTATTGCCTTTGGTGTTATCAGCGTTGTCGTCGTTTGTCTCAGGATCTATGTGCGCGCGGGTTTATCTGGTGTATCGCCTCGACTTCTTGGGTTTGAAGATTACCTAGCTGTTCTTGCGACAGTGAGTCACCCTCTTCTTTTATACTAATCACGAATTTAGATTGACTGGCTTGAGCAAAGATACTTCTAATACCGGCCGTCGTCTTCGCTATCCTTGCAGCGCGCTACGGAGTCGGTTCTCGCGATGTGAATATTCCCAATCAGATGTACCTTATCCGCGCCGTGGAGTACCAGACCTACTGGGAGCTTTTATACTTTGTTTCGTCAACCATAATTAAATGCGCTATCGGTTTTACGTGTATACGCCTCGATCGTCGGAAGCGGGTTGTGTTTCCTATATGCGTCAACATGTCGATCATGGTCATCGTAACCGTTCTAGCGTTGGCGTTCGTGTTTGCCAATTGCAAGCCGTTCAATGCGACATGGAATCCAGCTTTGTGAGTATACGGTCCCTGGGATAAGAGCTAGTACATGGATCAGCTAACGGAGGTGTCAGAGGAACGTGTCAGAAGGTCATCAGCTTGCAGACTGTGAGCTATATCGTCTCGGCCATCCAGATGGCGACCGATTGGGCATGCGCAATTATTCCGTTCTTTATCGTAGCAGGTCTACAAATGTCTCGGCGCAGAAAGATATCGGTCATCGCTATCCTCGGTCTCGGTGTCTCGGCCAGTATTGCGACCTGTATTCGAATGCCGTACCTAAAATACTACGACACGGTGAAATATCCGAATGAGATCGCCTGTATGTGGTTGACCACCTTGAGCCCTTTTTGGGATCTATAAGTGCACTTTTTAACTTGGCTATCTAGATCATCTCGGCGTCGTCAGTATCACCTCCAACGTCGAATGCTGTCTCGGCATCATCGCATGTTCTCTACCTCCGCTGCGAAAACTGTTTAACTTCTACTACGGCTCCTCCAATGAGGCCAACTATCAGTACACAGGCGAAGTGTGTTCCCCAGCTCTGCTATCTTACACGTTGATACAGCTGCTAATTATCACAGAGCGAGAACATCCTCCAGAATTCCGGTCAGGGCATCAGGCTGGATTCAATCAATGGTCGAAAAGGGACATTTCATGCCTCCGCCCAGCGTGTTCCGTCGCGAGCTCGGGAAGAGACAGATGATGATAACTCGAGCAGTAAGGGAATCATACGGAAAACGGAGGTCAGGGTCAGCTCATCGAGGTTTAACTCGTAGCCCGAAATTATTTTGCGCGATGTCTCAAATGAGAATGCATGATGCTGGTCAAATCTAACGCTACATGAAATCGCACCTCAAAGGCGTAGAATCCATGGAAATATATAGATAGAACAAATGTGAAAATAAAAATTATATGTCATTGGATATCGCTCTGGATCCAGTGCGTGTCTGTAATAGATACCTATTCCTCGGGAGTAGGAAAATATCAGACCTAAATATATCGCGTTGAACTAAATTCTAAAAGTTATCCTAAACTTATACTAAGTGGCCTAAGTCTTTCTAAAAGTTATGCTAAACTTATACTAAGTAGCCTAAGTCTTTCTGTCAATTAGGGTCAAGATCCCGAGTTTTCATTCCTCCCCTAGCCGTCACACTGGACTTGACAGGATCGGTTGAGTTATTGTCTTAACTCAACACCGCTTTAGTCGCATATACATCTGTTAGTACAGTATCCTTGTCTAACACTCCCTCTGACTCCCCCAAATCCTATTCAGCGTCCCGTGAGTTCCGGCAACTGCCAAGCCCAGACATTGAAGGCATGTAAATATTTACGCTTTCTTCTGCCAGTTAAACATGTTTATACAATAAAGGGAAGCCAATGATTGCCATTCCTGGTGATGCTGACGCGGGGTTGAGGATAAGCTTACTGCGCTGACACTGCTGACATCTTTCTCAACGACTATAAGAACCTCGAAATATCAGTCATTGCAATGATGCTAATTCTTCAAAATACTTGTCGCATTATCGTAACATCGTCAAAATGGCAATCACTGATAAAATTCACCCGGTCTACAGCCTCTGGTTCCTCTGGGTCGACCCCATCCTGACTCTCATCGGGATGTACGTCAACTTTATCGACCACGATCTCGCCATGCAGGCCTTCTTCACAAATTACCCACCAACCGACCACTTCCGCTGTTTCATCTACCAGATCGGCGGCATGGGCACGTCATACCTAATCATCCTCGTCGTGCTCCTGCGCTACACGCACGACATCTTCATCTGGAAGACAGTGCAGGCAGCTATCCTACCAGCGGACTTTACCATGCTCACGGCCATATACATCGGCATGCGCATCTCTGGCAACTTGGCTATTGCAGATTGGCGCTGGGAGGATTGGTTCAGTATTGTTGTCACGGGTATTTGTACAGTTCTCAGGATCGCGTTTGTCATGGGTTTTGGGGTCAAGGATGCGAGGGGGAGAGCCAAGAGGGCTTAGTTCAGCCAAGAAAGGCACAGCCGGTAGGGCTGAGGGAGATTGAGATTTCGGTGGCGGACGGGAATGATGAGAGATGGCTAAATTCGTGTTCGTGGGTTGGGGTTAGCAAGCGGGAGTTTTGAGGCTCTGCTTGTGCCGCAGACTCACGATGACCTCAAGATGCCGGTTCCTGGGTCGGAAGAGTTTTCCAGTGTCGTAAGGGACCCCACTATTCACTGAATTTTTCTTCTCTCTGCTACCGTTTCATTCTTCCGCCGTGGAACAGGAATTCAATGCTGTTTTTTCTGGTTTGATTGCAAGTGGAGACTCGTTAATTCCCAAAGCGGTATAAATCCCAACTCTTCGGTGCCCAAGCAGGTATTTTCAAGCGGATCCGCAAAGAGCCCATGACTCGATTTTCTCTCATACAAAAAAGGTGATCACCACTTTGAGTTCCTGTTAAACGTCTGCCTGATAATCCCTGCGATTCCAAAAAATGGGGAGTCTACTCCGTACTGTAATTGGGGTTGACTTCTTCTGTGGAGGAATTCGGCCCTTTACCCAGAATCGCGGGGGTCATAGCACCCCCGTGATATCCTCGTTCTACCCAGAATCGCGTTGTCTACCACGCGAACAAGTTGTGTCTAGGTCCGTTTCTTTCCGTCGTGTTGGAGATGGTGGGGTTCTTTGGAGTCATCTGCTTGAGACAACGGGCCGACAGTCGAAACGAGCAGAGGCGGTTTTCCAAGGTTCTTACCCTGGACATTGGAGACATAGCGTGGTGAGAATGAATGTACGTCTCCGCATGTATGTTCGCCATGGGGAAGTCTTAAGGTTGATTTGTGGGTTTGTGGTGCAATTGGACGGGGGACGTTGGGCGCGGTATTTTTACGCGACTGTCGTTGCAATGATGCCGATTCTCCGGTAGCAAATCATAACATCTCACGATAAGAGGTCTAGATCGATAAAGTAAAAGTTTAATTAACGTTAGTTGCGTTACATTGTTATGATTCGTAAGCTGTCAATTGATGCCAAAACATGAGATCGGTTGGGTAGGCCTAGGGTAGCTTTCTCACAGTGAGGCATCGTCATGTTATGTTACTACTGATTGACAGCCAAGAGATGCGGCTGAATCATGGCGAGATCGCAAACGCTCTAGTGCTCGCTTCAGCGGCCGCTTTCATTCAATCAGTCTAGTCTACCACGAGATCCCATCTTGGCATGGGAATAGCAGTGCCTTTGACTTGGCATCGCCTTATGCCTTATATTTCCATCTATATGCATCTCGTATCACTTTGGCACAAAGGTCATGGTCATGCCACGCTAGGAGTATTTGGTCCAGCCTCTTCACGCTACCGTGCTGTCGACAGTTGGTCCTCCATTACGGAATGGCTGGTGGAGAGAAACAGGGCGACCGTCAACCGCTCCCGTGACGTAAAAGGCTTGCTGTAGAACATTTCTAGAAAAGGAACATCATTCATCCGCGGTTAGTCTCATGTCGATCCCTCCCGGGAGTTGCACCAGTCGACATGCAAATGTGACCGCCCACGCGACTCATTGGCCTACCCACCGGACCGACACACTTCAATGCGACCCTTATAAGGCATCTCGGCAATGATGGATGGTTCGATGAGCCTGTAGCAGAAGAGGATCGTCCGAGTAAGCATCATGTCACTAGTGATAATCGCGCGGTGATCCCGTCCTAAATGTTTCCCCCGATCCTACGTCGCCTGCGTTATCGATACAGACGACGCGTTGGATCCACCCTCATTATAATCGATCGGCTCAGACGGCATCTTCTGATGGAGAACCAGCGGCGAATTGTTCGGTGCTACCGTACGCTCCGCATATTCCCCATAACTTTGTGCCGTTGCATTTTGCGGTGCCCCATGGCGAAACAGACTACGAGCATAAAGTCTCTCCAGACTTGCGGAATTGGAATTGTGGGTTGCATATAAAAACCTGGGGTTTGCCGCGACAAGTGATTCTTTGGACCAGCCTATCTACAGGTGTCACTGACAACCTATCCTCTTCAATACTAATTACACACAATTGTTATCTCTTCACCATGGGTAAGAGTCGTCAGAACTCGACCACCACGGTCGACCGTGAGAAGGATGAGATCCAAAAAGCCATGGGCCACGAAAAAGCAGAGTTCGAAGCCCTCGAAGTAGCCCGTCATGGCGGTCGTGAGATCGACGATCTCATCGACGACATGGAGCGCCAGCTCGATGAGGCCGGCGGTCTGAAGAAGGGCTTCTTCCAGGTCCAGTTCGCAAACCCCAAGCACTTCACCTGGCTCCTCGTAGCCTTCGCATCCATGGGCGGTCTGCTCTCCGGTCTTGACCAGTCTCTCATCAGCGGCGCGAACTTGTTCCTGCCTGATGATCTTGGTCTGACTGATCATGAGAATAGTCTTGTTAACTCTGGTATGCCGCTTGGTGCTGTTGGTGGTGCGCTGCTGTTGTCGCCTGCGAACGAGTACTTTGGTCGAAAGGGCGCTATTATTATCTCTATTATCCTTTACACTATTGGTGCTGCTTTGGAAGCTGGTTCCATCAACTTTGGTAAGTCGTTTATTTCTGCGCGATCATCACCGTGCTCTCTCCGGCGCCTCACAGGCGCTGGTGGCCAACCCCGGCACACGATAGTCTTGATATGTCTCGCTGAGGCGTCATAAGCTTTAATTATCAATCAATCATCACCGTGCTGACTGTTTAGGTATGATTGTCTCATCGCGTGTCATTCTCGGTCTCGGAGTCGGTCTCGAAGGCGGTACAGTCCCCGTATACGTCGCAGAGACGGTCGAGCGCCGAATCCGTGGCAACCTCGTCTCTCTGTACCAATTCAACATCGCCCTCGGTGAAGTTCTTGGTTATGCAGTGGGCGCCATCTTTCTTAATGTCCCTGGAAACTGGCGCTACATTCTCGGTTCATCTCTCCTCTTCTCAACCATCATGTTCTTCGGCATGCTCTTCCTCCCCGAGTCTCCCCGCTTCCTCATCCACCAGAAGCGCCATCTCGATGCATACAAGGTCTGGAAGCGCATTCGTGGTATTGAGGACCGTGAGTCTCGTGAGGAGTTCTACGTCATGAGTGCTTCTGTCATTTCGGAGGAGAATGCTGTTGCTGAGGGTGCCAAGAACCATCGCTTCCCTTGGATGGACTTCTTTACTGAGCCCCGTGCTCGTCGCGCTCTTGTCTACGCCAACATTATGATTCTTCTTGGTCAACTTACTGGTGTTAACGCTATCATGTACTACATGTCCGTTCTCATGAACCAGATTGGCTTTGACAAGAAGGAATCCAACTACATGTCCCTTGTCGGTGGTGGATCTCTTCTCCTCGGTACTATTCCCGCCATCTTCCTCATGGAAAGGTTCGGTCGACGCTTCTGGGCCATCACTATGTTGCCTGGATTCTTTATTGGCCTGGTCTTGATTGGTGTCAGTTATCAGTTCGACGTCAAGACCCAGCTGCAGACTGTCGAGGGTCTTTACCTATCCGGACTCATCATTTACATGGGTTTCTTCGGTTCCTACGCTTGTCTGACCTGGGTTGTTCCCTCCGAAGTCTATCCCACCTACCTTCGAAGTTACGGAATGACTACATCTGATGCTCTTCTCTTCCTCGCCTCTTTCGTCGTCACCTACAACTTCACTGCCATGCAGAATGCCATGGGTAGAACCGGCCTTGCTCTGGGCTTCTACGGCGGTATTGCGTTCATTGGTGAGATCTACCAAATCTTCTTCATGCCTGAGACCAAGAACAAGACTCTGGAAGAAATTGATGTTGTCTTCTCTCGACCTACCATGGATATTGTTAGGGAGAACTGGGCTGGTGTTAAGGAGACTACCCATCTGCTTCTCACTGGACATTGGCACAAGGTCTTTGTTGAGCAGGCCATGACTGATCCCAAGGATCAGGTCCAGGTCTCTCATGCTTAAATGATCATTATGATGTCGGTGATGAATGGGGTTGATTGTTTAACGTTGATGATACCAAGAGTAAATAGTTACTATTAATGACAAAGCTCAATGCTCAACCATGTTATTGTGTCCAGGTGACAAGTCTTCAGCTGAGACGGTTTATAGTTTAACGTCATGCCACGCAATTAAATTATCCTGACTCTAAATTATGTTGGGTGATGCAGATCACCCTTGTCGCCTGCTTCCGAATATCCTCCTCCGATTCCATTACCACCGTAGTAATTATTTTAGCTTCCCTCTCCATACCTATAGACCCCACGATTCCGTAGTTGCGCCTGGAACAGACTCTGTGGTTCAACTCGCTGCCCCGTCTCCAGCAAGGTAGCATTGCCCTTTGGCTCATTACCGCTTTCACCGCACCCAATGCACCAATTGATGCCAGTAGGTGGGGACTCAAACTCACAATATCCATCTATGTTCCAGCCAACACCACCATTGATGGACCAACCTTGCCCTGAACCTTTGATGTTGCGGTTCACGAAGTACGTCGCTACAGATGTATCCTCTACCAACAGACCCTGAGCCCACCTCTGATGGGGGTATATAGTCTGAGAATTCGATTGAGTCTTGTGACGAAGAACAGCATTGGGGCCAGGTGTCAATGATCCTGTGGCTACAGAAAAGCAGCGGGCAGACGAGATACCAACCTGCTCGCAGTCTTGAACGAGAACCTGTGAGCCTTGGATCAGGATGTCAAATGGAAGAGCACTCCCTGAGATATCCTTATCTCGATTCATGGTGGTGTTTTGGATGGTGATGCGAGAGGCGTCCTGGTCAATCTGGAAGAACTTGTTGAAGCCCTTGAGTGTCAGACCACTAGCCCAGCTATCAACTGTCCAAGATGGGAAGCGGACGGCAGCAGAGTTGCACGTCTTGTCACTGAGAGAGGCCCCAGAGCAAGTTTCAGGCACCTCAATGGAGAGGTCCCGAATGCCCATCTCACTGTTGGTTTCAGGAGGGGTATAGACAATAAGCTCTGGCTGTAAATAGTCCAGGTCAATATTGTCTGTCAAGGGTATCTTGAGGGTGACGTTGTTGCCATTGACACTGCTGATCTGATTTGGCGACATAAATCTTTTGTTCTCCTAAATAGAGTTAGTACATACACATCTACAGGCGAGGGTTATGACATACCGGTATCCATGTTTGGGATGCTTCGTCTCGCACCAGGTTGTTCATGCCGTTGGCTGCGATCCAAGACTCTGTGGCTATTCTAGCGACATAGACTAGTTGGTCCACCGCAAAACCACTGCTGTCAACGACTTCAACTGAAGACGAGCCGATGGGAACGTAGTCGTTGGTGATATTTGACCTGAATCCATACTTGGGCTTGGCAGTATTGCCAGAACCAAGCGTGAAAACAGGTACGGATGGCTTCTCGCTCAGTGACAGGACGGTCTTACCACCAGTAGACCCGGTGACGACAACATTGCTAGTGAGGTTCAGGCCTGCAGTCATAGACCATTTACCAGCAGGCAGGATGACAGAGCCACCGCCCGAAGAAGCAATACTATCAATAGCAGCCTGTATCGCAGGTCTCACATCAACGCTATTATTAAAAGACACAGTGATGTTGGGGGCGGCGATGCTGGGCAGTATGATTGCAGAGTTATGATACCCAGCAAAGCTAAAGTCAGGGATCACATCTTCACGAGAACTCATGACTTTTGTCCAATCAAAAGCATGATGCTTTTTCTTAGCCAGCGTGAAGTAGGTAGCACACGTGACGGTGACGGTGACGATGATGAAAATGGCAACGACGGAGATAATGGTCCAGCGGGAGAAACACTGTCGAGGAAGAGGCATTGGGGAAATTCCAAAAAGGGTAATAATTCAGGTGGGGGAGTAGCAGCGCTGCTGCTTATGTCGGAGAGAGGGGTTATATAAGCCGTCAAAAGGCATGGGATAGCATTCGGCAAGGCGTGGCTGGAATGAAGAGTGACATCTAGAACCCACTGATTAACTTTAACAGTCAAGCATAATCGTCATCACTGGTCGTTTAGTTTACAGTTGAAAAAGTATATCATTAATTGCATCATTATCGATAAGATGTATTCAATCATAGGATTAGTGTTTATGCTGCCTAAAAGTGTGAAAAAACTAAGATGCTAGTTCTGCTATGCCGGCGAGATCTATCTTGCGGAGACCGATTGGGTTTATTTAACTGAATCGCCATCGGAATTTTAGCAGATCAGACACTACGGAGATAATCTTACGCTTATGTGAGGGGTCTCAGTTGTCCTGCGTTAGTGTCACGACTGGAATGCATGGCGCCCGGATATGGCTTCGGCAGGCGACCTTTGTTTTGTATTGCCGGACGGGTTGCAGCAGTGATGTCACCCTGTCTGTAATATGGAGTTTGATTTGATAAAGGAAATCTCTGATTCATGCCAAGTCAACGGTTAGTGACAATCGCCGTTGTGTGATGGGGGAACGCGGATAGTGAGACATGCGGCGAACCGCAAACGTGGAATCGGGGAACTCAGGCCACGCAACCCCAAACGCTACCAGGAATTGAGTTAAGTGAATCAACGGTTTTAGAAAGGTTGCCAAGGGAACTGAGTTTCTGTACTCGGAGTATTCAACGATGACGAAGCTTCTGTCGAGGCTCATGCAGACACTGTATGGAGTCATGACATATATCTGAAGGCAAATAAGGGTTGCATCATGACCGATTGAGTTTGATTGATTCATGGTTCTCATTAAATATTATGCTAATTAACTTTTTAGTCTAGTGGTCTATCGCTAGTAATCTATAGACTAGCATTCTACATCTCCTCGCTCATCCTTGAGGCGACAACGCTCTGGCTTAGCTATTGCCTCATCCTCTAACAGGTTTTTCAACAACAAAGGCGCTTCTCCCTTTTCGGCCACAGATAAATCATCAACGTCAACTTCAAACAATTTCGCCTCTTCTTCTGTAATCTCCACCTGAGGAGGAACGGGACCAGAAGATGCGGTGACTCCAGATACACCCCAGACCTGACTTCCCAAATTGGTGGCAACTTTTGTGAAGATGATGACACTCATGATCGGTGATACACACTTGTTGATCAGGTATCCAATCGCAAGTTTGTGCCCTCGCTTTCGTAGCTCTGGTTCAATGAGGATAGAACAGAAGAACCAGAGGGACGGTAATTGGCCAACTACCAACATAGGAACAAGTTTGATGGCAGAGACATGGCGAACACAGCTTGCGATGAACAAGGCTGTGTTGAGAATGCGGTAGTAAACCAAGCTCAGACGGATGACTTCAACAGAAGCAGCAATGCGAGTAATGGTGATCATCTTCTCGCCAGCCAAATAGAAGTAATTGTTGAAGTAGGCATTGGAGCCCCATCGACGTCTTTGGCTTAGGTAGTGGAACAGTGACTGGGGAGCAACTGTCTCGCTGACGGCATCAGGGACGAACAGCGTGCGGAGATGCTCGCCCTGAGACAGCATTGAGTAAGTGAGTCGCCTGTCAGTGCCCTGGAAAGTTTGGTTAGCCTTGTGGGGTGACTGCGGGAAGTGGGAGGCAAGGTATTTGGGGAAGGGCTAGGAGAATTAGGGGGGGCTCCACTTACGAGGTATTGGACTTGGTGGTTGATGACTAGTTCACCGGTAACTGGTTCGGCGTATTTCCGAATAGCCCCGGCCATTTCTGGGCGCACTGCGATCATGGTGATGCAACCGGGTAAACAAGTGACTTTTCCGATGAACCCTTCGGCTCGTCGTCTGACGTATTGTCCAAACGTGTACTATAGAAATGTTAGTTAGACCTTAGGGAGTAAGAAAAAATGAGACTTTAGAAGAGACTTTAGAAGAGTTTGTCAGAAGAAATTTAGCAAAGAGTCTCCTAAACTTAGACCAATTGTCTAAATTCAGTAAAGCTCTCCTAAACTTAGACTAAATTGCTCAAGTTTTTTCATCCCTTAGGATTATAGTCTTGAGTTTTCTTTCCTCCTAGACAGACTTGTAGATGAGAGATAGGTAACATACCTGAAATTGTTGATAGAGATTCCAAAAAGACCACTCATATCCAGGTTCAAGCTCGACAAGGACAAGGCCACAAGCAGCAATAGCCTTATCATCACGAGCAAGAGCATTGGCCAGAAGAGCGACAGCACCCTTGTAGATAGTCGAGTCGGCATCCGTGCAGAAAACCATGTCAAAGCCCTTAAAGTCCTCCCCCTTTGTCAATTCAGGGAGAATTTCGTCCCACATCTCCTTCCGTAGAAGTTTTGTGTAAAGGGGAGAATTCTCACGAGGAGAGTTGAAGAGGTCGTGGCACAAGATAAGAGAATCCTTTTTGCCAGCATTCTTGACCTTCTCGATAACAATGACAGGCACATCTTCCATGAAACCGGCAAGGACGTTCAAAACACCCTTCTTCCATTTGAGGGAGACATACGGGCGCTGGAACTCGCGGACCATTCTCGTCATGTGTGAACGGACATCTCGAGGCTTGCCATCGAGGATGACGACCATGACTTGCTTGTGAGGCTCAACACCGTTATCCCGAAGAGAAAAGATAGTCTTGACGATCTGCTCCTCGCTCTCAGAGTAGGCAGGGATGAGAGACAAGATCCACTTTCGAGGAACAGGCTTGGGTGGGTAGAACTTGTCATGGATGGCGCGATACATCATCCCGGTGGGAGATAGAATCGCAGATAGAAAATCCTTACTCTTGACGAAAAGGATGACGATGAAGATCAACTTGCTCTTCCTGCCAAAGAAGGCAGTGATCGCCATACAGATGTTGATTATGACGATGATTCCCATGAAAGCGACCCTTTGGTTGCGCAGATCCCTTTTCGACAGGATCGTCGCAGGATCGACAGGGTCGTCGATTTTGGGGTAGCCACATGCCTCAATGGTGTCATTTTTATGCACTGGTGCAGGTGCAACGAATTTCGAAGAGACGATCTTTGGTGGGGGAGACTCAGGGGTGGTAGGGCTAGGTTTTTCAGGATCTGTCTCGAGAGGGCAGACACTCTCTTCACTGATATTAGAGAAGAAAGAGTCCCTTGACGGAGAAACTTTGAGGTTGAAAGGGTTTTCTGTGGGAAGGGAGAAGCAAGGGTCTTGTTGAATCTTGGGCTCTTCAGGCGGTGTTGGGGGCTGTTCTGAGATGACATTGAGAGTGTAGAAAGGGGCTCCCTTCTTGTGATGAGGGTGGTGGTGGTCGTCGTGATCATCATCGCCAACAACAGTCTCTGCCGTAGAAGAGAAGGAAGTGTTGTGCCATGATCTCATGTGCCGCATGGGAGGGCGGTCAGTATGAAGGCTTTCATTGACAAACTTGTCAGCAAAGTAAGCCTTCTTGGCCTCAAAGGAGTACATGGCACTTCTCGGCCGTATAATTGGAGAAGCCATGTTTGAGATAGGGAAAAAAGGCGTTGAGAAGAGGACTGAACGAAACAAAGGAGAACTGGGGGGAGGAATTCCAAGACATGGCCTTCAAATCAACAGCTCACTCGAGGCAAAAAGATCATCCAAGCAGGGCCCCCCCATCACGACGAGAGGAAAGGGCCTTGGCATCATTGAAATCCTGGCTTCGCCCCTGTCGAATTCCAGTTCCCTGGGCCGTTTCCGACCACCTTGGCCGTGTCATGCATCCCACACGTTTGTCATTGAAAGGATATGAGAGGGTAAGGGGAGGCAAAAAGAAAAAATCAGGATCTCTATCATAAGGGACGAAAAGATTTAGGAAAGCTTAGTCTATCTTGGCGGAGAATTAGACTAGTTTATTTTGACACCCTCCCTGAAGTCCAAAGTTTTTCCTTCTGCCTGAAAGCAGATCAATACTCAAGGTAGCAACGCCCAGGAACAATTCCACCAACGTCGAGATGAACCTGTTTTCGTTGATCATTGCTCCTTTTATCATGTGGTGGTTGAAAGGGTGGAGTGTGCTGTCTAGACTGGCATTCCTGCGATATCCGGAAAGGGCGTTCTGTCCCGTGTCCCCGCGTGCCACTCCGCAACGCCTCGCAGAATTTCAGAGACACAGTGAAAGACATGGCGTTTTTTTATTAGCTACAGATGGTCTAGCCCAAGTCTGAGTCGTGCCGGGGGCTATTTGACAGTGAACGGCTTTACCTACGTCAATGGCGGGATATGTTCAACCGATAGGACTCGGAAAGAAATGTCCTTCGGGGAACTAGAAGAGCTTTCTACAGTCTTTCGAATTATGTAAGATGGTCATGAAAAGTCTGCATCCATGCCACCGAAAGGTCCCCTGAAGACCCCTTCCCGGATGAAAAGGTCCCTTCTGTTGGAGAAATCTGACATGTCTTACTTGGCAGCATCCTCTCAAACTCTGAATCAACTCTAGAACACTTCCCTCCCACATGGCATGAAAAACTGAACCCTGCATCATACGACAGGCCTGACGATCACATAGCCAAGGCCTACCGAAAACAACTGCCTCATCCCAGGAACAAACCCGCCGATCCCCGTTTCTCATGCACTGCACCTGCATCTGCACGTTGAAAGAGTGTCTGGGCCCTGTCCTATGTGACAGGTCAAGTTTAGGCAGGTATGTGATAAGTGGCTTGCGCCATATGGAGGAGAAAACGATGAGAACGGTCTGTTTTCTGTTAGGGCCTTTGCTTAATTGGTGATTTACCTTGGCAGAGGGTTTGAATTAGAGTTATCTCAGGGTCTGGGTCCACAGCCATTGCAACGACGGGGAATCGGGAATAGCTGCCCAGACCCGAATGTCACTGCTCTACAACCCCTCACTTGTTTATGGTATGGCCCTGCTATTTCCCTGCTTTGAATCAATTAAACTGGAATAAGCACAAATTGATCTGACGTTAGCTCACGCGCGAGTCTGTGCACTGGATCTCACCAAAGCATGGTGCCCCGATCGATCCAACCTATGCCCCAGCACAAGGTCGATCGCGTGCACTCTAAAATCAACTGTAATATCTCATAATGACCCGGAATGCTATTGCCACAGTCATAGGCATGTAATGGTATTGGATTCCCGCTTGGCGCTGCATTCCTCGCTTGTGCACTAATGACCACTAGCACTTGTTGCCGGCCGGGACTAATCGCCACTTTTTCTTTGCTCCAAACGTGCAACCCACACAGTGGCTGCGGGAGCCGCCGCTATGTCTGTGCTGTGCAGTTCAATTCATATCGATCGAAGAAGCCTAGGCGCCTTGCCTTGTTCGGACAGTTTTTACGTCTTCTCGGGGCGAGATTCTTGAAGGGAGGGTTGCAACATCTTGGACTAGGAGACTTGGGAGACTGATAGTCCGGTGTACTATACCCAATGCTGCTGCATCTAGACTGGTTAACTCATAGCTCTCGTGGAAAAATTGTTCAAAGTTTCTGCTTTTGGTTGAGTATGGAGATGATGGAGCGAAAACTTCGATCAAGAAGTGTTTTCAGTATCAACTAACAGTCTATAAGAACAGATCGTCCAGCAGCCTAATTCACTTCTCATCACTCATCTCATCAACACAATCATCTCTTCAGCACATCATCTCTTCAGAGCACTTTAAAACCACTCTTCACTCCCCTCCTTGTCTTACTCTCCCATCTTCTATCACATCTTCTGTCTCACTATCCACACACTCTTACATCAACAATGCCTATCGTTGCCAATCTTGTCCAGAGACCTGCTCCTCGCAGCAAGGCTCTCCCCCACCAGACCAAGACCAAGACCAACCAGAGCTATGCAGCCAAGACTTCACCCGCCAAGTCCATCATCACTGAGGCTACTCCTCTTGTCGCAGTGATCGGCGTTGGTTTCGTTGGTACTGGTCTTGTTGACTCTTTCTCCTCCAAGTACGAGATCATGGGCTTTGACATCTCTGAAGATCGTCTTGAGTTCCTCAGGGGAGAGTTCAGCGCTCGACCCAACGTCTCTTTCACTTCCAACGAGTCTGACCTTGGCAAGGCTACTCACTTCCTCATCTCTGTTCCTACCCTTCTTCGCTCTGACCGCACCATTGACATATCTTATCTCCGCTCCGCTCTTCGTCGTGTGGAGCAGTGGGCTCGTCCTGGCTGCACTGTTGTCATTGAGAGCTCTGTTTCTGTCGGTCTCACTCGCGAGCTTCTTGGCCCCATTGCTAAGGCCAAGGGACTCTTCGCCGGAATGTCTCCCGAGGTAAGTCGAGTCTACCCTCAAGGGACAAGAAATCACCGAACCTTTAGGGTGTCGAAATAAACTTAGCAAAGAGCCCCCTAAACGATAAAAATATTAGGTAAATTCAGCCTAAGCTTAGGGGACTCTTTGCTAAGTTTATTTGGACACCCTGTACTAAGATTCGGTGTTTTCTTTCCTCCCCTAGACTACATACCATGACTTATGCTAACAAGTCCTAGCGCATTGACCCTGGCCGAGTTGAGCCTCCCATGCGATCCATCCCCAAGGTTGTGTCTGGCCTCGATGATGTCATCCCTGGATCTCTCGACGCTGTTGTCCGTCTCTATGGTCGCGTCTTCGACAGCATTGTCCCTGTCTCTAAGCCTGAGGTTGCCGAGATGTGCAAGCTCTACGAGAACTGCCAGCGCATGATGTGTATTGCCTATGCCAACGAGATGGCCGACGCTTGCAAGGGTCTTGGCATTGATGCCTTCGAGGTGTCTCGCGCTGCTGCCACTAAGCCCTTCGGTTACATGCCCTACACACCCAGTCTCGGTGTTGGTGGTCACTGCATCCCTGTTAACCCCTACTACCTCCTCTCCAACTGCGAGTTCCCCCTTCTCGAGGCCTGCGCCGACAAGATGAACAAGCGCCCTGCCACTCAGGCTCAGAAGATCGTTGATGAGCTTCGAGGCACCAGCAAGACAAAGCGTCGTGACTCTGGTATTGATTTCAACAAGCGAGTCCTCGTTGTTGGTATGGGCTTCAAGCCTGGTCAGGACCATCTCGTCAACTCTCCTGGTCTGCAGCTCGCCAAGGAGCTTCAGAAGCTTTCGATGGACGTCACCTTCGCCGACTCTCTGGTCAAGCAGACTGCTGTTCCTGAGATTCCCCGATTGGCTGATGAGGATTGGACCAAGGAGGAGCTTGAGAGCTTTGACATGATCGTTGTCAGCTTTAAGCAGTGGGGCATGGACTTTGATATCTTGGACCAGGTCTCTGTTCCTGTCCAGATGTGGTGCCAATAGGCAGTTCAAAAAGCTTGACATAGGCGTTCTGGTTTCTGGTTTCTTGTTTCCTATAATACATCGATACCTTCTTTCTTAGCATAGAAGTAATAATCATAAGTTAATACACAAGCATGCAAATAATGAATCCCCCTCGTGATCCTTTCTACAGTCTGTTAATTCTTCCAATTGGCTTGAGATTAACTTTACCATTATTACATAGTAAACTTGCAGCAATTCGTGTTGTTACTCAAGCAATCCGTCTGAGCTTTGTGATTGTCACGTGAGACCTGCCGGATTTGAATTGTTCCGCTCGCATAAAGGTAATATCCGTCAGTGACACAGACAAGAAAGTAACTTTACACAATTGCGCCTCATGCGACATGACACTTGCGGTACTCAATTGACCATTGGCTCGGTGCCTGGTTATCGGCCAGATTACAGAATGCATGGTACGACTGCAGGGACTTGTCACGGGCCTCGTCATGGAAGAACGCATAGAAGCTTGGATGGCTGATCATGATACGACTCTACAGAAGATTAGTCCATGCGCCAAGATGCCAATGGACTGATTTGAATGAGGGTGTACAGAAGACGCCATCCGCACGCCAGGATGTCAAAGGCTTGCCAAGTTCCTAGCTTACACCACGGTTCCTGCCAAGAGTCACCAATCACAGGGCTTGAACGACGTAGCCCAAGATTTTGACAGTTGTTTCATCTCGTATTGCGATGTTTGGTCGCGTGGCCATGGCGATATAGAAGCAGTCGCTTTGTCAGTGGCTGAGTCTTGTGACGCAAGAGTCCAAGGTAGCGAAAAGCATCACTTTTCTGTTGGGTCATTCAGTGCAGCAAAGAACTTGACGTTGTCTAATTACAGGCCAAGACATAGATCACGGGGGTCACTTGTCAGAGAGCGAAATGAGTTATGTAAAAGAGAGTAATCTCCGTCAATTAATGGTATAAAGTACTATAAACAGCTTTGTCATCGGTATTCTATGCAGTCCGATCCTCTATTTTCATCCCAATCCCTAAATGATTGTTGCATGTAATCAAAAAGAACGATAGAGCGTCAAGCTCTCAAAGGTATCAGAAATCATGAGTGATGTGTTTAGAAATGAGGGGCGTTGAGAGCGAGACCCATGAGACATCCACCGATGAGACCGGCGATGGGAATGGTCATGATCCAGGAGAAGACGAGGAGGAAAACTCGCTTCCAGTTGACGGCCTTGAGGCTGCCGTTGCAGAGACCGACACCGACGGTGGCACCGGTGATACACATGGAGGTGGAGACGGGGAGCTTGTACTGAGAGAAGACGAGGACAGTGATGGCAGCACCCATCTCCATGGAAGAACCACGGCTGGGAGAGTGGTAGGTGATCTTGTTACCCATAACTAGTGAGAGTTAGTAGCTATTCAGAAGAGATGATGTGATTGAGACTTACCCTTCATGATGTTGTAACCGTAGGTGATGAAACCGATGCAAATGGTGGCAGCGACAATACCAATCTGCCAGAGAGGAACCTCGGCCTTCTTCTCGGCGGGCTTGCCAGAGTGCCAAGCAGCGTACATACCAGCCCAGACACCGACAGCATTACCGACATCGTTGGCACCGTGAGCGAAAGAAGCAGTGCAGGCGGTGATGATCTGGACGAAAGAGTACAGGTACTCAACCTCGTTGGGGTACTTGGGAGCGTGCTCGTAGACACGGGCCATGCGGCGACCCTCGGGAGTGGCCTCAATACCCATCTGAGCAGTGTGGATGTCGTAGTGAGCACCGTAGAGAAGAGCGACGACGATCTGAGCGGGGATGCGCTTGATGACGGCGATCAGGTTGTGAGTCTCGTGGATGGAACCGGCACCAATGGGGTTGGCGTGGAGAGTGCGCATGGCCCAGCCCAGAGGTCCCTTGCCCTTGCGGAGGTTGGCGTGGTGCTTTTCCTCAGCCTTCTTGAGCATCTTCTGGTAATCCTCCTGGGTAGACTCGGAAAGGTTGAGGTGGTGCTTCTCGTTGACCTCGGAGCTAGGGGCAGCGGCGGGGGTAATCTCATCGTCGTTGATCTTCTTGGGGTTAGGGTCCTCAGACTCTTGGGAGACGGAGACGTCATCCTCCTCGGCACCGTGCTGAATGACGGCGTAGTTGGGGACACGAGCGTTCTCGGCATCAGGAGGAGCGGGGCGCTTGAACAGGAGAGGGCCCTGGACGGCATCCCACCAGCGGAGAGTGTAGTCCTTCTTGATGACGACGGCGTGGACGAAGGGGACGAAGAAGATGGCGGAGAGGAAGAAGAGACCGAATCCGACACCGAGAGTGACGGAGGCGATGTACCAAGCAGGCTTTTCAGCGAGTCCGAGACGGGGAGAACCCTTGTAGACGATGGAGAGAGTGCAGATGGTACCGGCGATGAGGAAGAAGAAGGGAGAGGTCCAAACAGCCCAAGGAACAGGGTTCTTTCGGACGTGGACAACGAACTTGACGAGGGAGAAGATGATGGCAGCGAAGCAACCAGCAATAGCAGGAGCCATACCGAGACCAGCAAAGATGGCACCGAGACCCTGACCACCGTTCCAGCCCCACTCGACCTTGCTAGCACCAACAGTAGCGATACCGACACCAGCGAGCGACGAGATGAGCGAGTACGTGGAGGAGACGTGGGCGTTGTGCTTGGTGCACCACATAACCCAGATGGAAGCACCGGCCGAGGCACAGGCGAAGGCGAGGAGCTGGACACCGGCGTTGTCGCGGAACGACTCCATGGGGATGATGCCGTTCTTGATTGTCGAGGCGGTTCGGGCGCCGACTGCTAGGGCACCGAGGAGTTCGAAGATGCAGCAGAGAACCATGGCTCCTCGGTATGTGACGGAGCGCGATGAGACACTGGTAGCCCAAGCGTTGGCGACATCGTCTGTGAAAGGTGAATTGTTAATCATCCGTGAATTCGCCATGTGAAAGTGAGGGGGCTACATACTGGCACCGTTGTTGTAGGCCTCAAGCAGAGCGAAGCAACTGCCAATGGCAAAGACGTAAGTATAAGCCTCGAGAACCATTGTGACGGATCCTGGCTGTTGTGCAAAGGGAGGTAAAAAGAAAGGTAGCTAAGCTGTATGAAGCTTGCAAAGTCGGAGAGAGGGGGAGGGGATGGAAGAAGATGCTCGAGCAAGGAAAGACAAGATCTGAGTTCGGGGTCCTGGAGGGGAGACTTTAAAGGAAATTCAGCAGTACCACCGAAACATTAAAAAAGTTATTCATGGGTCGTTTCGAGCTCCCCTCCCCTGCCAAAGAGGCTAAAAACTCAAAGGTCCCTAAGCTCACAGTAGTTCCGTGCGTACACCCCCACCCGCAAGGTCCAGAAGCTCTGCGTGTTGTGTGTTCGGTGAGACGATATGGCTACCGATTACACGGTGGCTTCACGCCTTTCACACCCATCGTGAGTGTTTGCCGCATTTGGATCCGCAGCCCGTCTGGTGGAGCAGCACTAAAGAATTAAGCATATTAACCCTATCACCTCTCTCAAAAACCCCACGTGCGAGATCTCCAGCTCCAATTTGGCTCTCCTATTGGTCAGATTCCTGAGAGCCAGATGCATGGGGGGCTACGCCACAAAGTGCGGGACAAGAGATGGCCAAGCGATCGGTGACACTGCTTGGCTAGAAGCTGATTTCTGGGCGAGTCGCGTGCTCTCTTTTCGAATCGTGGGAAGAGAAAAACCCTGCAGAGATTTTTAGAGTTGTGGAAATGCTTGAAAGTAAGTTTATTACTCAAAGAGTATGCTTATTGCTTGATGCTGTTGCATTGAAGATGTGCACGTGCATATGCGATGGGATTTTAAGACATAACAAATCTCCCCCAATTCAAGCAGCAACAAGATTAAAAAACAAATACAACACTACGCGCTGTAATCTGTATCACTGTACTGCTCCTAACGCGGACATCCTCCGATTTCCAGCGCTCGAATCCATCGTCTCGGCGCAAGAGTCTTGGCGACCGTACTCTCAGCAAGTCAATTCAATTCAATTCACCAACGATTGAAACTGTACGTAAACTGTAAAATGCTAGCCATCGCCCCGAAGAATACTCCACCGTTCGGTCTCTCTTCCTGGTTAGATCGCAGTTCCAATGCCTTGATTCTCTTCTTACCAAATCTAGACCTTCTCCCCGTTTAAAAGCGTGCCCCCATCTCCCCGCGCGAAACGTGCAGAGCCATTTGAAACGGCCACATGGGGAAATGGTGAGATCTCACTGGACAGATTGCACCCCGGACACTAACACGCGCTATCTCTGTTTATTGGGTCCTTTTGCTGGCCACTTTTTTAACTGACAAGGGTTGTTATCGTTTTTGTGTGGTCGTTTGGGCTGGCATTTCCGATTCCCGCTTTGTTCTAATGCACGTGAAGTTGGTCGTTGTTGCGGCATCCTTGACTGTCGTACGCATGATACCCGCTCCCTCGGCGAACGGATGAGACCTCACGAGTGTCTGACCATGTCGTTTTCGTAAGCCGAGTCTTTGGATTCGGTGTCTGTATAGAGAATTGTAGATCACTAGTTTCAAGAATAATTCCTTTTGGGAGCTCAGCTCTAGACTTATGTCTAAGCTTAAACCTGACGCTAGAGTCTAACACAACAATTCCCCCAGCTGATCCGAACCTCATCGCGACATGTCCATCGCCACCATCTCATGTCCCAGCTCTCGACACCATCACGGCAGCTTTCTCCCGTTCGCCAAGTCTGCGCCAAGCAGTTGTATACCGAGTTACCAAGAAGGCATCTTCCGGAATACCCGTCATCTCGGCCCTGGACGCCCAGAAAACGCCTTCCGTCTCGGCGATCCATCCCTCAGCTGGGCGCATGTCTTGGCCGTTCCTTGCACCACGGGGACACGATGCGGACCCCAGATTGGGTGCAGCAAGCATCCCGCCGTCTACTAAAGAGAGTGAGAAAAAAACCACACCAACGGTCCGCTAATCGTGGCGTTCCCGGTGCATGTATCCCTCCTTAGCGACATGCCCGTGTGTTGTAGGCCTCGCGAGGATCCTCAGCCAACCGTATCCACCCCGTTGGCGATTACATGTCGTTCTAGCAGGAGATTGGCATATGTCTAACCCTTGTCTGCATAGGTGAGCTGCAGGATTAGTGACCCTTCTTGTTCTCGAAGGTTTAGCGGATATCGCCATCGCCGTAGGATCGTCGGGGATGCGATAGTGAAAAGATGCCTGTGATATTATAGCTGTGGTTGCTTTTTGATTCTCGATTCGGATCACGGGAAACGCCACTCCAAGATGGGAAAGTATCTCGGATCGTCGTGAATTTATCGATAGCTCATATCGAGATGTGTGTTTTGACGTCAAAGCTGAGAATCAGGATGGCAACACGATATTCATCAGTGTTGATCAGCGTTCTCTTCGTAGGCGCAATGACGCGAATGATGTAAGAAGAAGACTCTTTCCATAGATGTTAATCTCGATCATTATGCAGGAAACGTGAACGATAATCTTTCTCTCCCTCGATCATTACGTGAATAATATTGTATCGAACCTGGAGGCAAAACTACCCTATAGAGAAACTGCTCATTACAGCGACGAGGCCATTCCCAGATTAAGCAACGCCTCTTTGATGTCAAAACCTAGCCAGGAACTCCAATTGGCTCGCCTTTTCTCTTCATCAATGTCTAGCCTGCAACGGACAACTGAACCCAAACCTTGAATTCATGCATGGAACTTGAAGCCTTCCCGAACACGGCAGTGATGCACGCTCTCCATTCCCGCTCTATTTCCCGACATTCGCTCCCTCAGGCATGCTCACAAAGTTTGACTTTCTTATCTGCACTCAATCCGCTGCGAAATCACTGGAATGTGAACAATTGTGTTAATAATCGTTGCTCTTCACATTACTCTCCCTCGTCTCAAACGAGTGACACCGTTTTAGAGCGTTGTTGGTAACAACAAATTTGGCTGATCGGCCAACCCGTCCCCAAAAGATGGGTTTCCGAAACACGGGGGCTCTACGGCTTCTGGCATTGGTTGCTTCATTTCGCGTTGCTCTTCCATCAGATCACCAACGCTAGTCTCGTGTCACCATTAGCTGAACTCATTTGATTTATGCTTCTTTGGCATCTAGACTTCCACTCGGCTTATCAGGTGTCAGACAATGATTTTTTTTCTAGTCTACCAGAAAAAAAGGCGCGTCTCAAAAGACGTTTGCCACCGGTGTCTCACGAAGCCAATCGCGCGACGCGTTGCGAATTAACATAAGTATTGAATCCCTTAGAAGTGTCTTATCATGGAATCTATGGACCTCTTTCTTTTCAGCGCTCAATTAAGGAACTCCAGGATCGCAGAGATTACAACGTCAGGAGCCTGCTCGGGAACATAGTGCCCCGACTCAACACTACGACCCTCGACCAGCACACCAGGATCAGCAACATCCTTCCACTCCTTCACAGCATCAAAGCACTTCTCAATAACCCCATGCTTTCCCCATAAAACAAGCAAAGGGCTCTGAATCCTCCGCCCTTGCTTCAGATCCTCACGCGCCTCCTCCAGATCCACCGTCGCGCTCGCGCGATAATCATTGCACATGGCATGAACCGTCGCAGGATCTTCCAAATTCTTGGCATAGATCTCAAAACACTCTGGCTCAAAGATTGATAACCCATCGCCTTGACGACCGCCCATGAACATCTCTGCTAACTCTCTAGGCTTCGCGGTGATGAGTGTCTCGGGGAGAGGTTCTTTCTGGATGAGGAAGAACCAATGGAAGTATGCTTTCGCAAAGTCGAAGTCCGTCTTGGTGTACATTGCAAGTGTAGGACATATGTCGAGTAATATGAACTTGCGGATGCGATTGGGGTAGTCGACGGCGAGTTTATGCGCGACTCTGGCGCCGCGATCATGAGCGCAGACGAAGAAAGATCCAGTATGGCCGAGAGCATCCATGACATCGATACAATCTCTCGCCATGGCGCTCTTTGCATACGAAGCTACATCATCAGGCTTGGAGGACTTTCCATACCCTCGGATGTCAATCAGTACAACGTTGTACTTGTCTAGAACCCGAGGCGCGACACGATGCCAGATGTGTAGTGTTTGGGGAAATCCATGGATGAGAAGAAGGGCGGGCTTAGATGAGGACTCGCCGCTTTTCAAGCCGTTGATGGTGATGTCCGGGTTGGACTTTGTCTTGATTGCGAAAGGTTCAAAGTTGTCAAACATTTTGGTACGCTAATTGTGATGATATCGTAAGAAGGATTGAGGAACTGGATCGTACGCGCAGTTTACTGGGTTTATATCTCGTCAACGCCCTTTGGTAGACAAGTTGCTTAAATAATGTATTTTGGCGATGATTAATTGCGGAGAGTGACTATGCCGTCATAATTTCACAGGCGCACTGCCAAACCTCGGCAGCTTACTGCTAACGGGCTTACATTCTGCCGCAAGATAACGGTGAAACACGCCGAACCAGAGGCCAGAATAGTGATTGATGCATTGATGGCATAGTAACTCACTTTTAGAGATCTTTTCTCCTTCTCCTGTTTTCGACATTCAGTTACACAGGAAGTCGGCAAAATGGCAATCAGTCCGATCTTATCGGGGTCCGTACGCCGATAAGAATAACGGACAATGAAACCCCCGCTGGCGAGAAGCGGGGATTCATCGGCTTTTCGATGTCCCGATATCGTCGGCCTTTGGTATAACCGTCGAACACTTATGAAGCGCAAGTCCTCAGACATAAGTTGGAGAAAACACAAAACACTCTCTAAAATACAAGCAGTCTCACAGAGTTGGGATTTAGAAACAGACTTCATAAGCCTCCCACAATGTCCAAAACACTCAAGATCGCCGTCATCCCCGGCGATGGCATCGGCAAAGAAGTCATGCCCTACGGCGTGCGTTGCCTCAAAGCCGCAGCAAAGAAGTTCAACCTCTCACTAGAATTCCAAGAGTTTGGATTCGCCAGCTGCGACTACTACGAAAAGCACGGCAAGATGATGCCTGATGACTGGAAAGACACTCTCCAGAACTTTGACGCCATTTACTTTGGCGCCGTTGGCATGCCAGACCAAGTCCCCGACAACGTCAGTCTCTGGGGCAGTCTTCTCAAATTCCGCCGCGAATTCGACCAGTACATCAATCTACGACCATGTCGCCTCATGCCCGGTATTCCATCTCCCCTCGCAGATCGCAAACCTGGGGATATCGACTTTTGGATCGTGCGTGAGAATACGGAGGGAGAGTACTCCAGCGTTGGAGGAATTATGTTTGAGGGAACGGAGCGAGAGACTGTGATCCAAGATACAGTCATGACACGTGTTGGAGTCGATCGCGTTCTTCGATATGCGTTTGATCTTGCGCAGAGTCGACCTAGGAAGAAATTGACTAGTGCGACGAAGAGTAATGGTATCAGCATCACTATGCCATGGTGGGATAATCGTGTGGCGGAGATGAGTAAGAACTACTCTGATGTTGCGGTCGAAAAGTATCACATCGATATTTTAACGGCACACTTTGTCCAACGGCCTCAGATCTTTGATGTTGTCGTTGGATCAAACCTCTTTGGCGATATTCTCTCTGATCTGGGTCCTGCATGCACGGGAACGATTGGCATTGCGCCGTCAGCAAATCTCAACCCGACAGGCAATTTCCCTAGTTTATTCGAGCCTGTTCATGGAAGTGCCCCGGATATCTACGGCAAAGGGATTGCCAACCCTATTGGAATGATCTGGGCAGGACAGATGATGTTGTCGCACTTTGGGTTCGGTGATGCTGCTGCGGGGATGATGGCGGCTATTGAGACTGTGCTGGCGAGTTCGGAAGCGAAGGTCAAGACTGCGGATATTGGTGGCAAGGGAAATACGCAGACGTTGGGAGAGGCTGTTGAGAAGGCGATTCTATCAGGCCAATAAGACATGGCAACACGGTATTTATCAATAGACAAGATAAAAAATTCCTCCCTATTCATAGGGTACTACCTCTCGTCTTATCCCTATTATGTTAGATGGATGTTGGTCGCCAACACAGTGATGGGAGCAATCCGTGAGCAAAAGCACGCTGCACGAGTGTCGCATCCACCATGATAACCATTGAAAACTAATAAAAGCTCTAAGCGATAAAGTCTTGCATGAGCTGAAAGAGAGTTGGTGGGCTGATAAATCACCGGGCCTAAAAAACGGCTTCGTATTGGCCTATCCGCGCAGCTTTGCAGGATCCTTCACAGCCTGATTGCCAAGAACAAGCAATCATTGAGTACAGGACTCTGCGAGTGGTACGCCACTTGCTTATCAAAAATGACAGTCTAATCAGAAGTCTTAGACAATGTCATATAGCCACCATCAAGTCTGGTAGGGTGTTGTGAAGATGCATCGGGAATGAGGGATAAAACACACTGAGTTTCTGTATTATTTGTACTCTAACGTTTTCCCACGCTGCTCCTAACTAAGTATCACTATGGCGGAGTACAGTGCTATTCTTACCACTGATACGCCTGATCTTCCTCCAGGAAGCCCAGAGCAGCACATGCCATTGGAAGAATCACCCCCTCCGCTCCCTACTCGCTATGAATCATTCCGCGAGGCCGATTCTGTATCGCTGCCCCATGCCGATACAGAGTCCGAACCAGCTGTATTGAAAACCGCTAATGACCAAAATATCTCGGTAGAATCGCTACCACCTGGTCCAATGCCTTGGAAGGAATACCCAAAGCATCGTTGGTGGCATAAGATAGGACTCTTAGGTCTCTTGACACTAATAATTGGTACTGTGGTCATCTTGGCCTCATGTGCCATACTGGTGTTTCTTTGGAAAGGTGCGCAAATAGCCCGAGATCGCGGCGAGCCGGCAGAGTTTTTGGAAAAGCATAGTCTTTCGCGACATGGCTACCAAAGTTATTACCATATGTTCTGCCGCATTACGTGTGTCGATAGGCCTTCATATCAGCCTCTTAGCTGCGGCTGTCGGTGCTCTCATGCTCGAGACTACTGGTACCAGGTTTCGCGACATCGCGGCAGTTTCAATCCAGCGAGCATCAGGTTCGAGCCCTTACACAATTCTTCCAGCTTCATTACGAGTTGCCAAACTCAGCGTATTCGGTGTACTGCATGTTTCGATCATCATTCTAGGGATAATTATCCTAGTTGCTTCTACTTTTACGTCTACGATACTGCTCACAGACTTAAAGAATGTCAATATCGCGGGACCTATGCAGACAAAGCTTCTTCCAATTGGACTCGGACCGAATACTACCTTGTCGGCGAATGGTGTCCTCCACTATAGGTCTAGTCCGTCTGCGAACTGGCGGTTCGCTGAGATGAAACCCGGCAGCGTTGTATCAACTGCCGAGATTGCCGATATCGGGAATATATACCGTGCTCTTCTGCCCTACATGAAGGAGGAGGCTAGAACAGCTCTGGAGCACTACTCTGGGCCAGGGCTGGTGGGTAACTTCAGAACAGTCTGTTTCAGCCCCAGCCTTGAAAGGATTAGCTTCGGTCTTTCTGCAAGCAGATCGGGCCTTCAGGCAGAGCTCGGCCTCAAATCAACGCAAAATGGTCCAGGCTTTCTCAAGAACTGGTCAAAGAACAAATTCGAGTTCAACGCCCAGCTGCCGACGAAGTGGAATGAAAGCGATGAGGCTACCGTACCACTCTCGCTCGCTAACAACTACCGCGCTGGTCCCCGTGGGGATCTGGGACTTAGAGACCCCCTCTCGGGCCGGAACTTCACTATGATACCCCTGTTGCTCCTCAAGTCCAGCCCAATCCTGCTGCATAGATTTGGGCATCTAGATCTAGGTGGCGAGACGGATGAGAGCGAAGCGATGGATAAGATTGACCAACTGAAAGGATTAAAGACAAATATGGACGGTCGTTGGACAACAGCTTCGTTGAAGAATGGTACCGAAGTGTTCAGCGCGACATTGTGTTTTGTCGCGGACAACGCACCGGAGCTTTACGAAATTACAATGACTGAGATGACCGCCCCATCTGAGCCGATTGTCGAGTGGCAGAGGAACGGCACTTCAAAGAGTAGTGAGCAGCTCCTGAAACAGCTCGGCATTGGGGATTCCCCCAAGGACTTTAGAGACCGACACATTATGCAGCTCAAGGTCGGAGTGCATAACTCGAAATACTCAAAATCAATGAGGGAGCCAAGAAACCTTGCTCTTATACAAGCGCTGTTGGGGTACTCGCCCCAAGGAGGCTGGGCGATGACAATCTACAAGGATCTCTACGAGGAAGATTGGATCGCTTGGTGGGCGGCACACGCTGTGCATGTCTCTCTCGTCCAAGACATCCTACGAGCGACGGGCGATCCCGCATTAGCCATACAAGCCCTTGCCTTTAGGTTCCACTGCATGATTTTCTACGACAGCATGCCCGAGTTTGACCTGCACAAGCCAGTCACCACCATAAATTCAGTCGAGATGCTCATCCCAGTGCGGTGGACGGGGTTAGCCGTAGTTCTGAGCCTGGTCTTGGTTCACCTACTGCTACTTTGCAGCACAATGGTGCTGTTTCAACTCAAGACGAGGGCTTCTGATCTAGGCAACGCTTGGCAAGCCATTGCCCAGGTTGTGTCGGCTGAAACGCGTGCGGTTGTGGAGGAGGCGAGCGTGGTGAGGGATAAAGAGGTAGAGGCTTGGGCTAAGTCGTCGGGTGTTTCTAGAAGGTCGTATACTGTATCGATATCCGATGTTAGGTGCAGAACGGAGATTATGGATCAAAAGATATGAGAGACATCGGAGGGTTTCAAGCGCTTCGGCTCAGCTATCTTTCTCCAAGTCGAATTACATGCATATCACACTGGAAGATGTATATCATCTACTCGAACCTGAGTCATTGTCACTTCCTCCACCTGATTAGCGCTCTGATCACCCACTTGCTGCTGTGGGTATTCTAGATCTCACGTTCGGTCGATGCTGCCGATCACGGGGTCCACCAACATGCACCTCTCGTTTATCAACCAAGAATACTTATAACAAAGCTCCCTGTTAATAAATTTGGTTCGTAATTCCCGCTAGCGGGGGGAGGAATCAGGATATTAAATTCCCGCAGCATACGCACGGTTCACTCAAAGCGCTGGCCTGAGTTCTGTGGCTCCATCTTGTGACCTAGATGTGTTATTTGCAGTTGAGACTTATGGCTGAGCCCTTAAATCAATACAGAGAACTTGGTGGCATCGATCATGCTATCCTAGTCAGCCGTGGTGATATCTTATCGGGCCGATAACATGCCTCGGTGAGATATTGAGGTGAGAAGATGTGCGTGCGTTTTACTTGCTCAATGTAATTAAGTTGAAACATGCCAGGGCATGATCATCCGGAATGAGCCGACTGGTACGGGGCAATTCAACGGTTACTCCTACTAGAACCTCAAAGTATCGTGATTTCCGGAGCGGGCCGGAAGTTCCGGTGGTTGACGCAAAGCTTCCCCAGAAAGCCAAGGTGTAAGGTTTCATTCCCGTTGTACTAAACCCATATTGAGGGAGCAAGGAGATAAGCAGCTCATATCACTTCATGTCACTTGTTCCGAGGTGGCCTAGAATCAGGTAGTCGGCATAACATGTAATTAACAGTCAAGGTCTTGTTGTGCTAGGCAACCTTGATGGTCGGTCATGAAAGGGATTTCCGTCCCTGTCTTTGTGTTGATAACTCGCTCATCGTGCGGGCGAAATCACCATACGCCAAGAATATTCCTTTGCTGAATTAAGAAGTTACGAGAACTATGGCACGAGCTTCAAAAGCTAAAGTAACTGGGAAGATCCCAGGACGATTGGTCTCTTATACGCTGGGCTAAATAGAGTTCGGACCACGGCACATCCATCCTAGCACGCGACCTTCTCATCGCGGCATAGCGGAATACCACGTCAACTTTGACATCCAATTAGACCTGCGATTTAATGACGCAAACACGTCTCAAATCCGGTGAAGTTAGTAATATGTCAGGTAATAAGAAAAGAATAGACTTTGTGGCTTTATTCCGTCTAGAATCTCTCGTGTTCCTCGAGGGGCTAGTTTGTACGAAAGAATCGGCTGATTTTCCATCGCTTATCGGGTTGTAGGTGGACCGTTGGGGTTACCATCTCGCGACGATTTCCAAGAACAGACCAGTCTACGCTGCGGGATGACATATGAGGAAGCTTGTTAACAAAGCGTGAGTTCAATGTCAACAATCTCCGACACGTTTCAGATTTTAGCTTCGAACGAAATACCGTTGATGTTATGACCATCGCAGAGGCCCTGTAGTTGGGCATCATTATACCACCAAAAGACCGGACGTTCTTATTTATAATTCACAACAAACCGAGAGAAGAGCTCTCAGATACAACCCGCCATCAGTCACTCCAGCGTTCAAATGCTTTCAACAATGTCCGTTCCTCGGACTTTTGACCAGGCGTCTTACCAACCAACCCCCTTGGCCATGGATGCAACCATCAACGGCGCCTTTGAGGCATTAGACGGCATCAATTTCGACTTTCAGCCATTCACTGTGCAGGAAAGTCTCCGGGAGGATTCGGCAACCCTCGAGAGGAGGAGATTCTCCTGGGAAACGCCGTCAACATCTTCATATCACGCCATCTCCGATGATACACTAGCCAACGATCAAAATTTACAGCTCTATATATGTTCTCCATCATCTGTCCTTTCGAAGGCCTGCGGGCAGCTTCGTCCCATGTTACCAGATGACATCACTGGAACCTTTGTAAACAATCATAAGAGCCTTGATCAACGGGTACATCAGTGGCTCTCAGAGCTCCCGGATATTCCATGGCTGGATGTGAGTTATGTCGATGTAAGTCTACCAACCTTATCAAATATCACAGAGGTTGATCCTAAAGCGTACTGCAGGCCCTAGATGAAAGCACCGGGGACGAATCTTCTTCAACGACTGATACTGAACGAACAAGAGAGTCGATTCCTGGAACCGAAGGTCTCTTAAATTACCTGGACTTTCTAGACACCTGCTACGAAAGCATCCAACCTACAAGTCCAACGCGCGGATATGTAGACTACGGAAGGCCTGAGCTATATGGCACGACGACGGATGCGACAGCTACCCTCGACGCATACCATTTGAGCCTGCTGCAAATGGACTCATCTTCCGCTTCCGCTACAAAAGTTGACCGGAAGTTTCGACCATCGATGCGACGACAGTACCCTCGGGGCTTGGAAAAGGAAGCCCGTAGAAGTATTAGTCTCGTAGCATCTTCAAGATCTCACGAATGAGGCATTGTGCATTCAAAAGGAGCGACTACTGTAGCATATGTTTAGCACAGCATTTCCTTTTCTGTATTACTTAGAAGAGCCTTGATAATAGACCAGAATTGCCGACTTGGAGGATTGAGTACTCAACCTTGCTCCGTTGTTCCCTTTCCCCTAACCAGCGCTGCACACCATTCTAGAGAACAACAAAACCAACAGTCTAGAACCAAGCCACCATCCAGAACGTCTCTAGCAAGAAATCTCTAGCCAATCATCCGCTGTTCGTGACTGCAGGTTTGTAGTCCGTGCCACATGACAAACGGTGAATCTCGGATCCCCGTGCACCCGGGGTTGTCATCCTGCGGGCTCCCAATCGGCATAATAATGGGCCTTGGTAATTAATAAGAGTATGCCGCGGCATGCAGATCTATCGGCAGGTAGATCAGGGGGGATTTATGATAGCTCGGTAGCTAGTACTTGATGGGCCAAGCGTGAATCTTAGGTAGCACTTCGGGATGTGGGCTATAACAAAACGCGGACCAAACAAGAGACACAAATAGATATTCAGTGATGTAGAAATATCTTTATGGACTCGGTGAGTATTTCTGTCTGTGTAAGCTTTAGCGGAACACTCTGGGCCTCTGCCACGCGTACCATGTAGAAAAAGGAGTATTGCAATCATATCATTTGTATTTGCAGCCCCGAGTTTAACCTCCGCCAGTAAGTAATTCTATAGATAAATCTTGGAATGAACTCTCCGAAGAAGCATCCACGTAAGAGTCATCCGATCCTGACTCGACTTGTGAATGTCATGTCGAGTTGACGTAGTCTCTACCGGGGGGAGAGAAGCTTCCAGTCCCCGGCAAGGATTCCCCTGCTACAGCTGACGAGATCGCCCGGAGACACGGCCAAGCATGCAATAGGCTTTATATCGTGTTTCACGGGGTCAACCGGGACCGAATGCGATGCTCGTGGGTTGACTGTACGAGGGTTCTCGTCATGATGGGAATGTAACATGAAACTCATTGAAGAATGAACATCGTTTACTTGCCCGCTCTGAGGTCCGGGTTTCTGATAGAAGCGAGGATGAATAGATGATTGTAGCTAGGTAGTTCATGCTTCAGAACATCACCAGTAAGGGAAAGTAAGGGCGTTCGAACTGTATAATAAATTGAGTCAGTAAATACTAAAGGGTCTCCGTTCAATTTCTCTTCCATACAGAGTAAATACTCGCTCAATGAAACGATCTGCATTGCTAATTATCCTCTATAAAAGGGCAAATCTGTCGCAATTCAATCAATAAGCCGTACTAAAATTAGCCTAGCCTCTTCCTCTCCTTGACAATACAACCCGCGTATCGCGGTCACGAGGTGAAACAATCCGCGGTTCTGGGACGGCTCACAGATCAGCTTGCGCCGAGCTTAGTGGTAGCGTGGCGTTTATGCAGCGTAAATTGACATATCAGGGTGCGCTAAAAATGTCCTTAACATGTCGCTATCCGCGCTTTGATAGCAAAAGTGGTTTCACCAAGGCTAGCTCAGCCCGGCAGTAGTCGCTCGGCTTGGTAATGTGCCAGCTGTCATTGCGGTCAGACACTGGGATAAGCTTTTTAATGTAATTCATAACGGGTACTCCGAGACGTCATCTGCATACTTAAAGTCTTGGAAGGATTCATTGTTGTTCTATGACAAATATCGTCATTCTTTACCTTGTCACAATGAGAAATCAGAGCTTTTACCCCCCTTCTAGCGAGGACATGCCAGCTCCTCTCAAGTTTCCGCGACGCACATCGTCCTTGCGTAATAAGCGGCCACTACCTCACATTGTCACAATGATTGAGCCTGAATACAACAGGCAATTGTTCACACTCCACGAATGCGCCGACGATGCTTCTCGGTCTTATCACAAACGAAGCTTCTCCATGGGTTCATCACGGACGCCTACAAGCCCTGGTCTCGTCGAGTCGCCCTACAGTGATGTATCACCGACACTTCGTATGTTCTCAACGTCATACGTCATGACAAAACCGCAAGGCAACTCTACCAGCTATTTCGATAGTTGCGTCAGAAAAACTCGCCAAGTAGTCCATCCCAGCCAACAGAAGCCGCAAGGAAAAGTCCAAAATTGGCTCTCCAAGCTCCCTAATCGAAGGGAGTCGCCCTTTGAGGAGAAAAGGAGAGACGACGAAGTGTGCCAAATATCAAAGCCTAGACAGCCATGCCCTGTCGCCGATGCTTCTACATCTACTGAAGTTGAGAAGCAATTTCTGGATCTGGAAGAAGACGACGAGTCGGAAACCTCCGATTCTGAGGATACCGGAGACCTTGACGGCTACCACGAGGCTCTGTTCAGGTTTTCAGGTACAAGAAATGATTGCAGGCCAACATTTCGGGCATCGATGCGACGACAATTTCCGATCGATCGAGAAAGAGAAGCGCATCTAAAGATGTTCTGATACGACCAAATGAGGCGTCGAAAATGAATAGGACTCAAGCGACTGGGGTTCAATGGGACATTTTACTTTGTTGAGGGTTGGGTTGAGAAGTAGCATGCTGTCATGATGAATTCGATGCCGCTGCAGAATCACGGCCTTGAAGATAAAAAATTAGATTTCGTTATTTCGTCATAAATTGACGTCTACAATTTGCAATAGACGAAAAGTTGAGAGGGATAAAATTAGTTAGACTTAGGAAAAACAAAATACTTGAACATGAGCGCCAAGAATCAACGTCTCAAATCACGTCACCAAGAACATGACAAGCGACTCATGAGCGCACAAGAAAAAAGTTTTACGTCTAAGTATTAACTCAAATGGGCCATTGAAATCATGTCAAAGCGATCAGTGATCTCGATTTGGGCCCTGGCATGACCCCTGACAAGAAACGGTGAGCGCAACGCCGATCATGCATTTTAAAGAATATCATGAACTTCATGATGTTGCTTACGTTTAACAACGCAACGCCCAATAGAACATCAACAAAATGTTTGATTGAGTGGAGAATCTTAGTAAATACCATGAATTGTTCTCTTGGCAATCACTTTTCAAATATTTTCTTCAAAAGGACCGTGAGCATGGTGTTTAAAAGGCACCTCTTGGCTCTGGTCTTGTTTTGGAAACGGAACCCTCTCATCAATCAAGTACGTACTTGGTGATTGTTCCTAGAATAATTATTATCGACTCTATGGAATCGAGACTAAGTCGCCTACCAATTCCTCGTGAAGCTGCCCTCCCTCCAGAAGAAGGCTTCATCACTCGCTGAGATATCATCCAAGCCCGATTAAAAATGCACGTTTACGTCCACAGCGCCAATCCTTGGCTGGATGGCCATGTACAAGAATGCATCAAGCGACATGTCCCAGATGCCATCTGTCATGAGAAATTCACCGATATTCCTGAGGATGCGGATACTGTATATCAGCTTCTCAACGGATGGGAGCTTAATCATCACTTTGCAGTACTGAACAGATCCAAACATGGACTCCTCAACGCCTATCCCAACAGCGATGCGTTGGCTCGAAAAGATCACATGGCAAGTGTCGTGGATTATTGGATCACCAAAAGACCCGAAAGCGTGCTTAAAGGTCATAGTCCCGCGACCGTGAAGTTGTCCCTCGACTATAGCGAATATGTTGAGGATGCACTGGCTGCAGCGGATGATTTGACACTTCTGTACTCTCTTGAGGACAACGAAGCAAAGGACTCGTCGGAACGAGATTGGTGGATTTTGAAACCTGCCATGATTGATTGCGGCCATGGGATTCGGATATTCAGTACCATTGATGAATTGGCGGGTAATCTTGAACTCGCTGCCGACATCTCTGAAGAGGATGAAGAGAGCGAAGATGACGCTGAAACGCCGGATACCAAGTTCGAAAGCGACGATAGCGCTGAGGGTTTCAAGCCAAGTCTGTCGGCACCTGGACTTGATTCGCTAGACGCCCTTATCACAGCAACCGGAAAACTCTCCATCCAGGGAAGCAACAAGATACAGGATCTGGTCATCGACGAACATGAGCGCATTCCATCTGCACTTCTCCGGGAATTTGTCGCACAGCAATACATCGTTAACATCCCACCTATCGATGGTCGAAAGTGGCATGTTAGAGCCTACGTTCTCTCCGTCGGCCGTCTAAAAGTACACGTCTTCAACGAAATGCTCGCTTTACTAGCACTTGACGACTACGAGCCTCCGTGGAAGAACCCCACTCTCAAATCATCCTTGACCAACACCGCGCTCCAAGACGAAGAAGAGTTCACCAGCAAAGAATCCATGAGAGACTTTTGGAAGATCGACGATGATCTACTCCCCGGTGACTGGAAGAAGAGCATCTTCGATCAAGCTTGTCAAATCTCGGGAGAGCTACTCCGCGCAGCCGCTCACACAATGGCTGATAAGTTCACGCCACTGGACAAGTGCTTTGAGCTCTTCGCCATTGACTTCCTGACCGATTCAAAAGGAACAGCGTGGTTATTGGAAGTCAATGAAACACCGGCGTTTTACGAACAAGGTTACGCGGGTGAACTTGCGCAGCGGCTTATGGAGTCGTTGATTTGTGTGACGTTGGAGCATATGGGGATGGCTGATATGGAGAGTGAGAGGAATGTAGAGGCGAGGGGGAGGATGGTGGAGGTTTTGGATGCGACGAGGGAGTTGGCAAAGAGTAATATTACGGAGATTCTGCCGGGTGCTTTATAGAGGATTAGAATACCGTGAAGACTTAGTAAAATGGAACAGGGCTGTGGATAATATAGTGACAGATCTGATCAATCTTAAGATTGATTAGCCAAGGTAAACAAAATCGGCTCTATAGCCCCATTCTATTTTACTAAGTCTTTACGGTAGTAGAGTTTATATATCTTGCTTTTATGACTTAGTGTATATCTCCAGGAGTGAAGAGGCAAGGCTGAAGCTTAGAGATACTTAGATTAGAATTACTTTGTTGTAACTAATCTTTTATTACTTTATGATAAATAGGCAGTCCTACCGCGATCTCTCCTGCTTTGACTACAAGCGCCTCTCTTCCTTCCTCCATTCTCATACGCCTGGATGCCTTTTTCTTCTTCCATCATCATAACCATCATCTCAACTATTAACATTTCTAGCCAAAATGAGCACCGCATTCGAATTTAATACCGCAGACGCCCATTAAATCTTCGAAGTCATCGGCTATTCGCGCTTCACTGAGCAGTATCTTCCCGGCACGATACACAGCCCAGCCGAAGACCCCGTCCTCGACTTCCTGGGACCGTTTCCCAACCCCCTCGATCGTATCCTCCTACGGTGCGACGTGCAGTCTCTCTTCAATCTTCGACAAGTGAACTTGCAGCTGCGGGGAATAATAGCCAGGTCCCTGGCATACGGGGACATCACCAAGGCCCTTCCTCTGTACCAGGCGATCCTCGGTACACAACATGCGCAGCGCGTGCTTGTCATTGACTTTTGGGTCCTGATCACCACAATGCGGTGTAACGTCTGCGAGGAATCCGCCATGCTCATCAGCATCCCTGAATGGCTGCGGCTTTGCCATACTTGCGTTGAGACTGGCGAACGAAATGATAGCGGCCTAGACCACAGACTCGGCGTTTCCAGGTTTGTACGATTGAACACTTTGGCAGAGTGGCTAGCTTCAGGAAGAGCGATACCTACCCAGTCCTGGGTCAAGGATTACGGCGTCGGCTTGAAAGGCTAGAGGCAAGATATCGTAGAATACAGTAGATTCAAGCACCTCGATGGAGGAAGAAGGTCACGCTCGTGGGAGAGCTTGGCCCAGTTCAATTACATGGTGGTATGCGCAGTACCCTACGTGGACCCGGATAACGGAAAGACCGAGTCTGGGATTGCGTGCAAAGGATGCATGCGCGGACCCCCAATGCAGCCGAGCAGAGAAAACGGAATGGAGAGGGTTTACAGCCGTGAGGAGTTCATGGAGCATTTCCAATGGTGCTACAGAGCGCAGTTGTTGTGGCAGGCTTATAGTGAGGAAGACGCAAGCATTCCCCTTACCGCCACAAATTTTGCACTGATCGAGAGAGCGATCTCTGCGGTTGAGGCAAGCCTGGCAAATGGGTAGTTTCCACTACTGGAGTATCAGCTAGAGGATGTGGTTTGGAATTGACCTCGCCCGTTGGACTTTTCCTCTCCCTTCTTTCGGTTTCACCGGGCGCTTTAGAGCAAAGGGTTACGTATCAGAAATTGATGAATAGATTGTTTAAAGTTTGATGCTATATATGTACACAAAGATCAAGTGTCAACGCCATCGGGGTATAGAGTGCCGACGTGAGTTGAAAATTAATGGGGTTTCCAGAAGCTTCCAATACCAGGCTCACACACAGAATGAGCTGATGGAAGACAACCGACTCCTGACTCAAAAAGTCACGATTTAACAAGAAGCGACGCTGGGAACGTTCTTGCAGCTATCATACTTCTTACCACCAGTGACCTGAACATTCTGCCAAGTCCAGTCCTTGCAGCCCGAGCTTCCACAGACAATAGCAGCATTCTTGCCGCTGGACGAAACACCATTCTTGCCCTTGATGTTCTTGAGGGTGAGGCCGGTGATGGGGAGACCGCTGGTGGGCTCGCCGTGGAGATCACCGCCGTCGTAGTTCTGCTCGATGAGGATGCCGTACTTGGTGATGCCGGAGAGGGTGATGTCGGAGTATGTGACCTTGTTGACCTTGCCGGTGGTGTTCTTCATGGTCTTGACGCGGATGCCGTTGGCGGAGTTGACGACTTGGGAGTTGAGGAATTGCACGTTGTCGACGATGTTGTCGTCGCGGCCGCCGACACTGCCGATGGAGAGACCGTGGCCGCCGTGGCAGTAGCCGTTTTGGAAGATGATGTTCTGTTGAAGTCAGTGAGTTGTTCTTGGAGAGGTTTAAGAGTGGCTGACCTTTCCGGAGTTGACGGCAACACAATCGTCCTGGTTGTAAACCTTAGCACCGGTGATGGTGACACCAGTGGAAGAACCGATATCAAAAGCATCAGTGTTGTGACCGCCCTTGGAGTCACCATCCTTGTTATCAAGAGTGAACTGGTTGATAGTAAGACCATTAACACCATTGATGCTCACAGCCTGAACAGGAGTGTTCTTGACATAAAGATTGTTAATCTTGGAGTCAGTAAGCTTATGCGCCGCAAAGAACTTGGGCTTCGTAATGCCACTGTTTCCTCCCTTTCCATCCCAATACTTCTCACCACCAGCGTTAAGCACAGCACCAGAGCCCTCAACGGTGATCTTGTTTCCCGAGATCTTCATCAGAGGACCCTTCCACTCCTTGTACCCCCAGGTAGTAGTTCCCTTGAAGATGACCTTGGTGTTGTCCTTGAGCTTGCTGAGGTCCAGGGTCTCGCCGCTGGGGACGGCGACGTTGTTGAGTACGATGGTGGCGCACGCGGCCTGCGACTTGCTGGCCTTGGAGGCACCGTCGGAGCCGGAGAATGTGCAGGACGTGGCGCGCTTGGCGTAGGCGTGGACGTCCGGGGCTTGGGTTACTGCTGGGGCGGGGACGGCGATGGCGCTGCCGGCCAGGGCAGCGAGGAGAGCGAAGCTGAGCTTGGTCATTTTGAAGAGAGAAGAGTGTAATGAGTGACGAAATAAACGAATGTACTTAGTGAAAGAGTAACCTTTGACCGGCAAAAGGAATGTGATGATCTTGTGTGTGTACTACTCCTCTTCTTCCACGCTACCTATATGCTTATATATTCCCCGAATCTTGAATGCCCAGCCAAGCGGTCACCCGTTATATCCGAATTCTATGTTTCCAGAAAAGACTCTATTCTCTGTATTTTACGGAACACGATTATCCTCCAATCACGGCTGGTGCCCAGACTGTCAACGAGCATCGAGTTTAATGAGAAGGGTGACTTGAAGCCCCATTAAGCCAAATGCCACCGTCTACACTCCGTACGCGGGTTCCTTTCCTCATGATTGGCACGAATTACGCGTGTGGACCTGGCCCCTGGGTTGACAGGTGGAGCGTAGAAGGCCGATTATCCGGAGTAGCGCGATATGCCGTGCTTGGCAAATCGGGAATGTTTCCGGTTCATGTTTCAGGTTTGACTTTTGGCAGAGAAAGAGCCTCACTGAGGGAAACGTCACTAGGGTTCCAAGGTCAGTTTTGTGTTTGAATAAGCGTGTTTAGAAGTATGGTGAGTTTAGTTTCGAGATAGGCTTTGTGTACACGAATGCGACGTTGCGTTCGAGGGAAAAGCATCGGCCTGGCATGATTCAGACATCGCGAGATACAATCGTATAACGGTGAGTATCCTGTAAAAAATGATGCTAACATACAGGGCTCTCCCTGTTTTCATCCGCGGTACATATCCGCATCCATGGCCGCGGTGTTGCACGCGCTTATACCCGACAGCTATAGGGATATTTCCCAGCCATAAGGTTAAACGCTTGTAATCTGTCATCACCAAGTAATGCGCTGATTGGACCAGAAAATTAAGCATATAATCTAACGTTAGGTCATTGACCGCGCCAACTACCATATCCTATGAGACGTAGACTATGACATAGAAGCTCAGGAAAGTGGAAAAATCAAGACTTGGCAGCATACTGTCTCGCCAAGACATCACGGCACTCAGACGCGAGGAAATAAGCTAAACGGCCAAGGAAAAGTGGTCAGACGTTGGGGCCGATTATCTTATATCTATGGGGTCGTGAGATTGGGATCCTGCCAAGACTCATACTCGTTGGCGAACCTATGAACATACGGACCACTGATTATGATGTCTTGCCCTACTCCCTTAACCCTTTTCTATTTTTTACTAGGCGACGAGTTCTGAAGTGCAGTGGAAATGAGAAATCAAAACTCATTCGTATGGCTAGTTCCGTTCAGTAATCTTTTGTCTATACTGAGACAGACTGTCACACTTCCTCACTAGATTGAATATAGTGACAAACGTGTTCTAGGGATCGAAAGTCCTAAATATGCATAGTCCAATCATGGAAGTGCTTTTGCATGTGCACCTATGTACATCCCAGGGTCCCTCACAGGCCTTGGGCGGCTATGATGTAACTATGAGCAAACTACGCACAAGTCTCCCCGATAATAACAAGGCCGCGAACTTTTCTAGCGTCAGAATGGTGACAGACAAGACTATGCTTTCTTTTTCCTATGTTGTCTCATTTCTTATCTCTTCCTTCTCGCGTCAACTATCACTTTGTCATTGATGTGCTACAAGGGCATCCATGTGCATTATGAAACGGGAAGATGCACAGCAAGACCCCCGAGCCAGTAAAATCACACGCGGAGGGACGCCGAGAGGGGAAGCGCTTATTCCTTTGGTGTCGGTCCCTCAGGATTGGCTTGTGTAACACCAGAAGCAAGGACCAAGTACCTCGCGATGCAGGCCGTGACGAAAAAAGTGATCATTCCAGATGGAATCATTTGAGGAGATGAGAGGTTGTGATAGGGGTTGGGCTTTGAGTGCTGGCACCACTGAGGTTGATGGCCTTGATGTATGATGATCGCGAGGCTTTTCGAATGAATCACCACTGTTCTCCTTCTGTCATGCATCTATGGCTGTCGTGCCGAAGCTGAAACAAGAAAATAGGCATATAACTCCAATGTTACATGGTAGGAATGATATATATCAGCTGTTCGTTCCTTTCGATGTCTTGAGCTTTCATCTTTTCAGACACTCTTCTAGCAGTATACCTTACCGTCTTCAATAAGACCTATCGTATTCCTAGCAACAGGCCCTCAAGGCCTATAATGCCCAACACTATGGAATTGTGTTACGGAACCAGATCATTCCCTCAATCAATCGATCTCCCCGGTGCCTGGCACGGTACTCAGTTCTCTGACGAGTCAGACTACGTATACCATCTCAGCTCCCAGGAAGTCGAAGAGATCGAAAGTGCGCTTTCGCACTTCAAAGGTAAGTTCTCTGAAAACATTGTACTAAGGAGGATCTGATTTAGTAATAGCCCTCGGCCTGGACGGAGACTTGATCTGCCGACAGAACTTCCCACTTCCGACAGTCGGCAAGACCCTCGATCGCATACGACTAGATATCCATGAGGGGAAGGGTTTCGGTCTGGTCCGAGGTTTAAACCCTTTAGACTACTCCGCTGAGGATTTGACGATGGTATACCTGGGAATTCAGTCGTACATCGCCAACCTTCGAGGTCGACAAGATAAGACGGGCAACATGTTGGGTAAGGTACACCAACGGGATACTGCACATGAGCGCTGACAAAGTTCGGTTTGACTGAAGTTCACATCCTGGCCGACAACTCTTCTAATGTTTCTAGTCAGCATCATCGCCACTCGACATCAGAAATCGTAAGTGGGACTTTCCAAGTTTGAGTCCGTGGCTGATAGACAATCCCACAGATGTTTCACAACGAGGAGTCCGGAGACATTGTCAGCTGGCTGACAAGGAGCACTGCAGCATCCGGCGGGAGATGTATCATCGCTTCAGGTTATGCGGTATACAACATCCTTAATCGATACCACCCAGAATCTATACGCCAGCTTTCCCAGCCGAAATGGGTATTTGCAAAGTAAGTCAGCCCCAACTCATCTTTGTGCTCAGAAAGATCTCTGATAGACACCATCCAGCCAGGAAGGTTACCCGAGACCGATTTTCTATTACCACCGCAACAGAATCATGCTTAACTTCGGCCGAGTCCCTCTAATCGGCAACGCGATCCATCCGCGCCCAGCTCATCTACCGCGAATCTCCATGAAACAGCTCAAAGCGCTGGAAGACATTGAACGCGCAGCTAGAAAGGTTCAGTTGGAGATTGAAACGAGACCCGGTGATATTCACTTCATTAACAATCTCTTCATTCTTCATAAACGTGATAGCTTCAGGGATGGTGATGAAGTTGCCGAGAAGAGACATTTGGTCAGGATGAGGCTTCGAGATGATGAGTTGGGATGGGATTTACCCGAGAGTCTGAGAAAGGAGTGGGCAGATGCGTTTGGGGCAGGGTCGGATAGGCTTTGGCATGTTGACCCTATGCCGGAAGGTTTCTTTCCTTTGAGATCGTATCCGAATTAGATGATAAGGCACCGAGGCGAGGAGGAAAACAGGAGCAAGCGTTAGATGGACATATATACGGAGTTATGTCTATAGAATGCAGGTAGAATAACTAGACCACTGGAGTTTTCTTTCTCCGATATAGAGCTCAAAACGTTGTTGAAGTTAGTCTTTGATCCATCATTATCTTTTCTTGGATTTACTATGAAGCCATCTGTGAGTATCTACTTTGTCACAATAGCCATTTCCGCCTTCAAGCTATTATACGTATTCATAAGCCATCTTCAGTAACTTTCTGATGTATCGGCGGTGCTCCAAAATGGAGTCGCGGTGTTGACCCCACATGACCCGGAGACCCCTCTCTCGGGAAACCCACCTCGGATATGGCTCATTGACACCCACTCCACCCAGCAAAGACACTACACAACATCAACTTCGATCCTGGTTACCGAGAGACAATATGACAGCAACCATTTCTCACGAATCATTGAATGCCACACTGACCGGCCTCCGGACCTCGGACGTGATTCAATTTCGAGGCATTCCGTATGGCCGTATCCCGCGCCGATTCGCTGCGCCCGAGAAACTGGAGAGATATCCCAGATTTCTCGACTGCACCAACTTTGGGTATGGCACCACAATTCCAGTAATTTGAAGCATAAAATGACTGAAACCACCAGACCTCGATGTCCGCAAGTCGCTGTCGATGTTGGACACTTGCTACGCATCCCTCCGGAACATACGTTCCCAGATGAACCGGAGGATGAGTTCAAATGCACTAATCTAGACGTCGTATTGCCGGACAGAGGTCCTGACTTGAGAAACTCCGATTTACCCGTCTTGGTCTGGATACATGGTAAGGTCGTTATCGAGGCGGTATCAATAGAAGCTAAATGAAGAACAGGAGGCTCACAAGCCGTGACGTTTGGAAGCGCTGCATCTGGAGTCTGCGGTATGGATACAGCTCCAATGATGGCATGTGCTGACATATTCCACCAGACATGAGTAAAATAGTAGCTGATTCCCCCCGATTGGGGAAGCCCATAATCGTGGTATCCGTTCAGTACCGACTCAATGTCTTTGCTCTTGGTAATGGACAAGGGCCTCCGAACCTAGCTCTTCGTGATCAAGAACTAGCTTTGCAGTGGGTTCAGGAACATATCGCTGGCTTTGGCGGTGATCCGGTACTCCAACATCTCAAGCCTAGAAGAGCAATCTGCTAACAAAACGTGCAGAATATGATTACTCTAGCGGGTGAGAGTGCGGGTGCTATCTATTGTCACGCCCACCTCGTTGCAAACGCACGCGTGCGGCAAGTCATTCTATCATCCGGCTCACTATTCTTATCTCCTCCTCAGCCTCGGCAAATGGTAGTAAGTTTTCGGGAAACGATTTCCGCGAAGCTGAAGGAACTGGATCAAACGCTCGATCTGGAAACGGCATCTGCAAGTCAGGTTGTCGAGGCAGTCAGAAGATCTGGTCTGCAATCATTTTTCCTCGAATGGGAAGAATCCTTCAATGCTTGGCAGACCAAGACGGGCTGTGCAGAGAGATTACTCCTCAGCGACGTGACGAAAGAGGTTAGTGAACTCACAACTTTGGGATTGACTGTACTGATGAGTGGACAGGGAGCTATTTACCAAGCTGGAGTATGGGCAACGGACCCAGACGACATAGCGAAGGCCTTTGATGCTTCGGAGCAATATGGCGACGAGCTCAAGAAGCTGTATCATATTTACCCCGACCGGCCTTCATCTTGCAAAACTGGGGCATTGGACTTTATTAACGACTACAAGTACCTGCTACCAGTGCAGCTCCTCGAGAAAGCCTTCAAGGACGCGAACAAGTATGCTTTCAGATGTCTGATAGACGAAGCAAATCCATGGCAGCCGTCAAGCGGAGCTCATCACGCCGTCGACCTCGTTCTCTTGTTTGGCGGCTTTGATCTGAGTTTCGCGCCTAGTGCTGAGCGGGTTGGTCAGGCGATGCGCGAGTCGTGGACCAAATTTATCTCCGGGGACGAACCATGGTCTGCAGCGGCGGAGAAGTATTATGGTTTTGGTCCCCATGGGAGTTTGAAGACTCTTGAAGACTGGGAGGTTCAGTCACGCAGACGCCTTGGGCTAGCGGAGAAGTTGAGTGAAATGGAGAGTTCGTTGTTGGATAAGACATCTCGCGGGCTCGCGGCTGGGAAAGTGAGTCTGTTGAACTGATACATTGATTCCAAATGTATTATCTGATTACTGCAATCTAAGCCTCCACGGCCATGGGTGTTATTCTCTCATACCGTCCCCTCGCATCAAAGTCACCCTCATAAAGACGCCATCAAAGACCGAAAGCGTGATCGTTTCCTCGCCGCCGGTTGCTTGCGAATCGTAGCTACAAGAGCCATAAGACTCGATACAACAGTGATATCAAATATTGGCGTAGAGTCAACTGGAAGAAGGAGAACTCCGTGGCTGTAAGATGTAGGTAGATCGCTCTCAAAGCCCTGGTGATGATAGATCGCTAGTATCGAACCATCGTCATCGCCTTGTCGTTCCCTATCCACCAGTTCATAGCGCAAAGGTCCCTTCTCCGCTGGGTGAACTTGCCAATCAAAATGGCGAGGAGAATTTCCGGAGTCTCGATCTATGCTCATGTATGGGTATCGGATGATTCTCTTTTTCGTTTCCTTCTCCGGCAGAGGGTAACATTCCCGTGCTATAAGTTCACTAGAGGAACCTCCCGAGTGTATCTGCAACGTAACACTCCCATCCCCATTAATCGGCGATGATCTACCAATCTTATCAGTATAAGCTTTCATCCCCACACTCATCAAACTTACACCTCCGCATCCAAAGGGTCTCGACCCATAACCCTCTCAGTAATAGAAACACTAGCGTCGACGTCTACCAGGAACCGAGCGTTGTCACCGGCATGATACCCGCTAGGCTTTCGAAGAAGGCATAGCTCCACCTTGTAACTCTCCGAGCCCATGGGATGAACACCCACTTTTTCGGAATATTCCTTCGAGATGTCGTAGATCGCGAAATGGGAGGCTGTGTCGTCATGTTTGGGGATGTAAAGCGCTTTGGTTAAGGGCGCGGGGACGTGGGATATTATGTCGAGCATGTTTACGGTACTGCGTGGTCCGTGGTGGAGATATGCTGAAGAAATGTCAAAAGCCATTTGGGAGCAAGATATTTATTTATATTCTGTGGTGAAAAAGCCGTTGGGAGTTTTCTCCGATTCTAAACTCCAGATAAGGAAAACAAAAGAAGATCCATTTTACTTGTGACGTTTTATCAAAGCTTGATCTCATGATCAGTCGCTGCCAAGACGAACTAAACAGTTTGTATAACGTACATAGCCACTCATCACAATCACAATTACAACGGACATTTCCTGATAATTTCTAATCGAAGATGAGATTGCTATGTCCGAGTGGGGCTGACAAGTCCGATGCTAACGCAACTCACGAAACTTCCTATTTGGGTATTAAGACGGTGACTAAGAATAGAAGAGTCCGATTTTATCGGGGATGACATGTCCGATTTGGAGTAAGCACGGCATGTGAATGGCTTCGAAATCGGATTTGGCTGGGATGGTTTTGGGGGTTAATAAAAGCCACGGTCCCATACTTTTCCACCGTTAAATTTGGTTACATTGATGAGATGCTAAGCTGACATCGATTCATCTGCCACTGGTGCCATTTCAAGCTCGTCTATAAGTACCAAGACTTTACTTCATCTTTCATCCTCCTGGTACTCCACGGTTGAGCAACATCATCTCGAAATCATCACCATGTCCACCAAAAAGTCAATGCGGTCCATCATGGCCAGAATAACAGGCCAACACCGCCCTCGCCTTACAATACGGTACATCTCCCAACTCCAATCCTCCGACCCCTCGCTGACCTTACAGACCGGACTACGATTACGTCTTCGTCAGCGGAAACGGCGAAGATGCAAAAGGCCAATATCTTCGCGGAAAGCTATCGCTCTTCATCCCAGAAGGACAAAACATCACCAGCGTTCATCTAAAGTTGACTAGTCGCATGTGGCTTGGGTAGGTTCATCCCGAAGAGAGGCTGACGCGGGAGCTAACGGTTACGCTTAGAGATCACAAGGTTGACGCCGAAGAGGCTGTGAAGTGGCAGCGGGGTGAAAGCACAGTTCATCAATGGGAGCCATTCAACGTCGTCGATAAGATCGGAGAGCCGTTCAAGAATGGCAAGAATTTTGAGTGGCCTTTTGAGCTGTTCATTCGAGGGGATCAGGCGGAGTCATTCAAGGGCTGTACGCGATGCAGTATAACATATCTACTGGAAGCTTGGACGGTTGATGGGCATTCGTCGGATAGTTTCAAGACGTTCTCGCCGATAAGGATTATTCGTACACCCGGGTTCTCATCGTACGAACTGATGGATCCGACAACAGTGCAGGGGAAGTGGTCAGAAAAGGCGGAGTACAACGTTTCCATTCGACATCGAGCGATTGCACTGGGAGGGCTGATTCCTATCGAAGCCAACCTTGCGCCGCTCGACCCGGCGGCGAAGATTACCAAAGCGAGGTTCTTCTTGCGGGAGAAGCACGATGTGGAGAACGAGTCTAATGCAGAAGGGCCTGGGTATGAGGGACAGAGGATAGTGACGGAATGGCCGTTGGAGTTGAGCGACGAGCCTCAGCAACGATGGCAGCAATGCTTGCACCTCCCAATCGCTGTGAGGAACTGTTCACCTGACTTTTCAGTCTGCGGAGTGTCTATCACACATTCCTTACACTTTGAAGTTACGGTGACCAACAATGGTGTCACGACGGAGGAGGAGGTCTCGATGCCTATACATCTCTTCATCTCGCCAGAGTTGCCAGTGAATGGCTGGGGTGTTTTCGTGAGGGAACATGTGATCGCGGCAAAGGAGGTTAAGAGCCTTTTGGCAGAGGGCATCAGTGTTCCTCCGAAATACTGCAAGGGGGACTTTGTGGTAGAGGATTATGAGGTCCCGCCTCCAGCATATAGTGAAGCATGATGGGGATAGTACTCAGATGGGAGGGACAATTTATTGAATGCATATAGCTGTGAGATTATACCACGGATATGGGCGAGCGTCTGCTTTACCTACGACACCAAAATTAATTACTACCAATTTATCAAGTCATCATCGTCGTAGCATCATCAGTCTGTGGAGTGATGTAAGCTGAATCCCAGAGTTCCTACTCCAATTAGTGATGCCCTCGACAAGCAATACGTCATTACTTACCCAGTCAATTCCATCGGGCCTAAACCAGTCGACATTGGTCGCCCAGTCTTCGAACCTAAGCTCGACGTCTTCAGGCAAGGTCGGTGCAGGATCTCGTTTCGAAAGATAAGATCTACTTAGGTCAGTCTCCATTTTTGATGATTCAGTTGGTGATAACAGTCTGGGACGACTTACCGAAGACAACGAATAACACGATAAACACTCGAACAAGCTGGACTCTTCATCTTAAGCGCCTCCATTCTCGTTATAGCAGCATCAACGGCAGATATATGCTCCGTCAAATCAGAGGTATCAGGCATATCAAGCATACATGAAGTCAACGCCACAGCTCCATGAAGTGCATTGCAGCTAATAGCGCCCTTAACAAGCCAGCGATAGCATTTTAATCGAGGCAGTTCGTAGAATTGGTGATGAACATCAAGCAAGGCAAGACCTGACTTGATGCACTTGTCCCGCGATTCAGCGCGGAAATGGCTTGCCTTGGAGCTGTGAAAAGGTCGATGAAGAAGAAGGTAGAGTTGATGCGCGTAGGTTTGGAGCATACACCAATGAGCATAGCCCGCTGTGTTGAGAATACTCCGACGACCGTTTACGAGATATGCGGCATCCCATTGTAATTGCTCTTTTGCTACAGCCGTGTCGTACTGATGCAGTATTGTCATGTTCAGTTTGTCATCGCCAGAAATATGAGAGCAAATTTGCGTCGAAAGCTGGAATAGCCGAACTTGGAACTTCAGGAGTGATGTATCGGTAAACTCGCAGGGCGAATCCTTAGGCGATTGCTTTATACTGTGTTCCTGGATATCTTTGTCGTTTACCCACGCCGGCATTGTCGCTTTCATGTTCAACAGGAACGTGAGGTCGATGTCTCTGAAGCAGAGAGCTTGGTAAGTATGGATGATCAAGATGCCTGCCCAGCAACGGCGCCGGCGCTCTTGCTCAATATAATTCGGTCCTTCGATGTCCGTGTGGCAGCGCAGAGCGATGGCGATGTTGAGTGCACTGCCGAGAAGTGCCCAGCCGTACTCAGGTCCTTCGTTATGAGATATCATATGAACCAGGATAAGAAGAGCTTCGAGAGTGCTCAGATCATGGCGAACTAGGAATTGATCTTGTGAAAGGGCCGTCATAGCTGCATTTCGATACTTCTGCGACAATACCGATAAATCTCGTGGGATGGTGGTGTCTTGCCATAGCACAACAAGCCCGGCGTCTGTTGGCTCAATTGTTTTGAGAGTCAACGAGATTATGGCGAAGAGAACAGCCAACCACGATAAACTTGTCTTCTCGGGGGCTCCTAGGAAGTCCAAATATTGGGTCTGGAATGTTGGACCATGGAGAATATGGAACAGTGACGAGAGTGTTCCGAAATAGCGGCAAACCAAATACTCCGTCACAGACGTCGGAGGTAAAAGCGCAAGCAATTCAGTGATTGGAACGCAAGGCCCGAAAGACAACGTAACAGTTGGATTCGGTGAGTCCGGTATAACACTCCTCTCGACAGATGGCCGACGCAGAATATGATCCCAACGCTGCTGTATCGGCTCAGGCGTCGAGCTCGGAGATGACACTGTCTCCGTTACCTCCACGGATTGAACCTGTATCTGCTGCTGAGGCACTGGCTCAGCAACCTCAAGTCTAGTCCTTCTTCGCTTCTGCGGTCCAGTAAAGTTTGATCCATAAGCACAAGAGTCCTGCCAGCCTCGTTTGAGGCATGTAGCGCACGGTAATCCCCGGTCGCATTTGAGCTTGGAGTGTCTGCAGGGATCGCAGTTCAAGGGTTTTCTGGGGCGGCGCTTCTGGGCTTGGCTGCGGTTTGGGGAGCTGGAACTGCTCGGACTTAGTTGTTCCATTGTTAGGTGAGTATGAGAGCATGAATTGGTGGAAGGGGGATTGTGATGTGATGTCCGAGAATTGAGATTGAAGAGTAAGCAAAGCAAAAATCGGAGTCGGGATCGGAAATCGGATTTAGGCTGATAGCAGTGATTACGTGGGGTGCTAAGCGAATCAGCGCGAAGCCCTGTCAAGATCGGATTTGTCGCGGGCTCATAACAAATTGGACTGGTTACCCGGAACCTCTCGAATAAGATATGTGCCAATGCTCATTATCGGTATGAGGCTTAATCAAAGCCAAGGCACGGTGAGGGCGGTACGACATCTGTGACTTTTATGTTATGTTCCTTCTAGAATGCTGATACATGTGCTCGATAGAGACATGAGACAACTGTGGCATGGCGGTCAGTCTGAAAAGAAAGCCCTGTGGCTTAGCGGAATCTGCCTCACTAATGAGGAGAAATCCCGTCCCTCAACACCAGTTCATTATTCTGCCTTGTCGCCAGATGGTAGGCATACCACACGTAGATAGAATAACACAGTCACGCAATGCCTTTCTTCCCCGACTATTAATTGTCCTTCCTCGCCTCGTCTCTTCAAAAATTTGCTAGGGTCTTTCTGCCCAGTATTGTTTCTATCCCCTCTCTCCGATTGGTCTTCGAGCTCTGCTATTGCTCTTGAACTGACCGATCGGCATTATGGAATTCCATCAACATATTTACTTGCCTCTGGACAAGACCAAAAAAAGCATCAGGTTACTGCAAATCAATCCATCGCAGCCGAATGATGCCTCTCTCACATCTACCCTAACACCTTTTATCGTGGACGAAAAATGTCCGCCCTACATTGCACTCTCATACACTTGGGGTAGAAGGCCGCCCAAGCACGAAATACAGGTCAATGGCCACACCTTTCAAGTTAGACCCAACTTGTTATCAGCCCTGCGTCAGTTACCGGACTGCAGAGGGAGAGTCGACGCCAACTATTTTTGGATCGATGCCATCTGCATCAACCAAACGGACACGAGCGAGCGAAACCACCAAGTCGCTATGATGAGAGATATTTATTCGCGCGCAACGGCTGTATTTGCATGGTTGGGACCCGGGTTTCCTGATTCCGACCTGGCAATGGAAGCTTTGCGACATAACGAGCCAGGGCCAGACAATGAGGCAGAGCCAGCTACCGCGCCGTCAAGATTAGCCTTGAATAAATTATTCAATAATCCTTATTTTACGCGCTCATGGGTAGTTCAAGAATTCATCTTGGCAAAAGACCTCTGGATTCTTTGTGGAGCTCAGATGTGCAGTTGGACTCAGTTCCGAACAACTTTATTATGGAACTCACAAACCCAGTTAGTTCGTGATCTTATTCAGGCTAAAGCTAGAGATCTTGGAGCCTTCGGTCGTCGACCCAGATCTCTTGCACCTCTAGGGTTCCTCGAGGCGATATCAAGGTTCAGTTACAGAGACTGCTCGGATGTCAGGGATAAAGTATACGGACTCCTCGGCATTATCCCTGAATGCGATATTCACTCAGTCAACTTAAAAGTCGATTACGACATATCAGTTGAGAGGTTATTTTACTTAACCTTCAATTGGCAACGTGCAGTCAATAGTTGGATATGTTTCGCGCCTCGGAAGGCCAAAGTCAATCTTTATGATACTCTGGGCAAGATGCTACAGGTCAACAGTGAGATAGTCTATGCCCAGAAACTAATGGACCAGGTGGTAGCATATATTTTGTATCGAGGAATCCCTGAGCCCTGGCCGAGGTCGTCTCATCCTGACTGGTCTATGGAATATTTCGAAAAACAAGCTTACAGTTTATTGAAGTTGGCGGAGATTGATGTCAATGGAGTTATCGGTTTGGACGCGGCTTTTGAGCGTCTGATGCAAGACCCGAAGATTTCTGGGGGCCTTGACGATCCAGCAGGTTGGCGGGCATATGAGCCCGAGATAAAGGCTGCATTGAGATTAATCAACGGCGAAAGGTGGGAAGATGTCGGCCCTATCTTACCGAGAGAAAAGCCTATATGTTGTTGTTGCTCTTCTGGTGACTATGATTTTATCAGGTTTTCAATATCTAGTTACATATAAATAACGAAAAGATTACCTGCTAACTCGAGCCAGGGAGAGGCTAACTAAGCCTACTGGCTGTGAATAGTTTTTTAATATTAGTTTAATAAGTGTTTTATTTATATTATATTGAGGAATTTAAGATACTTCCTTAAGAATTAGTATATAAAGTAACTCTTGGGTTACCTTAACTTAAATATAGAACTACTACAAATGCCAGCTGCTTAAAGGTTACATAAATAAGAGAATTACTATAATCACACTCCACTGCTCCGACAGTGAGAACAGCCCAAGCTCTATTAAGGTCTTGTAAATAGACCCTTATAAGCTCCCTGAGCCTAATCTGGGTTCACCACTCTATTAAGGTCAGATTTAATATATAGCTTATGACAAATTGGGCTACCTGAAACCTCTGGATACTTAAACAATCCTTAGGGCTTGATTCACTTGATGGGAGATAATTGCATTTATCTTGGGTTCGATGTTGAGGAAGAGCGGGCGCATCGGCGGAAGTTGATGAATGAGCGGACTGCGGAGAAAGCGAGGTTTCATTGGGAGTCGATTGACTATAACTTCTGTGAGCATTGATTGGATCTTGGCGTCAGCGTGAGAAATCTGTTGAGAGCTGAGAAAAGGCAGATGATGCGATCATGGTACCTTTCACAGATTCACGTAATAGCCTCATAGAGGCAGCCCACTACTGAAAGTATCACAAAGATTATGCCAAGCACACATGTTGTACAACCAAGCCTCAATACGAATCACCATAGCCTAACTAGGACATTACCGAAGGTCTCTCCTCTCTCCTCTCTCCTCACATCCAGCTATATGCAGCGCTGTATATGACATGTGTAAATCACAAATCCCAAAATATTATATCATCTATAAATGAATACGAGACGGCATTAATCTCGAGATGATCTCCCCACCCAACCATATCGTGATTCATGTCCAAGACAGAATCCTCTCATGATCGACGGCTGACTTGTCTCAGATACTGACCTCTGAGTGGTCGCGGAGAAAAAATAAGAAAGTGGTCGACATCCGTAGGACGAGGCCAAGAAGGCTCGTAAATTTTGCAAGTGCTGACATGTGCATCACACGACATGGGGGCCGAGAGGGGACTTGGGGAAATGAGGCGCGATGCTATTATTAGAGGGTTGACGTATGCAAATAAGAGAATCGACAAAGTATAAAAAGACCATCTTGAATCTCAAACCTGATGATATCGATATCAGTTCATTCACATCTCTTAAACATCAGAACTTCAATATCATTCATCACCATGCATTTCACAACCCTCCTCAGCGCCATCGCGCTCGCCACAACAGCAACATCCCAACCAACAGCACGTCAAGCTCCTACAGCCAACGCAGTCATCACGATCGTCAACTCGGCCGATCACAGCCGTCAACCCGTCAGAATTCCTCTCGCGCAACTCACCACTCTCGACTACCAAGTCACCGAGCTGCGTCTCGAGAGTCTCAACGTCAATATCCCCGATATTGAATCACCTGAACTCAGCGATGTTGTTTGTCAGCGGTATAAAGATAAATATGGTGTTCAGCTTGGCAGCGTTGAGTTTAGTCATGAGAAGCCGGCGCTGATAAGTACCAACCCTGTGGAGTTTGGCTGGGTTTTGTGCTATCATAAGGATAGGGCTTGAATGCTGGAGATAGAGGGAGGAGAGATGGGGTTTAGATGGGAGATTGGGCTTGGGGGAATTGAATACAGTTACATAGTTATAAATCGCAAGATTATGCACCGTCATTTTTGTCCCCAGCCTGTCACGCAGATGCTAATAAGGCGGCATTATTAATGCTCGTAGGGCTTAGCAGGTCCTTCGGTTGAACTCCCACCGTCTAGCCAATCATTATGAAGAAAGCCGCCGGATTTGAAATCACGTAACGCTGAATCTCGAACCCTATTGGTCGGCTCGTAGGGTCATCGCTCGTAAGGAAGATGACGTCGGGGTCTTGAAGTAATTCTCCGATTTCTTCCCCCAAAAATATCTGCAATGGCGCTGATTATCAAGCATCCCTAGCCATATTTTACGCTGTATTATGGGGACTCAATGCAGAATTAGTGATTCAGTCGCCGTTTCGTATGGGCATTTGGGTTTTTAATCATCTTGACTATTGCTCCGAATGCCACTTCGCATCAACATTCGCTTGATAATCTACAGGCAATGAAACATTGTCGCCTGCCGTCCAAAATGTATTTGAAGACACGATTCCTCTGTACTTTAGAATCTCTCATCACAATGCAATCACAAATCAATCTGCATCTCTTTTAACTCAAGTACCCATCCCTTGACAATTATACCCTACTCATCTCCATCAATACCCATCATGTCAACCGAATCAAAACTCTGGCAGCCCCTCAAGCTAGGCAACACCACCCTCTCCCATCGCATCGCCCTCGCCCCTCTAACCCGCTTCCGCAACTCCGACGACCATCTCCCCCTCTCCCTCATGATAAAATACTACGCCGACCGCGCCTCAACCCCCGGAACCCTCGTCATCAGCGAAGCAACCGGCGTTTCCAAAACAGGCGAAGCAGTCCCCAACCTACCAGGCATAACCTCCCCGGAGCAAATTGAGGGCTGGAGAAAGATATACGATGCTGTTCATGCTAAGGGGAGTTATATGTTTCAGCAGCTTTGGGATCTGGGAAGGGCGGGCGATCCGGATTATTTGAAGAAGAGAGGGTACAAGTACTCGTCGAGCAGTGCGGTTCAGATGGAGGGGAAGAATGTGACGCCTGAGGCGTTGACGGAGGAGGAGATTTGGAAGAAGATTGGGGAGTTTAGACAGGCTGCTAGGAATGTGGTTGATGCTGGGGGTGATGGTGTTGAGATTCACGGTGCTCATGGGTAAGACTGTCATTCCTCGCAAATTGATCAGCTTACTGACAATGGTCGCTACAGATATTTGATCGACCAATTCATCAGCGAAAGTATCAACAAGAGAACCGACAAGTGGGGAGGTTCCGTTGAGAACCGCGCACGCTTCCTCCTCGAAGTCATCAAAGCCACTGTCGAAGAAATCGGCGCTGAGCGAACCGCCCTCCGCCTAAGTCCCTTTGCAACATACCAGGCCGCATATACCGCCAATACTTGGGACCAATTCGGCTACATCTTCAATGAACTCAAAAAGGCTGGATACAAGCTCGCTTACGTCTCGCTCGTCGAGCCCAGAGGTAACCCCGCTACGATCCTCGCAACACCAAAGGATCTTGCTTCAGATAAGGTCAGTCCCTTTGGGGACCGGAAGCAAAGCCTTGAGTACTTTCTTGAGATGTGGGATAATCAGTCCCCTGTTATTGTTGGAGGTGGATATATCCCGGATAATGTTCATGATGCGGTTGATGGGAGTTACAAGAAGTGGGATGTTGTTGTGGCTTTTGGACGATGGTTCATCTCGAACCCGGACTTGGTCTACCGACTGAAGTATGGGGTTCCTTTGACGCCTTATCAAAGGGATACCTTCTATGCTCCCAAGACTGACAAGGGATACAATGACTATACGTTTAGTCAGAAATATTTGGAGGCTACGAAAGCGTAGACGGGTGACTGATGGTTGTGGGGATAGAACATTGTCATAGAGCAGCGTTATAGAATTACAGAAGCCTACATAGAATATTCATCACTTTATGGAGTTTGACCATCGATCACAATTGGCCATAGCCATTGACTATATCTTACTTGTTCAGTCTAGGCGCCCTCTCAGGATCCCTCCACCAAAGACAAGCCTCCCTCCTAATATCATCCTTCTCAACCTTCGTATCCCCCGGCTGCACAACAATCTGCTTCGGCTTCCTCTCCCGTCCATTATAATTCGGCCACTCTGGACTTCCAGGATATCTATACTTATTCGGATCACCCGTCGCAACAAAACTAGCCAAGTACCCATGATAAACATGGCTGATCTCAGGATACTGCGTAGTAGGTTCATCCCACGTAAACGCCGTGTCAGCGGTGTGAGGAATACCCTGCCACGCGGGGAAGCTGTTGTTGGTGTTGAAGCGGACTTTCCATGTTGGGACTCCGGCGGTAGAGGTGCGGTAGGCGGTTTCTTGGCTCGGGCAGATGTAGGCGTAGTCGCTCCAGGCGGCGGAGATGCGGTTGTATTGAGTGCTATTGGGGGAGTTGGCGAATGGTGAGTCTTTGTACTTTGCGGGATCGGGGTATAGAGCGGATAGCTCTTTTAGGTCTTTTTTGGTTAATGCTGGTGAAATGTTGTGGAGATAATCGAGGAATTCTTTGTTGGTCTCGAGATCGCCGGGGGTGTAATATTTGGCTTCGTCGGTGACAGTAGAAGTGATTGTCGGGACGTGGAAAAACGTTCCGTCGTAACCAGATTGAGAGCCAGGTTTCTCAAAGAGGGGCCCACCATGTACCGGTTGAAACGGCCACGTTAACTGAGGGTCGTAGTCATGATACAGCTTGGTGCTGATATTTCTGATAGCATTAACATCCGCTCCCTTCAGACACCTGAGCGTTGCCTTGTTTCCCTTCTTCTTGTCGCATCCAAGGTACGTAATATACTCATCATACTGTCGCTTATACAAAGGATACGTATCATTCGGGAAAGCTCGCGAAGTGACCGAACCAGACTGATGAATCGCCCGGGCAAACAACTGCTTATTATCCTTCCCATAATTGTGAAAGTAATGGATGCCCACTGAATGACCACCAGCAGAGCGACCACCAATAGTAACAGCATCCTTATCACCACCAAACGCACCAATATGCTTCTGCACAAACTCCAGGAAAAAGCGCTGATCTCGAATACCTAAGTTTGCCAGACCCTCTTCTTGGAAGAGCTTGGATGGTAGAAAGCCGAGAGAGTTGACGCGGTAGTGGAAGTTGACTACCACGATGGGAACTTTAGACGAGGCGGCGAACGCAGCGCCGTCGAAACTAGCCCAGCTGCCAGCGTAGAAAGCACCGCCGTGGATCCACACAAGTACAGGGAGTTTCTTGCTAAGAGGTACGCCCTTGGGTCGAAACACGTTGAAGTTGAGACATGCCTCGCTTTGTGAGTCGAGAGGGATTCTGGATGAGACTTCTTGGACACAAGCTTTGCCGTAGCTATCCGCCTTCTTCACGCCCTTGAACTTGTCAGGCCAAGAAACAGGGTGGAAGCGATGATCGCCTGTAGGTTGAGTGGCGTAGTCGATACCCAACCAAGCATCGACAGGCGCAGGAAGCTTCTGCTTGGTAAAAGTGCTGTTGACGGTTGTACCGGAGAAACTACCGTAGCCGTCAAGCTTGACGGTGTTGTAATGTCCTCCTGTAGCCTGCGCAACAGGTGACAAGGCCAGAAGCGTTCCGAGGTTTGACAGGACCTTCATGATGATGGAGGTGTGAGAGGACGAAGGAGGGAGAAAAGAGGGAGCGGATCGTGTTTATATATCGCGCGGCCAATGCCATTTAAGCTTAAATCCCCCGCATGTCAGTCGACAGCGTTCCCGATATCGTGCAAGAGCCGACATGGACGGATACAAACGCGTTACTGGTGGAGTATGGCATCATCATCCTCGGTTTGCCGGGTTTAGAAATAGGCCCGACATTAGTTGCCAAGTCATTGGCTTGCGAGCGATGATCACTTTATCATAATGGTCAAGAATTTGGTGAGGATATTCAGTATCGCCAAGGGTTGGTGATCAATAGGGAGGGATGTGATTCGCTAGTTTAATCGACGTTCATACAGTACAAGAGGGGTACAGTTGACGCCAGGCGATGTCGATGACCCTCGGGGGGGCAAGAAAATATCAGACCTTGACATCTGGGTTTACAATAAAAATAGCAAAAGGCATCCTAAACTCATACTAATTTATAGTAAAGTCATGCTAAACTTATACTAAGTTGACTAAGTCTCTCTGTCATTCAGGATCCAAGTCCCGACTTTCCACAGTTTAATCCACGTTATACTAGTTTGCAAGGGGTACAGTGGACGCCAGGGATTCTGGGAACCTCGTACTCTTTCTCAATCTGCCGTCGGGACTCTGGATCAATGACCTGAGGGGGCAACTCCAAGAGTCGAATGGCGTGGCCGGGAGATATAATTTCCCACCTTCCAATCCGTCTCTTCTCTGTCCTTAGGCATGGTTGCCCATGCTTCCTTGCAACCTCTTCCCAGGCCCGTACCGTGTCGGGATCGAAGTCCAGGTCCACGGTGCTGCACCAAGCAATTGTGGCAGACAATTTTGTTCGACGGTAGGTGAACGACGTGGCATAACGCCCTCTCTTTGTATTCCACAACACCATGGTTTCGAGGCGCGGCATACGCAGCGCAACCTGAGCAGCGTCTTGTAGGAGAAGCGAGACCGCTCCTGATACAAGATCGTCCGTGAACTCCGCGGTTGTCAGGATAATAGTTTCAAGGCTTTTCCACGTCCAATCTGGTTGACAATCCGAGAAGAAATCTTCCGCTAAGGCCAAAAATGATACCGACAATACTTGGAGGTCAAGACTCCTCGCGGCGAACTGTTCCGTGTTTTCTCTCACCCAACGCCTGTAGTCGACATAATCACGGGTGGAGCCATAAAGCAATCGAGCAGGTCGCAGGTAATCAAGGCAGAGATCTTGAAATACCGTCAATGTTCGCAGTGTACTTGGGTGTATATTCGCGATCAAGTCATCTGCAGTGCGCTTCAGTATAAAAAGCTCATTCAATGCAAGGCATCGGATCAACTGACATTGTGGAGGGTTGGTCGCCGGGTTTTGGGATGTGATATCACTAGCGTTGCTGTGCGCCCACGTCTCGAGATGGAGATGCAGTAGTCTGGGACAAGCGTTGACCAGTCTGGCAATGTCTGAAGGCCGGAACCGATTTCGACAGTAACGACGGATAACGAACTTCGTGACTGCGTCGGCGGGGGGTAATTTCAGGGGGTAGCCGAGAGATATCGGAGGAAAACAGCAAACTATTGCCCACGCAAGAGAACGCCCCAGTAATTTTCTCCAGCAGTGTCTTTCATCGGCGGTGAGCGTTGGTATCCGGCGCGATTCCCCAGGGCAGCCGATAAACCAATTCTTGAGCCAGTGAGCCTGTTCTTGGGGGCAGTAAGCGTTGAACTCTAGCGTCAAGCCTCTCTCACAGCAGCCCCAGGAGCTCAGAATTCTGAAGAGTTGGTGGATGTGATCTTCTGCGTTTGGGACTGCTGCGGCATTGAGTATCGGGAATGGGAGGTTGCTTGTTGGGAGACAGCTAGGGCAAGGGGGGCCGGTGATTTCCATGTTGAACCAAAGATGCTTTATTGCAGCTCGTGGTTGTGTGCTCAACTGCGCTAACCCCGCGAGACCATGCTGGCAGACAGTCAGTTTGCGGAATGTTTTCTCTTCCATGAATATCCGCCATTCTCTGCAGACGGTAGCATAGACATGCTTGCGGCGGGGCTCGTGGCATAGAAAGTCTAGAATGTAGCGCCGAATTTCCGCAGGTAGTCGATCCCAGCTGAGCGTCACGGCTGTCGTTTCGAGCGTGGTGGTGTTTCGGGTGGCCTGCGATGGTGCTGGTTGGAATAGATCTAGAAAGCGATAAAGACACTGCGCCATGCTGAATAGAGAGATACCGGAGAGACGATGTCGGAGTTAAAGCTTTTGTTAACTTGATGTGATGATGCTCTGCACAAAACGTATCATAAAGTATGATAAGTTTAGGATACCTTTTGCTGAGTTCGTTTCGACACTCCACGTCAAGATCGGGTGCCTCTTGCTTGCTTAGCTGCTTCCATGACTTGACCAAAAAGGCGAGAGCACTTCCTTTACGAATCGGTAGGAGCGAATCTAAACACGGCAAGATCAGTCGCATCTTTGCAAGTCAGGCAGCATTTTAGAAGACACCAGGCAGAGATTCGCAGTCTGAGATGCCTTTGTGAATGGCGTGGCCGAGAGAATTAATTTCCACCCTTCCAATCCATCTCTTCTTCCGCATTTCTGGCCTTGGACATTGCAGAGGGGGAACTGGGGCGAACACGGTCGGCAACAGCTCACATACCTTTGACACTTACGAACCCGAGACCAATGTTCTGGCAGCTATCGTGGACTGGGTTGAAAACGGAAAGGCGCCGGAATTCATCAAAGGAGCGCAGTATGCCTCTGATAATAAGGGCTTAATTGGGAAAAGGAAGGATTGTCGATATTCCCGACGAAATGTGTATATCGAGGGCGACCCTGCATCCCCTGACAGCTTCCAATCAGAAGACATTGTCCCTGCGCAGGGAGGTTAGGGTACTGGGAAATCGTCAAGGCCACAGTAACAGTCTTGTGGAATGCTGCCTCAACATAACATCCATCACTCGACGAGGTACCTGGATTTATCTACCGATATTGAGAGGGTGAAAAGCCGAACCAACAGAAAGAGCTGCCTGTCCTCTTTTGATAAGTTATCTTACGTCTGAGATAACCTGATGAGATAGAAATTGTTGTCGTGAAAGGCCTCTTTGTCCGTACTACTAAGAGCCTGGCAAAAGTGCTGGCAAGCCCGAGAGATTACGTGACTCACGATCCGCGTTCAACTCAGCCCTATTAGCAATATAGTTCAATGCCGTCTGAATCAAATATAGTGATCTCTTGGAGAGGCCCCAGCAAGTTCAGATGATGAGGGGCATCTACTCTGTTCCAGATGTGTTGTCCCTTGGCGACAGAAACAATCATACGAACTATTCGCTGGACGGGATAAACTCAACTGACTTTTAAGAGGGGTTTTGTGACTCGGGTATTTCACAAAGACAATCTCATCAAGTGGGTATCACGATGGATGCTTGTAACATATTCTTTGCAAGAGTACCTCGTGGCAACATTTCTGGGTGCGGCAGGAGTTTATTCTTGCCGCTGAGGAGCTCGTCTTAGGGTTATACACTATGGGTTTACATACTTGGGAGGGCGGTCGGCACCGGGCAGTTTCTCAACTTTTCCAACGATCTCGTTCAGATCAATTCCGTCAAAAACTCGCAGGTTCACCGGGTGCAATGGGCTGATCATATCGTAGAGCTTTCTGTCGCCGTCCGACATGGCGGCTATGGCTTCATCAGACTGAAGTACAGGCTTGTTGGTTAACTGAACGCCACACATCTTGCAAAAGGTTTTGGCGAGTAGAGTTGAGCCTTGAAAGAAATAACAGCCAATGTCGTTAGAGTCGTTGTGTAGAACGACGTGGTCACGGTGGGGCCAGACCCAAATGTATGCATTCTGGGGAATTGTCAGAACAGTCCAAGGACCAGATGGTTTGAAAAGACCTACTCTGATACAAATGCTACAGTTGCATTCTCCGATAGTGTCGGGAAACGTGCCGTCTATTGGCTTGCTAGCCAAGGCCACCTGAACTGCACCGCAATGACAGCTGCCGTTGTACACATTACCGCCGTTGATTTGCTCCGGGGGCTGAGCTCCAGAATACAACGACGCCTCGTACTTGTCCCCCAAGGAGGCTCCATCAATGCTGGTGTGATGTCAGCATCTGGCAATACAACCAGAAACAGGGAATAACAACTTACAGTTGACGCTCTAGCGACCAAGCATCAAGACCTTGAATTGAGCGCGCGTTCAAGCAAAAGTTCGAGTTTGGAGGACCATTAGGCATGGTGATCATGATGGCGGTGCCGCATTGAGGGCAGAACTTATGGTGGAGTTTGCCCTTGCTGAAAGTGTAGTTTGTCAAGTCTTCAATTGAGCCCTTGACCGTCTTGAGACTATTAAGACTGCGAGGGGAGAGCAACAGGTATCCCTTCTTGGTGCAAATGCTGCAATTACATACCCTCACAGACTTGATCTCTGGAATGGCAATTTCGAAGACAAACGCACCACAGTGGCAACTACCACGATATGTTATGTTTGGTGCCTGCTCCTCAGCCATATCTGTTGTTTTGGGTTGCAATTTGTGTAAGAGATGGTGCAGCAGTGGCATTGGAAAGAAACCAATGTTGTTTTTAACAGATCAGCTGTGCTTAAGTAATAAAAGAGATAAGCATAAGCGCAACGCGGAAACCTCCATTTAATTCATCCGTCTCTTCAGCTGCTGACTATTAGTAAAATTTGTTGAGGAGGATGGTTGATCGATCCCTGCTGCCAAGTGCAGCTTAAATTCGCATTGTGCCTAGCTTAGCGGCAGGGTCTCCGCTTCAGGCGCCTGGGCCTCAACACACCGGGCATCTGCAGCAACTCCAGCTACTGCTGCACTGACAGCTGTCGCCTGTTACCCTCAGTATATGTTTAGCTTGACTGTGGCAGGTATTTTTACCAGGGTGAGAGAACTGATTATTAGATTCGATAAATATCGTAATCTACATAAGCAGGCAAGCAATTATTTCTTCACCCAAACAGTTCCAGCGTCAGACCATCCTCGTTGCGCACATAGACCACTTTCCTGCCGGCATTCGGGCCTTGTTGTAATACTTGCGGTGCAGTAAGCTGAGTCCAGGCTACTTCGTCGCTTTCTAGAGCATGTAGGGTTTCCTCCAAACTTTCAACGGTCAGACACAAATGCCAGCTCCCTAAATCCCAGCTATAAGGCTTTAGTTCCTGTTGCTCGGCCTTCGGTGGCGATGAGTACTCCAGGAGCTCAATAAGATGTCCGCCTGGAAGCTCAACCAAGGCAATATCAATCTCCGCTTCAGGGTGTCCAACGACTGTTGAGACCGGGGGGCAGAGATGACTGGTCCGTAAAATTCGAAGGTTTAAGATGTTTTGGAATAAGTGGATGGCGCGTGGGAGTGATCGCACAGTGATACCAGTATGTGGTGCTTGTAGAACTTTGACTGGGCTTGTAGATGCCATGACGATGGAAATAATCGTTGGCAGGATTTTGATGATTTCATCTGACGATGGGAAGCTGTTTGCTGTGTCTGATATAACCCTTTAGGCTTTACGTTGATTTGTAATACAATCGCGGATGCAGTCGGCGGCATATGAAGAGAAGGGTGGACCCTGGTGGCAAGCGGGGTTATTGAGTATGTTGCGTTGCTTATTAAAAGAGATAATAAAAGAGACCATATTCTCAGTCCCTCCTCCGATGACTTTATGGAACATAGAACCGACTCTGCAGATAGCTCAACAGGACTTTGATTGAACTGACGTTATGAGCAGCTTGTGAGCCTCGGTTTGCTCTTGGTATGAACACGATAGTAGTTATACACAGTTGTAGTCTTTTCTCGACGGTATTTCGACGCTCGTTCACTAGTCTACAAACCCACCCACTCCAGAGACTTATCCCATAATCTCGCCGCTTTCTCAGTATCACACGCATGCTCCCCATATCCTCTTCCATAAAGCGGAGTAGAAGGATCCCACTTGCCGACGATTTGACAGTCCTCAAGATACTTCCCACCTTGACCTTCCAAAGCCTCAGCGACAGCTGCCCAAACACTTGTAGCAGCACCTTGGTCCGGGAGCTTCCAAATTGTTTTAAGATATGGATCCACTGCGAGGCCGCTCTTTTGTTCCTCAGATAAATGTCTTCCCAAATCTGTGAGGACACCGCCTGGCTGAACACTCCACGCATGAATGCCCTCGTTGGCGTACCTCCGTTCGATCTCATTGGCTGTCCAGAGGTTGGCAGTTTTGCTCTGGGAGTATGCTTTGTTGGGATCGTAGCAGCCCTCCATGTTGACGTTGTCAAAGTTGACCTCGCCGAAACGATGGGCAAGTGAGCTCAACATGATGACTCGCGATGCGTGATCAGACGTCACACCTTTGGCCAGAGCAGGTTTGAGAAGTTGGAACAATAGGAAGTGGGCAAGATGGTTTGTCCCGAACTGTGTTTCGAAGCCGTCTTTCGTACGTCCTTCTGGTGTACACATGACCCCAGCGTTGCAGATAAGGATATTGAGTTTCGGGCTCTCAGATAAGAACTTGGTAGCGCATGAGCGAACATTTTCCAGCGATTCCAGATCAAGTTCGAGAAGGTGAACGCGCTCATCTTGCGCGAGGCCACCCAAGGCTGACTTTGCCTTTTCGAGATCTCGAGCCGTTAAATACAGAGTCGCGCCGGTGAGATGTAGGGCTTTCGCGGTCTCAATACCGATGCCCGCGGAACAGCCGGTGATGAAGACGACCTGGTCACTCAGTTTTCTTTCCAGTCCTTCATCCTTGATGATCTGGATAGCTGTTGGGCGAGAATCTCCTGGTCCATTGGGAGACTCATGAATGGTGACGTAGCGATCGGCCATGGCGTTGATATAAGAGAACAAAGAGCTATCGAGAGACTTGAATAATGAAGTAATGAGTTGAGCGAAGAGTAGGAAATGATTCTGGACTTGCAGGATGCGATTGAAGCTGCTATTTACACCGATATTCTCTCGACATGCCGCGTTTCACGATGCAACATGTCCGAGCTGAAACGCCTATGATTCACCACTAGACCCAGCGGGAAACGGACACCAATTAATCCGCTAGCTTTGACGCCATCAGAAAGAAATGATAGGCCAATGGCTTCGGCAGTGGAACAATTCGCTAGATTTCTGATACTCAAAGCCACTATTTCTATCCCGCTCGGCATCAACAGCCGAGCAGCCTCAAACTATATACAGAACAGAAGAATGGGGCTTACCCGTCTAGGATTTATACCTTACTTGGTATACCGAGCGCAAGGGCTCAAACTCTTGGCCTTGCTGGCATCCTTGGGAATAACACCGGCTGCAACAGCAGCTTGATAACACCATCGCCAATCTTTCTTGCCGAGTTCTCCGTCACACTTCCAGGACCAGAAGAACCAGCCATCGCCTTTCTCAAAGGACTCGGCTTGAGCGGCCCAGTAAGCTTTGTACCATGTTTCTTGGCCCTGGATCTTGAACTCATCTGTGTTCTTCAAGGTTGAGTTCACGGACAGGGACCATTCGCCGACAAAGACGTGTTGGCCCATGTTGTCTTTGCAGGCAGTCTCGATATATGCTTTCTTGTTGCCGGCGATTCTGTTGTCGAAGGATAGATAGCGGTGGGCATCGAAGAAGATGAGATCGTCGTCTGGGAGGTATAGTCTTGGGTCACCTGCGCCCCAACTTTTGCCCTGCGATGGAGTCAGCGTGAGATACATGATGACTGTCCCCAAATATGTAACTTACCATGTATTGAATGTGTAGGCGATCAGCCTTGGGGACCTTGAGGTAACCCTCCATAGCCTGGATGCGCTTGTATGCACCAGGGTAATAGTTCTTGATCATATCATCTGCCTCAGCCTTCCACTTGCCGGCGCGTACAGGCTCGTTCAGAACCTCGAGCATGCCGACGGTAGTGTAGTTCCCATTTGTGTGGATGCGCTTGGTCATCCACTCAAGAAACTTGAACGCTCGTTCGTAGTTCTCAGCGGTATAGAATCCAGGATTGGGGATGGACTGCGATTTAGTTAGCAGATACTTGATCAGGCGAGATAGTCGCTTACATGGCCAGTGAATTGCTCATTCGGCGAACTGATACCAGGAGCAGAATGAAGTCCGATAACCGCATAAATACCATGCTTTTTGCACCACCCGACAATGCGATCAAGATGCCAGATGCCGCCGCGAGGCCAGTATTCGCCTTTCTGAATGATATCTTCGTACATCCAGTATCCAACAGGTATGCGAACGGCATTGAGACCGATACTGGCAATCTGCTTGATGTCGTCCTCTGTAATCCAAGTCTCCCAGTGTTTCTTGAAAGCAGCGTTGGCTTTTTCTTGGCCGATGCCTTTGACGCAGGCCCATTCGTCGTTGTAGGCACTGCAGCCCATGTTCTTCCATGATTCTTCGGCCATCCATCGCTCGATGATGAACTGTGAGCCGAGGTTGACGCCGCGGATTTTATCGTCGTTTGGAAGCCATCGTTCAGTGATCTTCTCACCGTTTGCCTTTGCAACAGCTACATAAAGTTAGTATGCATTCCGATGATTGCGTTGATTCACTAACCTCTAGACTGCGGAGTCCAGGCTTCTGCGGCGGCGAGAAAGAATGGCAATACTGATTTGAGATGCATGTTTAAGACAGGTATTTCCGTTCAAACGAAGTGAACCTTTATTTGACTGCACTTGTAGAGCTAAAGAAGAAACATTATACCGTTGAATGTCTTGGATATATATGTCGTCAATCAAGGTTCGCAAGGATTATACTCCATTCACATACCTGCGCAAATGGCCTGATGACAACGGAATACATCCGCCCGATCTCTCCATCCCATACCGGTCTATCAAGCATAGTTCCGCGATGGAGAACGGTCCTCCATCTGATTTGCCGGTCCGACTGATGGATCGTTTCGTTTTGGCATATGAAACGGTCGATCATCAACCTTGATCTTGAACAAATAGGACATTCGTCATTCCACATTCCTCTCGCTTGACTGTCCTGCTGGTTGGCTCGTGCCAGGATTGCAGGATGCAAGCAGATGAAGGACTGCGGCTGAGGGTTGGGGTTTCAGACGAACTCCACTAATAACCCTGTTGGTCTAATGAGAGCATTCCTCACGGTTCACATATCTATTTATTTGAGATGAAGCATGAAACCTTGACGCATAACCTTTCATTTGAGACGAAAGTTTAATGAATTGTCGCCGGTGGTTTATTGAGACCTACTTTCAGTGCTAAAGATTTCTTGTCCTGGGATCTTTTGTTGTTTCGTGGGGTGAGTGGACCGGTATGTTGGCAGGATGTGACGCTGCAAGTTGACCTGTCAATGGCCCATAGAATAACTTGTTCGAGTCACCATGCGAGGTATTTTTGACGTATGATAGTGCCTGCAACAGGAGAGTCCGCCTTGGCATCGGCGATGCGTGTGAATCGAGGTCTATCTTGCAGTGTGCTGGGCGGAACTGCTATCAGATCACCGTGAATAATGCCGGGAATTAGACCATGGTTGCCGAAAGAGGCAGGTCGAAAGATCATGGACCACGTGGGGGACATGAAGGGGTTTTCAGATGGCAGCTGATAATGAACTGGTGAGGCTGAATTAGTAAGGGCATATTACGCAGATAGTAACTGATCTAAAGAGATCCTAATGCCTTCCTCATACGGATAGAGGTCTTGGTGACTGTCGTGGAGACCGTCGCGGAGACTATTCAAACGATTGTTATATGAGATACTCGTTTATGCCAAATGACAAGTATCCTTTCTGATGCTGACTCAAGTTAGATCTCCAAGTGTTGAGAGCTAAGTTGGACATGAATTCTCAATGATCTCGTTGCTGGAGGTGAGCTAGAGCAACAGAGTCAATCTCACATATCTATAACTGAAAAGCCATCACTACGCAGTCTCAAGACATGGATTTTGGCCCTCAGGTTGAAATTACGTTGCAGAATATTACGTGAAGAGCACTGAGGGAATCCGTCAAGTTTGTTGCATGAAGAAACTTTCCTATTTTACTCTACCTTTACTTCTTCTTTTATGTTATCATGAGAGGACAGAGGACATACCCCTGTCAGTACAAATAATCCTGCCATGCAATCTGAAATGCCAGAACGTTCACATAATGGGCACTTGCTGTCCCTTATCAAGCCGCGGGACTTCGTGTTTGGATTGTCTTGGGGCATATCCTTCTCACAATGGAAATAAGCAGACGGTTCTGTGCTCGTTCAAGACCTAACGTTAGTAGAGCCTCCAGGGTTTCAGGATGTCTACGAATATTTGGCCGTCTTCAGCGAAGGCTGCGGCTGTCATGTCTCTGTCTGATGCCATCTGGACTTTGTTCCAAGAATCGTCCCTTATGAGCAGAAGACCAAATCAATCTCGGGAAGCCATGGATAGAGGCCTGATCTGGGCCAGATAGAAATAACTCGAGGAGGCTCGCGATACTTTTAAATATGGCCATCGGCTACGCGGCACAAGTACCGACATATGTTGCATCTTGAGACAGGCTTCCCCTCCTATTTATCCGAAAAAGACTACTATTCCAGTAAATACTTCGTGCGCTGTAACCTCACCCTACTCAACAATACTACACCGCGCCTAGCCACCTCCCAGAACAAGCCAATGACCCGTTATCCTTACCATTCACCTTATCAAGCCCCATTTTCGCCATTGCCCAACTTCCCAATATGTCAATAGTAGCGAAGCAAAAGCCGTTATAAGCGAAAAACTTGGTACAGTTACGGCAGTTCCTCTGATTAAAGTTTTTTCCCGCATGAATCGTAGAGAGGCACGGCTATTTAGCCTTGTTTATGAAACATTTACTAAGCAAATTTCGGTAAAGTACGTCGAGTTTCACGATTCGTCGATCTTTAACCAGATCCTATAGGACGCGGAATGTCTTCCTCCGAGAGTCGTCAATGACGTTTTGAATCTAATGAGTATAAGACATCGAACGATGTCCTCGTTCTCGAATCCAGATTTTTATCTCCAAAACGCGTAAGCTTAAAGAGGAACTCGCCGAGATTGCCGATACGGTTGGTTATCAGATGGAGATCAATAAAATGCGCCGAGTATAGGCCCGGCTAAATAACCGACGTCAATATTCGGGGTAGTAATATAATAGAGTCCGAATTAGGTCGTCCGGGTTATCCAATGCGTGTTTATCGAGTGAGATATTGGTTTTCGGAATGTGGTCTTCCGAATTCCTTGATCGGCGATACGATGTCTTGGAAGCCAACAAACACTCACTTACAGCGAGATAATCAAGATCGAGAATCGTCGATGGATTGTAAATTTGAGATAATAGAAGAAGTCAACTGACTCTTGGAATCTCAATGATCGGCATACGCTCCCGTGCTTCCAGGTATCTCAAAATCTCGGCTCCCACTCCGAAAAGGTCCAACTGCACTGTAACGCTGATCTGGCATGCAATTCCACCATAAGGTCTCAGCATGACATGCCAAGAGATGTTCATCGAGGTATGCAGTGAACGGAGCAAGCGGCTAGACGGGTAATCGGGCCTGTCCGAAACAGGACCCGGAAGCAGGCGGAGATAGTTAGGTTTTGACAGAGGTTTCTGGAGTGAGGAAATAGAGTTTCCCCGTGGGGACTAATGGGATGAATCACGATGGCCGGAGTCGAAGCGGGATGATGCAACTGAAGCATTGGGCGTATGGGTAGTAACCCTGTGATGGGATCTTTGTGTTGGTGTTACTTTGATATCCTGGTCGTGGTCTGGGCCCGCCAGCCTGGTTGGGCTCATGATGGCACGTTGATGTATAAAGCAGGTGTCATCCGCTGGCCTGTTCATAACACAAACTCAAAGCTATATCACCACTACTGCTCTATTCTATAAATGATCACTGGATGATCTCATCTTTGCGCAATCTGCCAATATTTTTGATATCCACTTTGAACATCCTACGATGAACCGTCAAGGGGCTAGTGGCAGTATGTCACTGCTAAACTCCCTCTCACTACTTCTGGCACTTCAAGTCAGCTCAACATACGCTCAAGGCCTTGAGGGTTATGGATTGACTTCATACGACCCTGTCTGCGCCGAAGCATGTCTTCGATCCTTTACTCCCTTGATGCTACCTTGCTCAAGCATGCACGATGGACACATGGCGACTCCACCAGCATGTCGAGCCAACGACACCGCTTTCTTGACATCCGTGGCTTGGTGCTTCAGTGAAAACTGTGTCGATGAAAAGTTGTCCAAGATTGAAGGGTATTGGGAGGAGTGGATTACAGGGAGCAAATTCGTTCCTGCGAAGTGGTCGTACTCGCAGGCTCTCATGGAGGTTGATCCTAAACCACCGCGGTATCAACTCAACATGACAGACAAGGTTCTCAACCAGACATCGATACTTGCACCGGTTGCGTATCTTAGTCAGTGGAACTCGCTTTGGGCGACGAACCATGAGATGATAATGGGAGCACGATATGGGTACGTTTCTTAAAGCCTCACTTAGCAGCTTGTTTAACATTGTAACAGTATCATTCTTGTTGTCATTTCCGTTGGAATACCGATTCTCATGACATGGTCCGGCTATCTCCCTCTCATCCCATCAATCTACGACAAGCTCAAACCATACATCCTCTATCCAAGCATGATCGGCACTTATTCCGTACGCCCTCTTCCATTCAAACTGGGCAATGCTCCCTCTGTTGGTCAAGGTCTATACATCGCCTTATTCCTTGCTCTGGTCGTTGTCTTTACCGCCATCGACTACGAGCTCCGCCAGCCTCATGCCAGGTTCATGGGTGAACGGCGAGAACTACTCGCTTATCTGGTCTACCGCACCGGCGCTCTTGCGTTCGCCTGTCTCCCACTGATCATCCTCTTCCCCTCGAGGAACAATCTCCTGTTGTGGCTATCTAACTGGTCACGTTCAACATTTATCCTGCTTCACCGATGGATTGGACGAACCTTTGCTCTACTGGGTGTTCTGCACGCTATTTTTGTCCTGGTTGGCTCAGACAAGATGGGCACTACAGACTGGAGACGCTGGGGCTCAGTCACAGTCATCTTCACTGTCATAACCTGTCTTGGAAGTGGACTCTACGTTCGAAAGGCCAACTACGAGCTTTTCCTGCTTATGCACATCCTCATTGCTGCGCTTGTCATTGTCGGATGCTGGTATCATCTCATGCTTCGGTACGCCTCTAATCGTCTTCATTCTCCCGGTTACACAACTGGACACGAGATCTGGCTTTACCTTGCAATTGCCCTCTGGGGTTTCGAGCGCCTTGTTCGAATCGTACGAGTAATCAGATTGGGTATTCTGAGATCCAAGGTCAAGGACATTGGAGCTGGTTACGTTCGAGTTGATGTACCAAGCGTTCGCTGGGGCTTGGATCCTGGAAAGCATGTCTTTGTCTACTTCCCAACGCTTGCTCCGATGCGACCTTGGGAGAATCATCCCTTCTCTGTAATTCCTACGGTTGCGCTTCAGCGACGTGGAACCTCAGGTACGCCTGGATCTCCAACCTCACCTGGAGCATCGTCGGGATTGGAGGATATCGAAAAGCCAACAGCTCAAATTGCAGTTGTCAGACAGTCATCCGCCTCAGCGGAGATCTCAGCTGGAGTGACACTCTTCATCAAGAAGTCAACCGGTATCACCAAGTATCTAGAGAGCCATGACCGCTTACTCACCTTCTTGGAGGGTCCTTACCCAGGCAGTGACACACGACAGGTCCTACGCTGCGACAGACTTCTTCTCATAGCTGGTGGTGTTGGTATCACTAGTCTATTTGCACTAATTCACAACCACTGGAACGTCAAGTTGGCATGGAGCGTCAAAGCAGAAGCTCGATGTCTCGTCAACGAGATTGAGCCGGCCCTCGATGCCGTGAATACTGCACAGACGGACATTAGAATTGGTTCAAGGTTCGATGTTGCTGCTCTCATTGATGAAGAGGCATCCGCTGGCTGGAAGAGAGTTGGTATTGTGGTGTCAGGTCCTGGAACCCTTTGTGATGACGTTCGAGCTGTTGTTGCTGGTATTGGACGCCACTCCAAGACTGTGTTTGAGCTTGAGGTGGATGCCTACTCCTGGTGATGTCGATATGGTGTTAGAAGCGTGAGAGGAAAAGACACGTGGTGATTTGGATGTTCCTATTTCGGTAATCGTGCATCATGTTTATGGTATCATGCCAATTACGTACTAGATAATTTACTACATTGCCAAAGCCAAGAATCTTGCTTAAACGCACTTGAATAAGATCTGCAATGTCCCCAGTTGTGACTTATGAAGCCCCGTGCCAACGGTCTGGCGCAATACTCGTTGCATCTTTTCTTTTTCTGCGGTTGCTTCGGCTTAGTCAATCCCAGATACACCTTTAATATTGCCTAAACGGAACCCAGGCCGTCTGTTCCTTGGCTTTCATCACAAGGTCGTCGCAGCACGACATCAACATGCCTGATGCTCACAAGTCATGCAGAATGGCGTCTTATCTCTTCTTCCTACTTCATCCCCGGCCTCATGAATCCTCCGGAGGCCTTCCGATCGATCTTCGGCGCGGCCGGCTCCGTTATTTTACAAACGGTTACAAATCCAAGTGGGATACTCCGAGTGATGAAGGCTGTGAGAAGTCGAACCATTGTCAGCATTGAGATAAGAAGTAGGGTCACAGTCAACATGACTACATGCCACGTGCTCGAACCTTTTAGTCCCGTATCACGGTTCTTGGCTGTCCCGAGCGTGCTGCATGCATACGTGGGCAGGTCCAAAGATTCTGCCGCATATGCAGGTGAGATAATGCAACACCAACCCTCTATAGCCCGCTCACTGTAACACTACTGTGTGCCTCGATCATCCCACTTCGGGCTGGACCGAGAAATCTGGAACCTTCCGGCCTTTTTGTGTGAAACGAGAAGAGTATACAGGCCAAGGTTCCATTGGATACCACCATAGAAGTGATGGCATGTATACTTCAGGTGTTAAGCCAATAACGTCACAAGCTATTGGGTGTCCGGGCTCGGGCCAATTACAGTGTCTGAAGGCATTTTTGATAACACAACTGACGGCCTTAATGGGGATTTTCTGTTTCCTTTGACTCGCGGCCAGCCTTAATAAGCTAGTTCACAATACTCTACAGACCGAGCTCCTTCAAGAATCTATAATCTTGTGACAAGGATGGTTTACTAGCAGATGATTAAGTTCAGATAGAGTATCTTAAGATGGAAAGTAGTTTGGAATTAAGAGTATTGACAATGTCTCCAATCAATCAACAAAACAGCTTAGAGCCCGCACTCTCTCTTAAAAGCTCGCGTGAATGGCTGTATACTGAGGTTCTTTTTTTCCTTTTCCTTAACATCATGCCTCTCGAGATTGATCACACCAAGCTCCAGTGATGAATCGGCCGGGGCTCTTAGTACCCAGTGGGTACTACCTACAGGAATAAGAACAGGATCTTAGTCGGCCATTTAGAAGGATGATCAGTATTCGTTTACTAGCGGTGCCAGTCAATCCTTGACCCAGACTGCCGAGCGAGTAGTAGAGCTTTGAACCGGTTCTTTGGTCCATGGTTTGCAGTAAGTTTCTGGCAGCAGAAAGCTTGCGGGCTTGTATACTTTGTCTGGGTTTTCTTTTGTCGTGATGGTACAAATGTAATAGAAAAGGAATATCGTATGACCAGACAAGTAGCCCGCCAAAGGTTGTTGTATCTGAATGAGATCTAAACAAATTGTTCGAGACGAAACTTGAGGTACTTTTGGACATTTTTGGGATGTGCGCCAAGATCTTCACCAGACATAGAGTGAGCAGTGCTTGCTCAATACATTTGTATCAAGACGACCGTCCCACCCGCTTCAACCATCTTTTTAGGTCAAACTCCCCCTCTTGTAAATCCCTTGGATTCCCGACGAACATGAAAACATGGCCAAATTCTTCAGCAGGTTCCTTTCCATCAGTATACTGAATAAGACATGGCTTGGCTCTGTAGCTGTTGGTCTCATACTCCGCCAATCTCTTCGCATGAGCAACGGACTGCACATAGCAGACAGCACCACTGACTTGTGCATCCTGCGGGCCCTCTTGCAGAGCGGGATACTGTCCCCAGAGTTTCTTCGAGTAACCCACGATCTTGGCGGGTCGTAGTTTGGGTTTTTCTTTCAGTCTGAGGACATCGGCTAGCATTTTTGGATCCATCAATGTTCCGTAGACGAAGTACGGCCCTGTAGGCGGTTCGAGGAGATTGGCTTGGCCTGAAGGACGGTGGAACCAGTTTTCCGGCGCGCTTCTCACTTTTAATGCGAAGGGGGATTTTTTCGAATTTTCATTCTGGAGAGGAGGCGGCAGCGGAGGCGCCGGTGGTGGTTGACGGCGTGGGTCATCAGACATTATATGCGAATCACAATCAGCAGCCGCAGTGAGATATCGGCGCATCAAGATGGCTAGAAGTTCCTAGGTTAATGATCGGACAGTTTTTTGCCCCTGCAGAGTTACAGATATTTGCGCAAGGCTGGCAGGAAAACGGCGAGTTGCTGCCCAACAGCTGTGAATCTGTCATCACTGTGATGATTAAGCAACAAATGCTACGCTACAGGGTAACCAAGACACGGATCGCCGGTGTACAAAGCAAACAAGCGTCATGTTTTTATTCTCCCTGTGACAATGAATTAAATTTACTTGATCAAATCTATGGCGCAACGCCTCCATGTCAAGTCATCGTTAACGATTGAATTGCGGGGTGATGTTGAGCTTTTGGCGGTCAATGAAGTAAAATGCCACCATTCCAAAGCTCAGCTAACTACGCCGACGCTAAACCGTCTTCCGCACCGGCATCGCATCACCATCCTCAAAATAGCTCCAGTCTGTGCGTGCACGCGCGACATTCGTCTATCGTAACAACCGCTGCTATTGATCGTCGCTGTACAACACATTGAGTTCCGCCCGGAACGGTGCGCTCAAAGTCAAAGCGGCGGAGGCCAATTCACCACCAAAATGACCTTTCAACGGCGAGCGATGAAACGGTCCAGATTGAATGCACGCGCCCTGTAAACAACAGCGCCAATTTAGAGTTTGCCGTTCCCAGTTTTCGTTAATTACCTTAGGTAGACAATACGACGCTGCTACGCCGCAGAAACAAATGACCGTCAATTACAACGCTCGTCTTCATCTGAGACAGCGCAAGGTCCCCTGCATGTCAAAATGCAAGGATCGGCGACCGTTTTGCACAACGATCAGACTTGACAGTGACGAAATGAGGATTTTTCAGAGAATGAAAGAGAGAAACCGTCTCCGGTTAACCATTGAAGTCGGCGCCAAACGATTCCCGTTACACGATAGCTCGGTCGTTAGCTCAACAAGCCCTAGTCTTGATCCTTCAACAGCATCACGCCCTCCGGCCACTCACGAGGGATTTGAATGAACCCCAGATCCTTTCCCTTGGGTACACGACCCCGTTCCCCGCAAACCCGGCAATTCGCCTCCCCCAACCCCATTCCCTCCCCTTCGTCTCTCTTCCTCCACAAACGCTCCCTCTCCATGACATGTAACAAACACCATGAGCAGGCATGGCATCGTCCTCGGACGCAGTCCTCACGCTGGCATCGACTGCTATATGCGTCGCCCTCATCGTAGCTAGGTGTCTGTACCGCCTCATCTTCCGCTGCCACATCCACAGAACATGCCACCGCCGATGGCGCATCGACGACTTTTACATGACCATCGCGGTGCTCCCGCTCATTGGGCGCGCCGTGTGTATACTCCTCTCGTTCACGCTGAATCCGGACCATACGTATGATCCTGCGACGGAGGCGGAGGCGCAGACTTGGGGGCAGAGTGTGCAGAGTATTGATGGGGATAGAGAGCTTTCGCATAAGCTGCTCATACCTGCGAGGATATTCTACGCCATGTTGTATGTGGACCGATATGTTTGAGAGGGTATTTGCTGATTTGGATAGTTTGTGGTGTTTGAAGCTGGGGCTGTTGGCCTTTTATTCTCGCTTCATTGATGTCTTTCGCTGGGGCAAACCCGTCACGGATGCGCTCTGGTGGTTCATCATCGCCACCTTCATCGCAGTCTTTATAACAATCCTCGCCGAATGCCGCCCTCTATCACTGTACGTTCTACTCCCATATTGTCTCTAGGCATAGCTAACGAAGTGATAGAATGTGGGCGCTTAATTACGATGACACGAGTAAGCTGCGGAAAACTTTTCGCCACCATGTCAGCTAACATTTACCTCACAGAAGTCGCATGCAATCGCGCCGTCGGCAACCTGATACTAATGGCGGTTTGCAACATAATAATAAACATTGCGCTCATAATTCTCCCGTTTCCGATGCTTCGACATCTACGTCTCGATATCAAGGAGAAACTACAGCTTGGCTTCTTGTTCAGCGTCGGCGCTGTGCTGGTAGCCATTACGATCCTCCGCCTCCCTCTCATCCTCAACGAATCCGTGTCTCAACGATCCCGATCAATGGTACTTTCCCCTCTATTTGGTATTATACTTTTATTAACGTGTGGTAGTGGGCTTCAATTGAGATTCTCTGCGCATGCATCGTCTCCAACACACCCTTCTTCTACGCTCTAGTCAAGGACATGAAACGACAGCACGACGACCGACCGGAACGATCACCGTCGAACGCTACAAATCCAGGTGACTTTGACTTTTACGATCTACATAGTTTGCCGTCCTCAGCGGGTGTGCACATGCCTGCGAGATCATCGCCTGATACGTCGAAATGTACAATACGGTATTTGGAGAATGTTTGAAGGGAGATGTTGGAAAGAGCTGATGGTGGGATAGTTAGTTAATGATACCCAACACGAGAGATATGTTTATGAGGCTTTAATCGCGTGATTGTTGCTCTTCCGATTGTCGAATTGATGATCGGACGAGCGGATGCATTGATCCGACCGGGCGCCGCGGAATCATCGGCCAACTGCGATGTCGCATACTGCGTGATGAACCGCGAATATCTTGATGGTAAAAGCGACCATGAATATACATCAATTATTCGGACACAATCGATATATAATTAGATAGACTTTAATTGAGTTTATTTAGGCCGAACTCTCTTAATTCTGCCAAGGTTGCATCTCCGTTTAATCGGCTCCAGGCTGTTCTTGGCCCGCCGTGATCGGCAGTAGGTTCTATCCTTCAACGAGGTTTCTTATGATACGCTTCACTCAAGAGTCTAGTAAACTTATAAAAGTACACACTATTACGTATAGTCGTCGTCCTTTTAAAGCCTTAAACTTCTCAAAAACATAACGGTTCTCGATGATCAACCATAAAATCAGCGTCGCTGTAAATCCAATACAGTGGGGCTGTTGTCGCGCCAACCCCACGACTCTGTGACATCAGCACTCCATCTTCAAGCATCAATCTCCAAAAATGCCCATCAAACGAATCCATCATCAAATAATGCCAAAACCACGCCAACATGCTTGAACAGCGTGTAGCATCGTGGCTCGCCTCACTTCCTGACGAATACACCCCCTCCCCCTCCGAAGCCCTCTCCAAAACCCCGAAGCGAAAGGCAGCGCTGCCTAGTCCGCCTACTTCAGACTCAATGGAGGGAACAACTCCCAAGCGCCGCCGTCTCATCGATCCGGATCGTACGCCACGCGCTGCAAATCTTCCTCCTCCTTCATTAACTGGTTCATCCGCTTCGTGGTCTGAATCTGGTGAGGGATCGCGCTCGAGTTCGCCGAAGAAACAAATGCTTAGGTTGAGGCTGGAAGAAAGAGGGCTTGAATGCAGACAACTAAATGTTGACACAGCGCCTCCGGTCATATCTAATCTTCTTGATACGATTCAGGAAATTGGAAGTAGGATCGAGATATTGCCTGCCGATAAGAAGAGTGCTATTCTGGACAGTCCATTTTTGAAAGAACAGAATGCGCGCTTGTGGAGGTTTGCGTTCAAAGAGGGTGACGATACGCTACCGGGACGAGTTCCTCTGCCGGAGGAAATAGTTCAAATATGCAATTATGCGCGTCACTGTCATGATACGAACCATGAAGAGGCAGCTTGGAATATGGAAGTGCATCATCGTCTTCTCCAAGCTATCTTGAGAGAACCCGACGCTTCAACAGCCGCGTCTCTCAACTTTACTTCCTGGTAAGCTTCCCAATATCCGGTATCACCAATCCCTAGCTAATTGGTTGTTAGCACCACTGCCCGCCCACATCGCCGCTTCGTACCCTACTCCTCGACAGCCAAAATGGTCGACTTCTGCCTCTACCTCAATCCCACCGACGCCCCCGCCCTCCAAGCTCTCGGCCGTCAAACCCCAACCCTCACTGTAAACCACACCGACTTCGCGCCGCTACAATTATCCCCTATAGTTCTGAGCATCGAGACTAAGCGTCCCGGCAAAGAGCTCGACGCCGCGCAGCTCCAAATGGGGGTATGGCACGCAGCGCAGTGGTCTTTCCTCCGCTCCGTTATTGGGCTTACACCACAGCCCTTGACAGCAGAGGAGGAAATACAGCGGAATCAGAAAGCAAACGAGGTTTTGGGACAATTGGGGTATATACCGGGGATTATCGTGCAGGGTCATCGCTGGCTCTTTGTGTTTTCGACGTTGGAGGGGGATAAGACTGTTCTTTGGACGGAGAGGCAGTTTGGTACGACGCAGAGTATTCTTGATACATATGCCGTTGTCGCGGGGATAAGGGAGTTGGCTAGATGGGCGAGGGATGTTTACGTGCCTTGGTTCAGGGCCAATGTCCTTGCTGGGTTTCAGTCTACTGAGGTTGGATGAGGCTACAAGAAGACAGTTTGGGATGATGGGGGATAGACTTCGCAAGCTATTTGAACCTGGAAAGGCAGAGAGAGTTTGCTGAGCCTATCTCCAATTACACCAGACCTGTCTCGGTGTTTTTACTATCCAGAATCGGGGCGCGCTGAGGGCGGAACTCAGGATCGCTTGTCGGCCCTCCACGTCTATGGGTCAGCCTTCGCAACGATTGATCCAGTGGCTGGCACTTCGAAACTTGGCCTACAAAGGCTCCAACATTCGGTCAAGATCAATCGCACGGGTTGTGACAACTCGCCACCACAATAGGCCTCCCGACTGTTCGAAGCCATGCATCGAAAGACATGATGGGGCGTCACCGAGAATGATTACAGACACTCAATGTCCGCAACTCCCGCGTATCCGCCGACCACTTCGAGACGATCGACCCTACCAGTCGCCGACGCTCCGTCTACCAATGTTGTCTGTGCAGACTGTCTAAGACATCGCAAAATGCATCCTTGCGCTGATGTAACTGTCTGATCCCGACGACTCGAACCAAGCCACGCCGCTTCTCCATGCCACCGCCGACTTATCCATAATAGCAGGGACGAACATCGTCTTTCTCAAGCGATCGACGGCCGATTCCGAAACGAACAACAAGCTCGCGAGTCGCATCAAGTCTGGAGCCAATGAGTACTTGAGCTAAAGACTCCATTACACGGCTCAAGCAAAGATTGAGGTCTCTATGGACCTGCATATCAGCCTGTCAATTGCTGATTGAGTTCACTGGCTGTGCGCTTGTTTGTGGATAGCCACGATCGCCATGCAAAGAGGGCCAGCTGCTCCTGTGAGACCAATATTGGACGCGACACGCCATGCTAGGTTCTCTGTGTCAGAATAAGCTCTTAGCCACAAGTCTCAACTGCAAATAACACTTCTAGCCCACAACTTAGACATCAATGCGATACGCCATGCAAGAGTGTCTCACCAGGGCCAAGAGCAACAGTTCAAAGTCAAACATAGTCTCAATCAATACATATTGACAGCTTGCATAACTTCGTAATCATTATCCCGCGCTACGACACCAACGGCCACCGACGTAAATCCCTACAAACCTCCATCCACGTACACACATCCCCAGACATACCCTCCGCCTCATCCCTCCTCCTCCAAACCTCCACCAACACCTCCTTCGCCGCCCTATAACTCTCAAACCCACTCCTCCCAAACCCCTTATCCAACCACTCCCCAATATCCCTCCTCTGTCTCGCCCTCGCCTCCGCCCCCGCTATGAACGCAGGCCACGCCGTCCCTGGCCCAAGCAGATTATTCCTCTCCAAAGCCTCATCAAACGCATGCAGCGACTCAACAACGTCATTCACACTATCTTGCAGCACCAGGGGATTCACGTTGCGGATGCGGCGGTAGAAGAATATTACCAGTGCTGAGGCTAGGGCGCGTACCATGTGCATGTGTGGTGTTCCGCCTGGGGCGCTGGGACTGGCGCTCATGGTTGTGTTCTCGCTGTGGCGCGAGCGGAAGAGACAGACTGCGTTCTCGAGGTATGAAGCGCGCGGCTGTAATGCCATGAGGGCTTCTGCGTCGGACTTTTTAGAAGTGGACAGACGATCTATCACGTTGGCGAGGCGTGTTATCTGTGATACCAAACTAAGCCACGTCTCTGGAACGCCGTAGATCTGCATATACATATTCTCATGATCCTGCGACGCATCCGCGAGGTGAATATCTTTAATATCGCGCTTCGTCTTTTGCCCGTGAAGTTTTCGCGGTTCGAGATGCAGGAAATTATCGAGTGTCATGTCGGGATTGATAGAGCGAGAGGCTGTCGTGCGGAAGGGTGTTTCGATGGCGTGGTTCTCGTCGAGGTATACGTTTAGACTCTCGGAGACGATGCGCATCCAGGCGTAGATGTTGTGGAGGAGGCGGGCGCGGCGGGATATACTTGGTTTGGTGAGGCCGCGCCAGCTTATGAGGCGCTCCATTTCTGTGAGACACCAGCGAGTGTCTGTTTCGTTGCCGGAGAGAAGCTACTATTGTCAGTTTTTGTGGTGGTTTGTGGTGGTAGGGGACGTACTGCTGTTGCTAACACGGCACTTATGCCCATCAGTTGCTCCTTGTACTTTGCCTTATGCGGCCCAGGCTGAGATTCCTTTTCGAGGCTGACTTTAAGATGTTGTTTCGCAGCCTCGTATGTTCGAGCTGAGAGTGATTTCCAATCATCACCAGGTCGAGCTAGATTCGGAAACGTGATGGGGTTGAGGGAGAGGTGGAATGACGAAACAGCTATCAGAGCGTAAAAGGTCGCCAGATTCGCACGCTTGATCTGATCTCTATCCACATCCAACATCGTCAACTCGCTCAGCGTCATTATAGCAGAAGGGTAGTGAAGAGTCTTCCAAGCTGACTTTTCATTAATAGGAAGAGACCCCATCTGGCTGATGACATCGTCGTTGAAGTGCTTCAGAAGAAGAGGTGCGTCCATCATGAGATCAAGCTGCGGCCACGAAACGTCATCGCTCGCTGGTTCAAAAGGCATCATTTCTAAAGATTCAGAGAAGCTCATGTTGGATTCGTTAGGCCAGTTGAGATCCATGGGTAAAGTGTCGTAGGGGAGTTGAGGTGGATTGTCGAGAACGCTGACGTCCCAGGTGAATAAATCGCCCCAGTGCAGAAAATCAAGGGATGTTGTTGAGAAGTCATTGGAGTCGATTTCGTTTTCGATGGTATCTGAAAAGTCTTGGGTTTGGTTCTCGGAAAGAGTGTCGAGATCCATGTCGTTGAATGAGACGTGGTCTGAGGGCGTTGTAGCCGATTGACTTGTTTCGAACTTGAAGACCTGAAAAGGACCAACTTCGCAGGTATTCGCTGTATCATCTTTAACATCCAGCCCCTTAGACTCTTCATCAATCTGATTCAAAGCAGCCGTCACCGTCGACGGAACATTCGTCACAAGAGCATTACTCATAATCTCCCTATCCTCCTCTACAAAATCAGCCCAGCCCAATCACCAACACAATTCACTTACCAGTAAACAAATGCCTTCTCGAATACTGCTCCGCCCCAACATCAGCAATCTGCGTAGGCTGCCTATCATAAACCTCCCTCCCCGTCGAAACCAACCATCTCAGCGCCGGCGTGAAACCCTCACAGGTCAAACCCGCCTGCTTACAGCGATTACATCTCGGCAGAGACTGGTCACACTTGAGATGACGTTTCCGACATGTCTTGCACCCGCCGAAAGAGTGCGTTCGTCTGGATTTGGTGTTGGACATACTAATTCGTTTGAGTCGTGGAAGAGTGGCAGGGAGTGAGGGTTTGTCTTAAGAGGAAGGGGATCGGGATTGCTTGCTTTTTTGGGAGGGGGGCTTATCGGCGAGGGCGATGGGGATTGGCGAATTAGAACTTTGGGAGAGAATTGGAGGTGTTTGATAGGTTGAGAGAGGGAGCTAAAGTGTTCTAGTGTGGCTCGAAGCTTCGATGTTGCTTCTCTCCGCGTGATGGGCGATAGTGGCATTTTTGGTGGAGATTTGGGGAAGACAAGACAAAGGGCGTCAGTCAGTTGAAGTAGTGGATACCAGACATGTTCTGGGTCATCCACTTTATCTGAGGATGGTATTCATGGACAATTAGGAGTAGCAATGCTGGAACTTCAAAAGAGAGGAGATAAAGTTCTAGAGGGCAAAACTGGCAGTCTGTGACAGCCAAGAGGCAACTATGGGATGACTGCCACGTAAAAGATTAAGCTTTCAGCTGGCAACACAAAGCCTAGTCCGATCAGTGGAATCCCGATCATGCAGATAACTGGCATCAAGAGAATACTGTAGTAAATAAATTCCGCTATGCTATAACTATCACAATCTGTTCATACCCCTCCATTTTAAGCCTTGGCCTCAGCAGAGAACAACTTCTCAATACGGCGGTTATTCCACTCCCAAGCAGTTACATCCTCATACTTACAAGGAACACCCTCCTCAATAAACTCCTTCAGCGGGAACAAAGACGCACTTCGGTTAGGCTTAGCAAAGTAAGCAATAGAGTATCTCTCAGGAATGACCTGCTCGCCATCCCCGACCTTGATAGAAGGAGGATACGTGACGCGATGGCACGCAGCCTTGAACGTATCATTCGTCAAGCGCTGCAGAGAATCACCGATGTTGAGGATAATGTCGGTGGGAGAAGCTGACTCCACGTTGTTGAATGTTCCGAGATTCTCTTGGTCCTCGACCTGAAGACCGCCGACAGAGTCTTGGAAAAGCATGGTGATGGTTCCGAAATCTGTGTGCTCTGCGATGCGGGTTGCTGTACCGTCTGCAAGTTCTGAGGCAGGAATGGCAGGGTAGTGCAAGATTCGAAACTCATTCTCCGCACGGTTATGCAGCGCCTTCAAGTGATCAGGAGAAACACCAAGAGCAATAGCAAGAGCCTCAAGAAGCTGCATCTCCGTCTTGAACGCCATCTCATAAAACCCCTCCATGAAACTCCTAAACCCCGGCAACTCCTCCTCCGGAACCCAAATATTATCAACAAGCTCATCAGTCGCCGATCCAAAATCCACAGTCTCCTTGATATCACGAGTCTTTAACGGTCCAAGCCCCTTTTCGTAACCGCTAATGTTGGCGACGTTTTCCTGGCCGACGAAGGAGTATCCGCGGTTGGGGTTTGCTTGGGGAGGGTGCTTGGCGAGCATTTTTGTCTCGAGGGGGAGGTTGAAGAAGCGCTTTGTTTGGAGGAAGAGTTCGTGGATGGAGGTGGAGGGGATGGGGTGGTTGATTAGTTTGACGCCGCCGCGCTTTTTGAGGAGGCGGAGGAGGGAGTCGCAGAAGTCTTGCTTTTGGGAGGGGGTGCCGAAGAAGAGGGACATGTCGAGGGTGTCTGCGTTGACGGCGGCCATTTTGAAGGTTATAGATGAGAAGATGGGGAGAAGTGTAAGTGAAGTCAAAGACTGTTAAGATGATTGTGTTGTGATTGTGAGTGATGAAGTCTATTTGGTGCTGAGATCGCGACAGTTTATATACACGAATCTTTCGGAAACTGTTACTCCTTTCCCCAGACCTATAGCTTCCATTTTCATCATCATGATTTAACACTTAGTCTACATCTTCAATTCCAGAAGCATGTCAGTTTCCCAAAGAGTATAGCAAACAGCTATCAGTCAATGCCGGGCTAAGCCGTCAGCACAACAGCCCGGAAGTGCCGAAACACCATCAAGAAAGATAGTGATCCCGACAGCGAGACTAGACTATCCCCAAATACAGAGTTGGAGTGACGGCTATCGTCGCTGGAGTCGAGATAAGAATGAATGGTCTTCCCCACAAGCGAGTTGGTTGTTGGTGCGTGGGGAAGAATTGAGGGACCTGCAATAGGCAGGAGATCCCGAGGTGACCTGATTGGCTGACTCGTTGCTTTGCTTACCCTAGACCTTTCGTTGCATTGAAGTTAAATGTTAAATAAATATATCGCCAACCGTCGGAGAGGCTATCAGGTGTTTAAAAAATGATTATCGCGATAGTAAGGAAAGTTCAAGCCCATAAGCTATATCTTATCGTTCATAACTGACACAGCCGTTAGAGTCAGCCCGACTGTTTCATTACCTTACTTGGACCACCAACCATGACGTGCAATCTATCCAGCCCTCTCACCAGCGGGCTCAACCTGCAATGGCTCTGACGTTTCACCATCAACAGAAACATCGCACCGGCCTCCAATCATTCTACCCCGTGACATGATCGACAGTGTCTATTCTTGGCAGTGGGATTCCAACGGTGGGATGCCGGATCGTGCCGACAAAAGGGTATGAAGGTCCATGCCCGACATTGACGGGGTTCATGCGCCGGCAATTCCGGGATAATTTGATCCGGAGGCGTACTCGCATGACAAAACAGGAGGTCGCGCAGGAGGTACGTGGGACAGAATTAATCGCCTTTTTTATCTGATCTTGTCATCTCAATTGTGATGTTCACGGGAATGCGGTTGGCTGTGATATTCTCCGAATGGTGTTCTTACGCGGGTAATACGCGACGCGCCGGGACCGCGAGACTCTTCCCTTCAGAGATGCTTTTGTGTCCAAACATCCTTCATCGATTATGTAAATTGAGTAAAAAGTTCCGATCATCGTCCGTACGTGATCCAATCCCATCCATCACAGCCATTCGTGTTCGCGATACCCTCCAATACCTGCCGAGCGGTTAAACCAGAATTCTCCCGTCCTGACTCCTCAGTGAAGATCCCCCGGCCCTTTGGAACGGTAGTTAACCCACTGTAACCACAACACGGCAAAACCGGACCTTTTTGGATCATTTCTACCCAGAGAATCGCCCTCACTGTGAAATGAGATGAAGTCTATCACCCATAAAGTTCCCGTATCTTCAATTGTACCGTAGCATCATACGCGGCACAGTAGCATTTTAACCACCAGTGGCAACGCCATCAGATCTATCCTCTCTCTCGGTAATGTAAGCGACAAGTCAATGACGTACCAACCACGGCTCAGCCAACGCGTCGCCGTCCCCCCCCTAAACATGAGACAGAAGCACGAACCGTAGCTCGGCAGATGCGGAAATGACAGGGACGCTTTCTAGAAGCGGGGAGTCAAAGGGAATAAACTTTGCACTAGCGCTTCATCTCAGGGGATTTTAACTGCCGCTGCGACGGGCGCTGGGAGTTGAGGCTTAATGCTGCAGGCTGAGGGCTCATACTGGTACGTTTTTTATTGCGATGCGCCGAAATTGTCCAGAAAGCTTATTAGAGTAGCATTGTAATGCAACGACAGACATATATATAACCCACTGCTTACCCCCCGAGTAATTAACCGACTCTCATCACTCTCACTCATTTCATTTCTTACGCTCTTTTTTTTATTCTCGGTAAAATTAACATTAACATGCCGTCCCTCAAAGCCATCTCGGCCTCGCTTGTAGGCCTGCTGAGCCTTGGTAGCGCCAGCGTCATCCCCCCTGTTAATAGTGAGGGGTACTTGGTTGCGTCGACCTACTTTGCGGGGTTCCACGCCAATAGGGGATTTCCTGTCTCGGCTATGCCCTGGGACAAGTACACTGATGTGAAGTATGCGTTTGCTGAGACTACGCCTGATGGATCCCTCAATGTTTCTGGGTCGCAGCCTGAGAACATTCCTTGTTTTGTCAAGGATGCCAAGAAGCACAATGTCAAGCCTCTCATCTCGATCGGCGGCTGGGCTGGAAGCCGATTCCTGTCTAGCAACATCGACGGTGCCAAGAACCGCACTGTTTTCGTCAAGAATGTCATCAACTTTGTTGAGAAGTATGGCTTTGAAGGCTTTGACATTGAGTAAGTTCAACTCTCAAAGGGATTGGAATCAATCGACTGACGGAATCAGCTGGGAGTACCCTAACCGCCAGGGTCTCGGATGTAACGTCATCAACGACAATGATACCGCCAACCTTCTTGAATTCTTCAAGGAGATTCGCAAGGACCCTAAGGGTAAGAACTACTACATCACCGCCGCTGGATCCGTCTTCCCCTGGAACGGCAAGGATGGCACAGCCTCCAAGGATGTCAGCGGCTTTGCCGATGTCCTCAACTACATCATGCTCATGGTACGTAACTTTCCCCTACAACCTCATCTATACTAACAGTTCAGAACTACGACTACTACGGCGCCTGGTCCGCAGTCGCCGGCCCCAACTCTCCTCTCTACCGCAAGTGCGATCCCCGCAACGACCAAGGCGCCGCCGAGGACTCCATCACCCAGTGGACCGGCGCCGGCATGCCCGCCTCCCAGCTCGTCCTCGGCGCTCCCAACTACGGCCACGGCTTCAAGGTCAACAGCACTTCTGCGTTCGGCAAGAGCAAGAACCACAAGCTCCAGCTGTACCCCGCCCAGAACTCTACCGATCGCTTCCAGGGAAGCAGCTGGGACAACGATCCTCGCATCGATGCTTGCGGTAACCCCAGCCCTCCTGGAGGCACCTATCCTTTCTGGAGCTTGATCAAGGAGGCTCACTTCCTCGATGCCAAGGGAAACCCTGCTTCTGGTATTGCTTCTGCTTGGGATAACTGCAGTCAGACAGTAAGTCATTTTCACCTGGAATTATGGATATGGACTAACTTGAGTAGCCTGTTCTTTATGATGCCAAGCGTGAGATCTACGTTAGCTACGACAACGCTGCTTCTTTCTACGCCAAGGGCAAGTTTGTTCTTAAGCACAAACTTGCTGGATTCGGTACCTACGAGGCTGGCGGTGATTCCAACAACATCCTCATCGACTCTATCCGATCTGCTGTTGGTCTGCACTAAGCTGCAGATGCAATGGGCCTTGTGCTTTGACTTGGTGTGGATTTTAGACTGATGGATTGGCTTTGATGGTCTTGTTAACACATGCTTAGAGAATCTCCTAGCTTAATGAAACTTTCACTTCTTGAAACCAATCTATTGAATATGAATGCGTTGATAACTATGAAATGTTGAAGTAGATAAACCAACCAAGAGGCATGTTGTGAAAAGAAGAAAAGAAGAGAATATGTTAGGCTCGCTATGGCTGCCACTCCTGATGCTTATCCATTTAGCTAAGTCCGAGATTCTTGCCGCGTAATATTAACTTGTTCAACAGCGCTTGTGAGACCCCGCATGAACAGTAGCCTCAACAAAATCATGCCCAATATCAAGTCTAATACCCTCAGGGTTCGTAATCTCCGCTCCTTCATCTGCAAACAGTTAGCACTCTTCCCTCCCAAAGCACATCGTCGGTCAAGACTTACACCACGTATGATCAGCCTCAGGATGCGGTCCAACAAGTCCAACCGAACCCTTCCCATAAGGTGTAATCGAAGCAGCAACATCGCCATTCGCCGAATACCGTCCGACGATCTTTCCCGGCTTACTCGCGTCCATGCCCCTAATCACAACACCATCCTGGAAATACAACCATCTCTTATGCTCTGTAGTTCCCGACTCAAAAGTCCAATCAACATTGATGACCGTGTCTTCCTCGCCCTTGACCTGTGCCTTTCGACGCTCAATCTCCTGCTCCGTATCAACGCCCTTGGGAAGAAGATTATATCCGTTAACTGGTCCAGCGAGATAAGCACCGAGACAGAAACCAAGATAGTGACCGCCAGATTTGACGAATTCTTGGATTGCTTTTTCGTATTTCTTTGTTGAGCGGTATGCTTTGCTCCAGTTTGGGCCGCCGCCGTGGGCGTACACCGTTGCGCCTTTGAGAGCTTCAATCACGTCGATTGGTTCATTGGGACCAGCGAAGACGACTTCGAAGTTGGAGGGGGAGGAGACGAGGAGATCGCGTACGCCTTCGGGACAGCCTTCTGATGAGGCTGGGCCGCGGTATACGACTGCTTTGGGGCGTGCTTGTGCGCCTAGAGTGGCTGATACTCCGTAGGAGATGATGGCCATTGCGATGGAGACTGGGCTTCTGAAGTGCATGGTGTTTGAGTTGAGTGATTGTCGTGCTTGTAAATAAGAGTGATAGTGTTGATCTGAATTCTGACGCCTCATCAGTGTAAGTGGTCTGCTGGCATATTTATATCCAGAATGCCTCTGATCAGCATTCCAGACAAGTTGCCTCCCGCATCTCGGCACAGAGACGGCACGACATGGCGTACATCTCATCAAATAGCTTTTCAAAGTGCGTACAGATCCTTAATATAAGCAAGCTCTCAGCCGCATTGACAACCAACATCAGCCATGATTCGCTAGCGCTTCCATGTCAGCGTCTGATTAGACAGCGCGTACAAACACTCCCCACTTGGTGACATGCTCCAACCCTTTCAATGGCCCGCCAAAAGTGCACGCATCAAGATTCGGAACTTTCCCTTGAGCTCTTTGGCCGAAACACCAACAACGCTCCGTCACTAGCTGAAGGTCCTATCTCAGGCCATCGATCCGTCTGCAACCCAACAGCCCTCAGCACCATGTCATTCTCCAGAAAATCCGCCAACTGCCCGCTATCCCAAATTATTTCCCTCCTGCTCTGCGCTCTCAACATGAATATAATCCTATGTCGGACATTTTCATCCGTGCAGTACACGTAGAGTTGGAATAAAGCTGCTGTAAGGTCGATCTTGAGACCGAAGCGTGGTCGTGATGGGTTACACCATAGTTTCTCCAATTGATCGAGCAGAATATTGCACTCGGCGGGATCAAGATGAGCTTCGACGTCTTCGTCGACGGAGGATTGCTCCTCGATGAGGAGTTCCCATAGTTTATGCTGTATCCGCAGATTAAGTACTTTTTCAGTGTCAATAGGCTCCTTGCCAGCTGATAACTTCTTGATCAGAACTTCAAACTGGCATTGCCATGTTTGTACGTTTTCTCGTAATATCGACCATTGCGTGTTACACTCTGATTCTTCATTCTCCCATTCCTGATCAAGATCCCAAGAAATATGATTCACCATGTCGTCAAACTTATTCATGACATCTTCTGCTTCATCGAGGTTTCTGAATTCTCCCTCGATGCGCTTTTGTTTTTTTGCCGCTGGCATCAGAAGATGCGTCACGTCGGGGAATACGCGCTCCGGAGAAAAGATGGCGACTTGTGAGGCGATTGCGTGGAATATTGCAGCTAGTTCTTGGAAATCGCGATTGGGGAGATATGTTTTTGGGATGTGGTTTGTCAGGATCCTAGTTCCGGACTCGAGATGTCGAATTGCTTCGCCAAAGTCCCCACGAAGACTCTCCAGAATAACGAATAATATGCAACACGTCAAGACCGTTGACATATCCGGCGGTGACTCTTGGTTGCTTGTCAGTTTCGATATAGCTTCGTTATAATGCCTCAAAACGAATCGATCAAGTGACGCAGCTGATACTTCGTTCCGCGCCGAATACTGCCAATGCGTCGCTCCCAAAGCCAACACCGCATGTCGAACGCACTCGCTACTCTGACTCGGAACAAGAATATTCCTATTCCAGAAGTCTCTGTTCAGATACGGCGTGATCTCCAACTGGCTGATGATATCAGAGAAGAAATAAACGTAGTAATTCGACTCGAGCGTATCTCCCGGTAGCAGAGGCAGAGTCGGCGTCGCCTTGGCAGCTAGAATCGGCAGAGTGCGAGTCTGCGTCTTTGTCGTGACGGCTTTTGATTGGGGCGTATAACCATCGCAGACATACCCTCCATCCCTGCATCTGTTACAAGTGGGTTTCCCCTCGTCGCATTTCTTGTGTCGTTTCTTACTTGACTTGCATCAGCAGGTCAAGAGAAAAGAGAGGACGGATATGCGGGACTTACCATGTGAGACAACCTGTACGAGTCTTGCGAGAAAACGCTCTTACACGCTGAGCGCGTATAGACTTATCCATTTGGTAATAAAAAAAGCCACGGACGGATGATGTGGTTGTCCCGATGAGCCGTGGAGAGGCCCAGATAAGAATGACTGAAGATGTTCGACTGCGCACGAAGCTTCGTCAGTGGTTCTCTGCCAAGGCCCCGCTACTAAAGTTCCGGCCTCAGAGGGCTGCTAGTCGCCCTCCCTGCGCGTATAGACCAGCCAATTGCGTCTGCGCCCTTCAGCCTCACTAGCAAAAGCCGCCGAGACGTGGGTTTTAGGCAGCACAATTCGGCCGATTGCTCACGGACAAGTAGAGCTTTGGGAAATGTCCGTGAATCCTTCGGCTGTACAAGATTTGACCGATGAGCCACGTTTTACTTGTCATGATGCATCCTCTTAAGCTTGTTTACTGATCATCTCGGCAGTTGACTCACGTATAAACTTTGACAGCATCAGCCCAAATTTCCGAAAACGAATATCGTCTGAAACGCAAGAATGAATCCTTTGGGTGTGCTGCGCTACGCCGTCCAATGGTTTCTCTACGCAGTGCGTATCATGACACCGCTACGAAAGTCAAACTGACGTGAATAGGGACTTTACGGATATCAAGACTATTACCCCTTGCTTACTGCCCTCCGACACGTCCGCTCACTCAAACCCTCAACCTCTGAAGACGGAACGACAGGAATCCTCGGTCAAACGAAAAACACCTCATTCTGGTCGACGATATATCCTACCAAAGGCTTGGGAACATGGCTTGTTGGCGCGGCTGCAGAATCCGCTCTCGAATTCTACCTCAAAAAGTCTCTCCCAGTTTTCCTCGTGAAGTGCATCACAACAATTATCCTCGCACCTCTAAAGTTCCTCTGGATTCGATCGATCATGTCCGATTATCCTATATCTCTCAACTCAAACATCAGACTACTTCGTTGCGTCACCGCTAAGCAATGGCTGCACTTCATCGGTACCATGTTAGCTTGCGACATTGTCGATGAGATACCAGACCTTGTCTGCAAGCTCGGCCTGCTCTTGTTGTTGGCAAATGGTGTCGATGTTGTTCAAGAATGGGCCAAGGAGAATAGCACGACTGTTGGATTGATTACCCTCGGTGTCTTTTTCACGCTACAGATTATTCATGCGGTTATCAGTGTTCCACAAACGGTGGCGGCCGTTGAAGCAGCTCCCGATATAGACGAGACAGGGGAGGGGAGGAGTACACGTGAACTCTTGGCGGATATCAAGACAACTTTGCGAAGCATGAACTTTTCATTGTGGTTCCGATTCGCGGTCTATCATTGCATTACGTTTGTCATGGCTCGTATTGCAACTGCTGTTGGGTCACTGGGCGACATCGAAGTCAACATCAGTTGGAAAGACCCTCTGTAGATTCGGCAACACCAAAGGTCCATCTACCAGTCGATAACTCAGCCTACCTTGGGTCCATACTACACCATGCATCTACCGGATCAAGAGACCGTACATTTACCGCCCCCTCTCTTCACCTCCTCCATCAACAACTTAAACTCCATATTATCCTCCCCACTCTCAAGACGCTCAAGATTCACCTCATGATCAGGATAGATAGACCCATACTTCTCATCCAACCACCCATACGGCCAAATACAAAGCCCTTCCTCCTCCTTGACCTTCCTTCTCCAACTCTTAATCTTGTCATCCTCATCAGCCGGCGGCACATAAACCTCATCACCATAATAATCCCCTTCGTCTTCCGTAATAGGCCGTTCCTTAGTCGGTACACAAATAACCTCCGCAGGTGCTTTCAGAGCCTGACGTGCAGCTTTCCATAGATCAGCCCACCTTGGTGCATCGTCACCATTCGGATCGGAGGCAAACGCCACGCATTCCGTGATGCAGAGTTTAGAAAGCTTGCCATTTGCTGCTTTGAGATAATCTGTCAGTACGGAGGTCACTGCTATACCGTCTACGTGCAACGACCTCAATGAGGGCATGCAACCAGGAGGTATGTACAGCGAGCCTTCACCGCCCAGAAAGCCATCGTCGTGAGTCTTGAGTTTAAAGTATTCCAGCGCGTTCGCATGGCCAAGAACGTTTGCCGGCAATTCATTGAAGAAAGCGTGAAAACCAGGCAATGTATTAACCTGCCAACCAGCGCCATTGTTTCCGCCATACGTATTCAGCGTCAACTTCTTCAACCGGCCCAGAAACTCAGCCCATTTCTTGTCCTCCCAGAACGACGCCATTCGCGGGAGAAAGTTCGAGATCGTAAGTTCATCGACTGGCGACAGCGTAGCGATGTCGCGGTACATATCCCGCAAAGCAGCGCGCCATGAATATGTCTGTTCCTTTCGCTCGACTTGCCACCAAGTTTCGGGCTCGCAGCAGAAGTAGATATAGTTTCTGCCGATATCGTTGTTGTCCCAGTCCACTTCGCCCTCAAAGTCCTTTTCGCCATTGGTGTAGATTGTCAGGGCCTTGCAGCGCGGTAGACCCTTGAATCGGATGAGATCTTGGATGATTGGTGTGTCTGCTTCTTTTCGGGCCCAGACTGATGCGGGAGGATTTTCCCAGTACCATCTATTGTCAGGTTCATTGTCAATGTCGTTCTTCTCCTCGTCCTCGTCCTCGTCCTCGTCCTCGTCACTGTCGACTCCCATCTCATCCTCATCCTCTTCTTCGCTGCCATGCTCTTCATTCTCTGACATATCCAAATCAGAAGCATTATCCCCACCCTCTTCGGTCTCTTCTTCATCTTCTTCCTCCTCCTCATCCTCATCCTCATCCTCATCGGCCGTCTCAGTCAACTTCTCCGGGTAGAAAGTAACATTCAACCTCAATTCCAGAATATTCGCTCCATATTTATCGACGATAGTAGGCAAGATGTGATCCTCTACAAGCGGACAATCGACTCGTAGCACTTTGAAGAGACATGGCGCCATCGCGGCCCGAAGGCTGGAATTGGCCAGGCTGAGGTTCTTTCGATCATCCGGCTCAAGATAATCCGAAATGCTGAAAAGTACCTCAGGTGGTAGATCGAGAAAGTGGCCGGCCATTTTCGCTGTGCATTGGGCTTTGTGATTCGGAACCGATGCTGAGAGATTTTAACCTCGGTATTGTGAGGGCGAAGCTGTCAAGACGAATTGGGGATGGCCACTTTATGAGGTTGACAGTTGCTGCTGGTAAGAATAGTGACCTGAAATCGTGGGAGGCTATGCCTGTAGTGGTCTAGAGTCAGCTTCTGTCGCCTGGGCTTTACTGGATCCAGCGTTTGCACAATTCTTGGCAGCAGGCAGCTGCGGGGTCGAATAGTGACCATTCCCTCACTAACGCCCTGTAGCCTGACTGCTCTTGAGAAGAATATCGGGCCTCCATTTGCTCCTCCGATAAACAGGAGTCAATTTACAGGGCATTAGTGGGTACAAATGTGTGGCGCAGGTCCCGTCTGTTGTTCCGCCAAAGGCTTTGACTGCTATCGCTGCCAAATGAGCCTAATGGGCTGCAGTCCTAGCGCAGGAGATGTGAACCTCTAGGGGGTTTAGTACCCATCCGCAGCGTCTTTAGGTAAGGTACTCATCCGCAGCGGAGCACCATCTGATTCTCACCAGAAGAACATTCATCGACAATTGATGAATTGAGGCCAGTTGCATCAGACTCCCTCCTCTACCAAGATACCTCCCCCATCCTTCTCCGTCCCATCAACAGGCCCCAAGAACATAATATCATGCAATATCTGCTTCCACTCTCCATCCTCTTTCCTCCACCAATACTGAACCTTGACCAAAATCCCTCTTCCCTTGTTATCCTCCGTCCACATATTGACTCTCAACCCCTCCCACTTCTCACTCTCCGCTTTATCACAAACCTCCTCCAAAGACGCGAAACCAGCGGGAGCCAATTCCTTGACCGTTGCGAAGTCTTCTTTTTCGCTTATGAGGAGCGGTCGCATAGTGTAGAAGCTTTTCACGGAAGCGGGATCCATCTCACTTATGTCCCATCCCGCCTCGTGGTAAATTGTCTGCAGGACATCGCCTGCCTCACGTAGGTAGCGGAGAATGGTGTCCCGGTCTTTTGCAGCGTAGGTTGGGTCTGTGCGACATATCTGACGACATTCTGGTGAGAAGAAGAGGGCTTTGGCGTCGATGGACTTTGTTTCGCGGTATTCACGATATAATTTGACGAGTTCCTTCTCAAGAGACGAATATTCGGGAGAGGCCATTGTGATGTTTTAAAGAGCGGTGAATAATTCTTTTGGGAAGTTGTATCTAATATTAAGCTCAAATACCGTTACAGATATCGTTGTACGTGGTGGTGATTATTCAATTAGCCACTTTTTCAGCTTGTATTGAAGCCCGCTTATGTTTGTCTTAACCTTGAGAAGTTAAGGAAAAATATCCACGATACTGTATGTCAACTCAGGGCCAAAGAGGTTACAGGGTCCTTGGGGACTGGGCCATGCACCATGCACTCGCTTGAAATATCCAAGCTCTGCAATCAGCAGCACCGATCTAGATCTCAGCGTTAGATCAAGCTTGTGCGACATTGTTACTGCTGCGATAACCGAGCATCCTTGTTCACCGCCTGGATGCCATGGTCAAGAGGCCACACGGATCACACTCCAGATGCAATCAGAGTTGTTTATATGCTTCATTTCGTGGATAAACTCGCTATTTTCTTGAACTTTTCACTCTTTGGATACTGTATGTGAGGTTCCAAGCCAGCACTCGTGGTGACACAACACTGCTGCATTGGACAGCCAAGTAACAGGGCACAATGTCCGCCACTTTCTTTACTTTCTTGCAAGAGGAGGTTTTGTAGCAACTCAAGAGGGGCTATTGCTATTTGCAATCTGTAGTGCTGTCAATGGCTTTCCATCGTCACTTGTCAATGCTACGGTTTCTATATTAATCCTGTATTAATCGTAACTTTATATTACTTAAAAGCTAATAAGTAAATACTTGCTTCTAAATCTATAAGTATCTAGTATAACTATAGTACCTTTATATATGAAGCTACCTATCTATAGGTCATTTAGTAGCCATCCGCAGGCCATTAGGCACTCATCCGCAGGTCAATGCTCCCCGGTGATAGGCTATCTTAGCCTGGGCAAATGCGACTCATCTCTCACCAGATACGTACTCTATCACCTTGGCAGATTGGGTAACACGAATGGCAGCCTGTCTTGAAGTACCCATGAATAGCCTCCACTGCACTGCACATACCCGAAGATTGTGTCTGGTCGCAAAATGTCAGACCTTGATGTTTGTCAGCATGGGGCCGCAAAACATGCCACGAGACTAAGAGGACTTGCTCAACAAGACGTGGAAATAATGTTTCTACATACCTCATATATAACTTCTACGCTTTTAGGGACATCAAGAAGCCTTGTTCGATGCATCAAAATGTTAGAGAGAAGAGATAACAAGATGTGCATACTTCTGCAAGCCACTTCATCTTTGCCCAGAACTATTCGTCCGTTATTGGCCAACTCTTGGAAACCGTGTAACACGACAAACGACTAGCCACAATTTGATGACGCCTCAACTTGAGAAAGTGTTTGTAGATGCATGGACGCGGGAACAGACATTCTCAGACAGAAACTCGTTATTTATTATGCTCTTTCCCTCTTTCCTTTTCCCATCGTCTTTGCTATCTCCAACATCAACTTCCACTACCAACACTTCCTTTTCCAGATATCTCTATTATCAAAGCTCCAAGTCTTTCTGGTACACATACAGTCATCATGGATGGAGATGATGTTTCCCAGACTGAATCTTGCTTCAGATTGCTGGCCACTGTGAAGCTCATCGCAGAGAACGCCGCAGAATGCCACAGGCAACTCGTAGGTTACGAGGTCCTCAGCCTGAAAGATGACCACTGGGATCTCGACAACCAAATCAGAGATCTGGGTGCTGAGATGCGTAAGCTTCAAGCGGATAACCAAGATATCACTAGCCATTCCGATTATGCCAAAGAGTAGGGAGAAAAGCGGAAAAAGATCGGCCGCGACATCGCTAGGAGAGCACGCAAGGAACCTCTGACGCTGGCAGATATTCAGCCACACATCAAAGAATTCATGGCAAAGACTGACAAGGCTATGGAGGTCATACTTGTGTATCACGACAAACTAAGGGCACGATCTCTGCCACCTACTCCACCTACCGACGTGGGCGATGATAGCGACAACGACGCGCCACTCGATCCAGCGAATTCTTCCCCTGCCTCTCCCAACCCTAGCCTTCGAAGCCCTTCCCATAGCAGGCAGATTTCCCCAGACGCAGGAGGCCACCCATCTCCCAACCGTCGTGCACGCTGTCGTGAGATCACGACCGCGGAAATAGGTGGGTTCTCCGGTCAGAAGATCACTGAGACACCGGCAGGAAGTGGCGAGTGGTATGTCTTTCAGTGTGAAGAGCATAATCTGCCCTCAGATGGTCTTGCGCGGCCGGCACAGGCTGCCGCAAGGCATGCTATGGCGCATAGGCTCCCACCCACTCGTCCATCTGCCATTGAAGCCTTTGGTATCAAGATCGTAGACTGCGACGCTACAATCGCAAAGGCACACAATGATCGGGTCGTTCTCAAGTCTAAGGGGAAGGGCGTCTCCCAAGTTACCAGAGGCACTGGCGACAACCCTTATCGACCTCAACGTGGCGCACGCGCTGACAGCGATATGGCATCGCTTCTTGGCGATGTTAGCCCCTCACATCCTCGGCATATACCTATCCGACAAGTAGTGGCAACGAGAAAGCGCACCATTCTCACACGGGAACTGGACGGCACTGTAACACCCGCTGAGATCACCGCCAAGACGATCTACTGGATCAAGTGGCCAGACGATGGCATCTGCTACCCCGCCTACGTTCTTCCCTGGGAGTCCTTCCCTCGATTTCGGAGCAGGTACATCGCCCCAGTTGATCGCGGACTGTTGGAGTCAGTAGACGAGTTACCAGCCTGCTATGACAAACGCCATGGTCTCGCTGGTTTTTGGGCAGAGGGATACAAAGACGGTCAATGAAACATGCATAAGAGAGTGTATCCCGTCATCTTCTTTAGTCTTGGGAAGAGGTTCCCTTGGGAGTGTGAGACGGCTTGGGCTGCGGAGGAGGACTTTCGTGTCTTTGATGGCGATAAGGAAGATCCTCAGTTCAAGGCGTTGGTGGATCATTGGCAAGCGAGAGAGAATCGCCAGACTCCGGATAATGAGTTGACCAGAATGAGTAAGTTGACGATCTTATGTCTTGCTGGTTCTCATTACTGATGATGTGTTAGAACTGATGTCGCCGCCAAGTGATCGGGGATCATCCACCAGGTTGAGCAGCATTCCGGAGTCAAGTCCAGAAATGTCACTTGCGGACGGAAACATGGACGAAGAACCCGAACACAGCTTTATGGACTCAATCGAATGCTTGGCCAGTGATCGAGGGTCCAGGCTAGCAGAGTCACCCGACAGCTATGACGACCGGGACGATATCGGAGATGCTTTGGCGCGTGGTGCCATGGAATCTGAATCGAGACATACCAGCGCTTATCTGTCCCAGTGCATGCAACAGCGCGAATATACTGAGATGCGTTTTCGCCGTCGCAGCACGTCTATGTCACCAGGTTATGGCACACCTACTGGCCGACTCAGCCCTGAGGAAGATGAGGAATCAGATATCTACCGTGACGATAACGTTGGACCGTTCCACAGTAGAGATCCCAGCGATGAACCCGACACCGTATCCAAGAGATACGGCCTTGGAGATTCGCCCGTGAGGTCTTGGGAGTATTCTGATGTCGTCAATGGAAGGACCACGATTCCCCCCTCGGATGATGAAGAGTCTCTAGGGGAGAACAGCGATCATTATCAGATGGATGAGACTTCCTCTTCATGTCACGGGGCCGATGCTACTATGGACGCGGAGGACACTTTACAATTTGCTGGATCATTCAACCCCAGGAAAAGAGTCGCTTCCTCTGAACAGCGTATGCAACAGGCCATGGCCATTGCGGCTCGTCAGACGAACGCTGCCTGGCGTAACACTTTTCGCGAGCACTCTGAGGAGGTTGACGAGTTGTTATAGGCGAGTGGCACGTGCCCGTGTATCTGGCTAGCTTGTCGTCCTCTTGTTAACGTTTCTTTCCCGCCCCTTCGTCTATTCCCTCATTTTGCTTTCCATTCTGGAGTCTTTCGGTAAATCATGATCATCTTCGCATCTAGCTCACCTTATAGGTCTCGTCTACCCAGCCTGTCTTTACCAGCAAGGTCCTAACAGCATACTCCACCAATACCTTCTACGATCTGATCTCAGATATTATCTCAGCGTCAATCGAGGCATTCATTCTCTCATCTCATTGTTCCTCTGAAACACCTTTTCCTCCACCACTTATGCAGCCTGATACGAGGACCTGCCCGAACCCGGCTACTAATACCCGTCCAGTCAGCCTGGACTAACATTATGCTTAATTTAAACACCCTGCAGCAATCCATTTAGCCAAAACTCAATGCGAGCTACGGGCGCTGATCCAAACGAATCTTGGCTACGGTCTTAACAACTTCCTCTTGCAGACTTAGACCGTATTCCTACAGCTTATCATTTGACTGAAACCTCCGAATCAACGTTACAATCACCTTCTTTAGTGCCTTGGCTACTCAAAAGGTCCTGTCAGCGTAACACTGAATTTGGCGTCAACGCCGCCTTGGCCTATGGCGTGCTCTCACCAGTCTGGAAGGTCCTTAGCGTCACGCAATCGATAGCCAATCTACATGGGACCGGGGGCCAAGGGATCGACATGCTCGTATCTTGAAATCTCCCCATGGCTATTATCAAGAGGAATTGTTTAAAGATGTGAGGTTGCACTGGCCTGCTGAAGGCTAGAGTATCCTTATCTTGAGAATTATCTCCATCGTCTCACCATGGGCTTTTCTCTATCACGCTGGCGTCCTCAGCCAGAGGCTAAACCAGCTGTTATTGATGCCGATCAGAACTATACGTCTGATAGCTCTGATCCTGCGCTTCTTCGCGATGGAAATCTTGCCTTTACGCGTGTTCAGGGCGGAAATGACGCGAAGGCTTCGTATCAGGAGGCTATCGGTGCGCCTGTCGAGACAAACTCACCTCTAGGCTATCACGTCGGATGGTTGACTATCATCTTCTTGAACGTCAACCAGATGATTGGTACTGGTATCTTTTCAACGCGTATGTTCTATCGCCATGTCTTGTAACTGGTAGTCAGCATACTGACTCTGCTCTAGCTGGAAGCATCCTCAACGCCACCGGATCTGTAGGACTCGCTTTGATCTACTGGTTCATCGGCTTCATCATGGCCATTGCCGGATTCTGCGTGTATCTAGAGTTTGCTAGTTATTTCCCAAGTCGATCCGGAGCCGAAGTTGTATACCTCGAACAAGCATACCCCCGACCGAAGCATTTCTTTCCGATAGCTTATGCAGTGCAATCGGTTGTGTTGTCGTTCAGTAGCAGCAATGCTATCGGTTCGTCTTCAGTGGTATTTTGAGTTTTCAGTCACTAAGTCGTTTTGTAGTGCTGTCTCGGTATCTCTGGAGAATCGCTGGAAAGACGCCGAGTGACTGGGAAATGAAGGGCGTTGCCATCGCTGCGTACACACTTGCTGTGATCTGTGAGTACCCCGATAAGCTAGAAACATGTGTCGACTAATAGAGACTCAGGTGTGATCGCTCACAACAAATACTCCCTTTGGGCTGTGAACGTCTTGGGGTTCTTGAAGATCATCACCCTCATCTTGTCAGTTCACCACCGCGTAAATCTTTTCACTCTAACTTTTGCAGTATATCAATCACTGGCTTTGTAGTACTCGGTGGTAACGTCTCTCGAATCACAGACCCAAACGCCAACTTTCGCAACGCTTTTGAGGGCACAACCGACAACGGAAATGACCTCTCAACCGCCTTGGTCAACATCGTCTTCTCATACACTGGCTATGCCAACGCCTTTAATGTAGTCAACGAAGTCAAGAGACCGATCCCTACTATCAAGAAGTACGGCTTTATTTCCGTTCTTCTCGTTGCTGTTCTGTACATGCTGTGCAACGTGGCGTATTTCTCTGCTGGTAAGCTTGAGATGCCACAAGCTTCATGGCCTCATGTACTGATTCGAGCTTTTAGTCCCTAAGGAAGAGTTTGCAGAGTCGAATGAGATCGCTGCATCGGTCTTTTTCACTAGTGTCTTCGGTACTAGTGGTGCTGTGACAGCGTTGAATGTTCTTGTGCTGCTGAGTGCGTATGGTAACCTCCTTGCTACACTGATCGGCGCTTCACGATTGATTCGTGAGATCGGACGGTATTTCACCACAATTCCATAACTTTCTTTCATTTACTGACTCAAGATCAGCCAAGGAGTCTTGCCCTTCACTGCCTTCTGGGTATCAACAAAGCCCTTCGGAACACCCATCGGACCCTACCTACTGAAGTGGGCCATGACATTCATCATGATTGTAGCTCCTCCTGCTGGCGATGCATTCCAATTTGGTGAGTCTTCCACATCACAAGCTTCTGTTGTTCGTCTTGCTGACTGTAAGCCAGTCGTGAGTCTTAAGACATACCCCGAAGGGCTGTTCTTTTTGGCCATGAGTATCGGCCTCTACATCGTCCGGCGTCACAACAAGCGCGTCGGAAGAGGACCCCCAGAGTTCAAGGCTTGGGATGTCGCAGCCATATTCTTCATTCTCATTCAGATCTTCATCATCGTCATGCCATGGTATCCTCCAAAGGGCGGCCCATATGCTGGCGACGTAAGTTTCTGGTACGCAACGTACTGCGTAGTCGGCTGGGAATTTGAGGCAGCGTCACGTTGGTGGTGGACCAGTGCAGACAGGCGAGGTGCTTGATCAGAAAGAGATTTGATGAGTGAAACAGGCTTGGCTTGCTTGAGAAACGATCTCCTTAGTATAATATCGGAATACGAGTACCCAAAAACGTCTGGCATCTTTGCTTTTGATCGCGCGGCATTGATGAAACATGGAACATATAAGCTCGTGGGCTACCTGTACATCTTAACCGAGTAGAATACCAGGAATAAACAGCCTCATCCCCTTCGCTCGTCCAGAAGACTACCCCCAGGCATTCTTCGCATCACATTTCAACTGTCCATGGCATTGTACGCCGTTTAAACCCCCTGTGACCGCTCTGATTCACATTGATGATAGCCATACCAAGTCGACGCCTATGCAAACCGTCCATGGCCGTGCGATCCTAGCTACTGCACAATCCGTCACTGTTCATTTCCATCCACAGTGAAAGTTTCCACAATCTGGACGGCCTCGGCACCGGGATAACAAGCAAAGCCCTTGCATTGAACTGGATCAGCAGGGGAGGAGAAGTTGGTGAGATAGCCAGTAAGGATGGTTTTTAAAGGAGGACAAGCTGATGGGCAGAGAGAGAGGTCGCAGAGACAGCACCACCAGAGGAGAGGAGAAGCCGTTGAGGCAGCAACCTCAAAGGGCCGGCAAAGCCAAGTAAAGAGAATTGTGGAGATGACTGACGTTTCGCGTGGTATGCGAGGTTGTCGATCGAGGTAGGTAGGGTGATGGCATCGAGTTGACCAAAAGTCAACTGCCTTCGGGAGGCGCTGAAAGGATGCCAAAGTCGACGTCTGTAGACGGATCGGGAACGAGGTCCAGGGGTTACTAGAGGCACCCTCAGCTACAGCTGTCAGCGACTGTTCAAAGTGGTCAGGTGGACCTAGCGAAACTAACGAGAGTCGAATAGTGTGCACCGCACGCTCTTCTGGCCAGAAGTGGCGGCAGGTGGAACAAATTGGGGGCGGGAGGTCCAAAAAAGTCACTCAAGACGGCGACGACGAGAGCAGACGGCCGAGGCGGCGGCGGGAGGAGGAGATGGGGAGGAGGAGATGAAGAGATGAAGATGAACTTGCACCTCAAGCTCTGCCTTGGTCGCCGTCCCTCCTGGAGGCGCCACCTCTCTGGGGCAAATTACACCTCCAGGAGGGCAAGCAAGTCATTGAGTCGTGGCATCTTTGGAGGCATGGCGGCGTCGGGAGCGGTGGCAATGCTGTTGGTGATGATGCTTGGAGAACAAGATAGAATATGGGTGGAAAGCTTGAGATGATGGGATGATCCCGTAGAGGTTTGATGTTGAGACAGGATGAAGGTGCAGGCCATCGACCGGGAGGAACACAGTAACGCCGTCCGTTGAGGAAGGCACGCCTGCGGCGGGGAGGAGCCAATTGACGGGACCATCTCGTGGTTGGGACGACACGATCAATCAAGGGAAGAAGATTGGGCGTGGTTCACATTGACAAATGGCGAATTGAAGATGGCGAGCCCATATCACGTTTGTCAAGTTTGTGAGTCTGTTCTGAAAGAGCAAGAGATCTCCAGATTCTGACCGGAGCTACGGCAAATATGTAATCTAAGGTTTCCTAAGTTTACCCTAAATTATCCTAAATTTACCTAGGTCCCTTCATCCTTTAGGATAGTCTAAAAGTCCTTAGGCCTTTCTGCTTCCCCTTGTCTGTTTACAGCTTTACGTAATTCACTTCACTTCACTGGGTCGTGTGACCACCAAAGGTCAGCGCAGAATGCCCTCCGAGGCTTCAAGGGAGACACGGCCAATTCGTAGTTCGTCTCAGTAGCATTTTGGTCTCTTCTTGACGCAGCTTATCTTGGACTACTGTTTGGAGGTATAAGCATCTTATCGGCTGAGGTACGCCTACGCTGAGGTCCAAGTCCATGGCGGGTTCGTAGTTTTTGCTGGCGGGTTGCAATTTGGTAATAATTCGAAGCCAAATATGGTTTCTGAGGTCAAATATCCGTCGTATCATCATTGGCAGGTGGCTCGGAACCTTCTGGGATGTCAGCGTGGAGAAAAAAACGCGAGAACTCATTCACAAGCTCCTGGGGCGTTCCACGGCGCGTTCATACCTCTTGTGAATCACCATTTGACGAAAATTAAATGCCAGTTACCGATATGGATGTTGGTAAGTCTTCATTTGTACGTGGCTCGGGGCCTTCAGGCTTATCGCCCTGGAAAAATAGAAGAGCTCATCTGCAAGCTCCGGGAGGCGTCCACGGCGCATTCGCATTTCTTGCTTACGGTTGCTGTTTGGCAAAGATCAAATCCAATTATCATTGACATAATGTCGGTCACGCCATCATTAGCAGGTGGTTCCATACCTTCAAGTCATTGACCAACCCAGTACACATTGACGAGACGCAGGAGTTCAGAGACCATGATCCTCCTATTTGTTACCAGGTGTTGCTTATTGTGTTCAATCTGGCTACTAATGTAAGGATATGTGCTTGAATGAGTAGAGGATGGAGGTCAAGAGCCTGACTCAGCTGGGCAATCTGATCAAGCTTAGTGTAACGAATCGGCGCGGGTGACAGGAGGATGCAGTGATGATGCGAGTATAGCGCCCTTCACGAACCCACTTGTTTACCCCCATCACAGATTCTGCAAGAGTTTATCCTCCCTGTGGTAACTCCGGTCTGTGTCTTACCCAGTACCGCTGTAATTAAACTATTTGTGCCGACTGAAGATCTTGGGAATGAGCACAAACAGGAAAAAGGGCCGTTTTCTACAAGCTGACTTAGCGAACACGAAGACAACTAACTGTGTTTAGATAGGCTTAATGCTAGAATTGGGAAAAAATATCGTAAAGGGAACACAGATAAACTCGGTAAGACGTATGAGGACACAATCAGAAGACAATGGGCCGGCCCGATATTGGTACATCGCTCCACTCATGCAGTACAAGCCATATGAGCCAGTTCGGACAAATGATCCAAACCTGCTGTTGAGGGATTAAGGATCTGCCATATTAAACATAGTTCAGGTGTCTCTCCACCTTGTCGGGGTTCAGACGCTTCAATGACCAGTGGAGTTAAACCCAGAGAGCCCCATTTAGTTTACCAACAGGTCATCATTGTCCTACATAAACAACATCAAAGTTAGGCGAGGCTCCGCCTAGCGGCAATGAAAACAGTCCACGAAGGACAGTGCATGACGTTCTGCAACATGTAACCTTGATGGTGAACTCAAAAGTTTTCTTAGCAATATGGCAACCCTCAGAGACCAACCGAGTCAGTTGTCTCAAGTCATGAGTATAAGTATGGCGCTTTCTCCCTGCTCCAGGTAAAGCTCACTAGTGGTCACCCGCCTCCAGATACACACAGCCATCACCACCACAACAATCAATACTAGATGGTTCTGGAAGCTTTGTTTTGATCAACCATGGTCATCTCTTCATCCAGGTCTCGAGATAGAGGCCGCCGTTGACTGTTTCCCCCTTGAGATATAACGATGCTGAAGGGGACGTGTTGGCCAAAAGAAGCACGACTTTAAGATGAGGAGAACTAATGCACATATTGAAAAGGATTGTGGACCAGGAGCTGCATGGGCAAAGTGATTGGATGTTGGCTCGAGAGAGATGGTTCAAGATGTAAAGGGGAAAACTACGTTGATGACGACGACCTTTTGCATGTTCTTCTTTCTCCATGGTCGGCTACCTATGCTGTTGAACAGACTTGGCATGATCTGAAAGGACGTTCTGGACAAATCCGTTGAAGAAACCCATGCTTTGCTATTTTATTTCTTTCGACAAGCTGAATTGTGCGATATACCCATTCCCAGACCAGTTCTTGGGCGCCATAGATGGCATGTGCGAGCATTTTACCAACAGCTTCTGACGGCGTCTACCATTATCTTAAAGCTCAGCATCGCGTTTAGCAGCATCAAGCCACTCTGGGTTTCTAGCGTTATTGTAAGAACACAGCAATCTAACAGGTAAGCTCTTTAGAGGATACTTAAAAACAGGTAAAAATAATTAATCCTTTATTCTCAACGCTACAGGCAAGCTGAATAAATATAAATCAGGGCAATATTTAATAATATTACTAGAATAAATACAATTAATAGCTAATAAGAGAAGTTTAATTTAATATAATAATATAAGGCTATTATAAAATAGCAAGGTACTAGACTCGTTGTTCTTAATTAAGGCCCAGATACTGTATTAGTAGTTTGTATTTAATAGAGTGAATGTCTGCTCAGTTGCGGCTAATTATTCAGTAGGCTCGGAAGGAGGCAAGGATAGCTCCTTCCTATTGTGGTTTATTCCCTATGCTTAGTAAAAAAAGGCTCCCGTGGCCTAATGGCTAAGGCGTCTGACTTCTATGTGTGGTTTTTCCAACACTCCAAGTGGGGGAGACTATGCCAGTTGCTAATCAGAAGATTGCCGGTTCGAGCCCGGCCGGGAGCTCGCGTTTCAGACTTTTTGAACTGTACAAAGTAATCAGCATCGTTTCAGCTTTCAAATGAATATTTTTCCAACTCTTTTGGACTTGAATTGGTGGAGTTGTGGCCGAAAACATTTTTGGTGTCTTGATGTTAGGCGTCGGCCAAGTCACGTGGCCGCCGCATTCCCCAAACGCGATGATGACGTTTGGATTCCCAGCGACTTCAACGTAACTAACTACTCCCTACATTAAACTTATTTAAACTAGTAGACTAGCTCAATTGCCTGCCTATCTTTTCAATAGTCTTTCATACCAGGACTGTCTGTGTTCAGATTACGATGAGAACCAGGAGCGGAACCGAGACTCACGAGGATAACGCCACCGCGCGCGGTCACAAGTGACAGTCGAGCAAGACGGACTCTGCGCCGGAGCCAAAGACCAAACAGGCCAAGACGAGTGAGACGCCAGAGGGACAGAAACCCACACTCACAGAAAAGGACCTCGAGTTCGACTTCGACCACTCTCAGATCCGGGACCCGCGAGCAACGCCGGGTCGCGTCAGGCGTCCCCGGTATGAGGAGCGCGAACTAAGTGAGGAGTTTCTGAATAAGTTCCACATCCCCAAGCATAGAAACAAGCATACGGACCCGTTGTATTCATTCTACGATCTTCATCGATGTCACCGTAAGGGTCCAGATGGGGCCCCGACCTATGATAGCGCGGGCTTTCAACTCGACTATGAGAAAGTCGCCAAGTGGATGAAGCCGGTGGCTTACAACAAGAAATCAATGGTTAATGGCATGGAGCGCCATTTGGAGAGAGTGGAAGAATAGACAAAGAAGATCTACGACTGCTTCTTTGTTGATGGAAAGGGTCCAGAGGGTGAAGATGGTAGTATTCAGGTCATGGATCAACTCAAAGATCAGGTCTCCAAGGATCTCAGGGTCCCCTGGCACCAGATCGACCCGAAGCAGCTGAAGAAATGGGAAGATCAGGGGTTCGCCAAGGTGGACGCGAACAAGTGGTGGCACCGGCCAAATCAAGTTGAGCGCGATCGCTTCATGAAGATGCTAGAGGGGGCTTCACTCCGGAAGGATCTATAGCCGTAAAGTGGATTCAGATCGTAGGGTGTCTTATCTCCCAGGATCAAATAGTTCTTCAATTCCAGTATAGCTTTGTTTATCATTCCTCCAGCTAGGGATCAAAAGTGCGTGCTAGTCAAAGGATCTCGTCCTAGGAGCAGACTATCTCGATCTCTGACTAACGGTGCAACCACTACGTGCAGGAATATTCATTTGGTCGGCAATTTGGATTTGCCGACCCAATAAACACGGACGGTGAAAAGTCCTCGGGTTTGTTTAGAGTGGGTTAGACTAAGCTGTCATTCCCAAGCCATGTTAGCGCTGACTCCGGGGCCCTGGATCCCATCGCCTCGAGGACAAAACGACCCTACGAGTCTCCCTTGCATAACAAGCCCCACATCAAAAGGGCGCCAATTCTACACGCCCTTGTGGCGTTTTACATCGTGCTTATGATCATGTCTCAGAGATAAAATACAACGTCGAAATATCTGGAATTTTGAGCGTCACATCGCAAAGATACATCACATTTCTACAACTGCCGAAGAGAAACAAGACCATAGAAACAATGACCACTCAGACACAGTTGCTCGAGGATATGCTGCCCTCAACTGCCGAGGCGCCGACTTACGTGGACTCTCCACCCAGGAGCGTCGCCAACAGCAGCACCCCAGCACCAGCACCAGCAGTGGCATCTCGTTTACAGAAAATAGCAGTGACATTCCAACTGTCCGGCGTCAACTTTGCAGCCAGCGCTACAAACGGCCTCATCGTCGTGGGTCTCCCCCAGATGACAGCCGACCTCTCCCTCCCCCCATCCCTCGCCTTCTGGCCCTCCTCCGTGCAGGGCCTCGCGACGGCCTCAACACTGCTTCTCGCGGGTGCCCTCGCGGACGTGCTTGGCGCCAGGTCCGTCGATCTGCTCGGGTGCATCCTCAGCGGCGCGCTCATGCTGGCCTGCGGATTCGTCCGCGCGGGCGAGCAGCTAGTTGCGCTAAGGGCCCTACAGGGCGTTGCGCTCGCGCTGCATCTCTCGGGCTCCGTGGCGCTCGTGACGAGGACGCTGGCGCGGGGACGGGGCAGGAACTTTGCGTTTGCGTGTCTGGGGTTGAGCCAGCCGCTTGGCTTTTCGTTTGGGCTTGTCCTTGGCGGAGTGCTGGTCGAGACTATTGGCTGGAGATCAGGTTGGTTTCTCTACGGTGGCATCAATCTTGTCTTGTCCGCTGTGGGCTTCTGGTCTCTGCCAAAGTCCGAGCCGCTTGGAACGTTGCACAGTGTGTTGCAGAGCGTTGCGACAAAGATTGATTGGCTCGGCACTCTTCTTGCTTCAGCTTTCATGGCACTGCTGTCATACTTCCTAGCGTACGCCACCGTCACCCGTGTCTTAATTCAACGGCCTGGCATAACTGACATTCTATAGCATCATCAGCACAGATGTGTACCGCATCAAAGACGCAAGCAGTATTGCCCTTCTAAGCACGAGTCTCGTTGCACTGCCGCTCTTTGTCGGCTGGATGCATCTTCAGGTGAAAAGGGGTCTCCCGGCCTTGATACCGAATGCGTTCTGGCGGAACCACTCTTTCACCACGATCTGCGTGACCATAGCCTTATCCAACGCTGTCATAAACTCTCTAGAGCTATTTGCGAGTCTATTGTAAGTGTTAAACCCGAATGACAGCTCGTAGCACCCCACGTTATTAATCTTGGCCTAGCTTCCAAGAGGTGCAGCACCTATCAGCTCTCAGTGCAGCTATTCGCATTCTTCCTAGCGTCGTGGTGGGTGTAGCCCTCAACTTCACAACAGGTCTAGTTGTCCACAGGATCCCTGCTATATGGCTCGTTGTTATTACATCTGTCCTCACAGCAATCTCGCCTCTGCTCATGGCACTCATCGACCCCGCGTGGACGTACTGGACAGCTGCATTCTTCGCACAGGTCCTCATGCCCTTCTCAGCAGACGTCCTCTTCACGGTGGGTCTGATAGTGGTGACTGAAACCTTCTCCGAGGACAAACAGGCGGTGGCCGGGTCAGTGTTCAACGCAGCGTCCCAGTTTGGAAATGCCATGGGTTTAGCCGTGATGCAGGTTATATCGACCCTTGTAAGCAAGCAACATGCAGGATCGAAGCCAGCTGAGGCTCTTCTTCAGGGCTACAAGGCAAGTTTCTGGGCCATGTTTTCATTCATGGTTCTCTGTGCTCTCATTGGAGGTGTCGGCTTGCGCAGAGCCGGCAAAGTCGGTCTGAAGCAGGAGTAAAAAGGGGGCACTAGACAATACAGAAGTTGAGGGCGAAGATCTCCCTAGGAGAAGTGAAAGTGGAATTTGGTGACATCTCGATATAATTCTATTGAATGAACGGGAGATGGACCTTGTTCCGTCGCAATTCGGGGCGGGCTCGCAAACCTAGTCGGCTCCCAATCGAGTTATTGGGTCCGACATGGGTCCTTGGCGTTAGGTTCAGCTTTCAGAATACTAGCAGTGTCGATCCCACGGGAACGTGTCTTGGAGTTCAGCTGTCACGGAAATACCTACTCTACGATCCCTGGAAAGAAATGTTAATTCCTACGATTCATTTCCTGAATAATTCCATGATCAGCCCTATCTGATACCTGTTTCATCGTTGGTGGTGTGTCGTGGGAAAAGTTTACAGTGGCCTTGTCGGAAGTTCCTCACGGAAGTTCCGTTAGCACCCGATGGGCCAGCTAAAGTGCCGCCGCCGGGTAGTTAATATCCAGAAAGCCACCTACCCATGGACAACTCGATTTAGTGGGCTCTGATCCAGTTACAGAGGGATCCGCTGCGGCTCTTGCTCCGACTCTAAGGGCCTAGACTGTCCACGGCATCCACGCGCTAGTTCGTGTAAGGGAACGATCTTAGGGCTGCTGGGGGGGCGTAAACGCGCGTTCTGTAAGTGGCTTGCTTTGGTGGTTTTGGGGGTTCACCTCCACCTCCAGCCAGGTATTTGGGGTACCTAGTCTTAGGTATGGTTCAGCCATCAATTTACTCCGTACCTGGCAAGTAAATTAATTTACGAGACATTGCCTGTGACGACTTGAGACATTTCCGTTGGGACGTTTGTCGTTGACGATTGACTGACCTCAGAAGAATGCCATCATGACTTTGGTATGGTATTGTCTGGAATTCCATCCATCAGTATCACCTCATGCGATGCACCTCGTTTAGTGGGCGGCTTGGGGGACCCGTCAGGCCGTTTGTTGGTGAACGCGCAACAAACGCCAAACTGACATTCCACGCCACGCCTTGATGACATCCCATCTAATCCTAATTCTCTGATCTAACGTCAATCGCAATTGATCCTCCCAATACGGAAGGGAATGATACTTGGCCCCAAACTCCTGCAAAGCTGAGATCCCTGCCGTGTATCAGTCAATAGGATCGATAACCGTCATGATCTCGCAGTATCCAGCAACCAAGAACCTGAATCGCTAATCTCGCATGCATGACTGACACCTCTAGATATCCAAGATCCAAGCGTATAGATCACAGCCAGGCTAGGATCTTTCTTATCTTGATTGCCCAGAGCCGCGTCGCAGGGTTGAGGTGAGGTTACTTTGAGACGTGAATTGGGACTGGCTTGCGAGTCAGTCTCCAAGCGAGACGTTGCGCCCCGTGGAGATCTTGCGGGCCCATGGCTTGGGACTTGACTTGGTGCTTGGCCTTAGGAACTGAACAGCCTGAGAACCGGAAACCCGAGGCAGAGAGAGACATGTGGCTGTAGACTAGAGCTGAACGGACAAGGACAACGCCACGAATGAGCACCCTAATCCCAGTGCCCGGCACATCGGAATTAGCCATTGAGGGTTTAGCCTCTGCTTATTGCTGATTACATCACCTACCAAATCTCGGTGTTATCCCTTTCAGCTCCATTGTGGCACTCTAGCGCTGAAGCTTGTTTTCCCTGGCATGAGCAGAGCATGAGCGTGAGCCCTTGAGGCACAGCCCAAACAGAAGAAGCGGAGGCTCCCTGGGCTTGCTTTGGCTTGCCCTGGTCTTGTCTACCCTGGCTGCTGGGTAAGGTGCTACAGCATACCATCCATCCCGACCGTTCATCGGTACCTAAACTAAATGACTTGGAGGGTAGCGTGAATCGATCAAAAGCCCGTGATCCGCTTCCCCAGATTCACTTCCACGAACCCCTCTCCCTCCATCTCATCCTCCCTAAGGTATTCTGGGATGTACTCTTAAACGGTAGACTAATTAGCTCCCCCTCCCCAACGGATATAAGTCTGCCTGTTGGTCCGGTCGCATCTTTTTTTTTTTTCTCTCTCGTCCTGTTTCTCTGCCCCATCCCTGAAGGCGATCATCATGTATAATGAAACCCAGACCTCGACTGCCGAAGCCCGTCGGCTCAAAAAGCGGGAGCTCGATCGCAAGGCCCAACGCCTGGCGCGAGAGCGCACAAAGAGTCGCATCGCTCAATTGGAGAGCATGGTCGACAATCTTCGACAAGACGACTCTAATGCGCAAATAGCTACCTTGATGGACCAATTAGGCAAGGTCACCAAGGAGAGGGACAATTTATTACAGGTCCTCGACTCGTTAGGCTCCACGATCCGTCGGCACATTGGCGATACCAACAGCGCCACCACCACGAGCGAGCCACGATCAGAGACAAAATCCGAGTCGCCAGCGTATGCTGGGCAATCACAGTCGCAATCGCAATCGCAATCGCAATCAACATCAAACGAACGAATAGTCCCAATCATGACCCAAAGAGCAGCCTCAGAAACAAGCAACTCTACAATACTAGAACTCCCCCTCAACCACAGCCATCCTCCCCCGCACGACCCCTTCTCCTACGACGGCTGGAACTACGCCGTGACGACAGAGCACTACCCAACCTCGATGGCCTTCGACAACTCGATCCTCCCTCCCGCCGGCAACGGCTTCATCCCTATCCAGCCTCTCCTCCCAAACCTGCCCCCAACGCCCGAAGAGGACGACGTCATCATCCCCAAGGCCCCCGTGCTCTGCCACTGCTCCAGTCCGACGAGCTGTGCCTCGGGCTACCACGACAAGCCCAACATCTGGCGCGCCATAAACGAGGTCCTCGTCAAGCCCACAAAGCTCTCGGCTGAGGAGATGGCGATCGAGGAGTACAACGCGGAGGATATACCCGTGCGCGCTATGATTGAGGGCTGGGATAGCATTGAGCGAGCGGGCAAGATGACGCCGACGTGGCGCAAGCTGCGCAGGGCAGATGAGCTGTGCTTTTCAAATTGCCGAGAAACAGAGCGTTTGGCTGCGATGCGCATATGTCATCTGTTGATCACGTATCACGGCGATCCTACGATTGAGAGACGCGCGACTTTACCGCGATGGTACTGGAATAGGTGCGACAAGCCAATTAATTCCCCACGCGAATGAACCAAAAAACTCACAAAATCCACAGACCATCGCAAGCACTACCACATTCATACGGCATTGACTTTTTCGTCTGGTAAGTCCCAACTCAATTCAATTGAACCCGCCAAACCACCACAAAAACTAACCCCACCCGCAGGCCCGGTCTCCGCGAACGCCTCATCTTCTCCCAACACCAATACTGCAACAACTCCTTCTGGGAGCTCCTCCAAACCAACCTAAAGATCCTCTGGACGGACACCTTCCAGGATACATTCTACCACAACGCGCACACGGGCAAATACCACATATCGCCACTTTTCGAGCAGCGCATCCGCGACATCAACGCGTGGACCATGTCGACGGACTTTTTCCAGCACTTTCCCGAGCTGAGCGAGGACATCCCGGCGTATATGGGGATACCGGCTTCCATGGGGGGCGTGCATCCATCTGCTGTTGTGCCGTCGAGTAGGAGGCGGTATGAGGATGATGAGAGCAAAGTACATAAAGGACAGAGGGCAGCTATATGTTAGAGACTCTTCCAATGATAAACGAACGGAATGATGTACAGATTTGGTGTCTGTGATTCTATTGCTTTGATTGTGATTTCTAATCTTGGGCAAAGTCTTTGTAGAGCCATGGATCGTCTAGAAGCTCTTTGGCTGTACTCCGATCCTCGCGGCGCCAGGTGATCATTCTCTTGACAAATCGGATGAATCGCGTTTTTTCCTCGCCAGACATGCATGTGAGCGTGCTATCGAGGTTGAAATTCCTGGGCACACGGCTCGGCCTTTTCAGCTCTCCTTGTCATGCATCAGTAAGCATTACCCCAGCAAGCCATCAAGTACAATCACATACCGCTTTCCTGGTAGAACAAGGTCGATCTCCTCCCTTTGTTTATAAGGTCGTGGGGGGTAGGGCCGAGTAGTGCGCCGATCTGTGCCAAATGGGTCAAGTCATCGTGTGCCGTCCCGTCCCCTAGAGTCAAAGGGCTAAAGAGGCTTTTCCTTTCAAGTAAGTCCCAAAGCTATCATCGTACGATTAGTTACTGTTTGCCCCGCGTGACACGAGAGGTAGACTGTACCATTACCCCAAGGCTCCAGATGTCCGCGGGGTAGCTGTACCCAGAGTTGAGGATGACTTCTGGTGCTCGGTATTTCTCTCCTTGGATCGCACCGTAGTGCAGCTTTCCTGGCGTTGAACGGACAGCAAGATCAAAATCAACGAGCTGAATGATACCCGTTGGTCGAGTAAGCGGTCCGTAGTTGTTTCGAGACAGGTAAATGGTGCGGTCGTCTAACTGCTTCTCTGGCAATGGGTTGTTGTACTCGTCTATGGCGTCCTTTTCAAACATCTTGGCGTCTTCGATTCTTATCATGATGTTGTCGGGTTTAAGATCTGCAAAAAGTCTTATTAATATCGTAGACCTAGCTGCCTATTTATTCGCTTACCTGCATGAATTATATGGCACTCAGTGTGAAGGTAGTCGAGTCCAAGAAGTATCATTTGGAGGAGAATCTTTAAAATGTCCGGAGGGATGACGCCACCAATGTATCTGGAGCAATATAGCCAAAGCGGCTCACGTAGAGGTTCCAACACGAGGCATGGGTGGCTACCATATGGACTCTCAAGAGCAAAAGTGTCGGTGAGTTTTCTAACGAAATGCCATCCATGATGCTTAGGATTCGTTCGGTTGATGTGCTGAAGGATATCGATTTCGTTTTCCGCAGAACGTCGTCTCTTTAAACTCTTGGTTACTTTAACTTTAATTGCGACATACTTCTCTGCAGACCACTTCCATCTAGCTGTGTCAGTATATATCTCAGATCTCATGAACTCAAAATGAAAGTTTACCGGTTCAGATCTCGAGCAAGCCAAACGGTCGAATTGGCTCCATACCCGAGCTTAGTCGCCACCTGATACCTCCCATTCAGCAGCTGTCCCAGCTGAATCGGATAAAACCTCTCCGGACTGTAGTTTGGAGTCTTCTCTTCTTCGATGGGACATGTAAGATCAAGACGTGGGGCTGGTATGGCGCACGGCGGCCATGGTTGGTGGTACAACGCCATGATGCGCCTCGACCTGATCACCCCCTGCGACTCTCTTAGTATAGGAAGCTGAACAAAGCCTGGTATTTCTACTAGCAAACGCCATATCATGCGACGTGACCTCGGAAGTGTTGTCTTGTGTTGGTTTGATGATGACGAGAGCGTGCGTATGCGGCGCCGATAAGCAAAAGTGGGGCGGGTTTGTTCACAGCCAAACTGATTGTTGATTGTTGTTTGACGCCTCCATAAGTCACTGCCAAGACTACGTAGGTAGAGGAAGCCATCGTATATTCGTCCCTGCATAGAACTCTATAGAGATAACGACTAATTTGTGATAGCCACGTCAATACTTGGGATCAAGTAGCCAAAAGTTTATCCATATACTATCGAAATGTAATCACTTCTTCTGTTCATTATTTTCTTGCCTAGGGTATCTACACATGGCTTGTTTGCAACTTTGCCTCGTCACAAGGTCAGTTTTTATGTTGCTGCTTTTGTTCCTTTGTCTTTCCCTGACGCCTTGCAGGTCAGTAGGAGAACAATATGAAGGAATGGTAGCTATTGTAGTGTTATGTCTCGTTAGGATGCCATACGCTTTGACTATCGATTAATCAGTAGTCGTTTTGGCAAACTACAAGAAGCATAAAAGGACATCATCCCAAACGCCAGATTGACCTGTTTACCGTCCCCAAACCTCATCATGTTTCAGCGCCCTTTGAAAAAGACTCTGCATCATCCTCTTGTTTTCATTTACAAGGGCTGCAGGCCTATAAATCATTACACTTGGAGCATCCGTGATGCAGTCGTTGCGAACCCAAAGTTAAAGGGGCCAACACTGTGTTCATTCCGTAAGTGCAAAAGACACATTAGACGACAAAATCGCTGAGCCTCCCTCCCAGAGGTCGACCCCATATCTCTAGAAAAGATCCATCTCTGCGCGTTAACGCGAAGATCCTCAAGGACGACAAGATTCTAACCAGAGTTCACGCATACGAGGATTGTAGGGTCGTATATTCAAGGGATGCTTATAATCGAGCTCAGAGGAAGTTAACAATGGAACTCGATAATGACGGACGTTGGCTAGCTGTTGGTGAAGATGGCAACTTGATAAAGGAAGTTCTGAGGAGAGAAAGACCTGCTTCGAATTGGTGGAAGTCTATAAAGTGGACTCGTCGAGGGAATAAATGAGGCTCAGTTACAACATTTACAATGTGAGCTAGAAGTATGCTTGGATTATAGTTAGTGTTTGGAGTATGATTGTTTTGCTCGATATGAAATTGATCGGGTATCAGTACGAGACAATTGAAGTGAAATTATATGTTTGATGAATCTAAGTCTTGATATTATCATTATCACATTTTCCTTCCTTCCTATGCACTTCATTTTGTCTTGCCATGCGGCTCATAGTACGCACCAAGACTGCAACTTGTTAGCAAACATCTTCTCACCGGGGCCAAAAGCAACTTACGCAATGATAACATAGCAGGCAAACATCAGAGCTCCTTTCAGTCCGATAGCTCTGATGGCAGTGCCCGCACGACTGAGAATCAGCAGGTTGATCAATAAACCCGATCCAACTAATGTCGTAGTTTCGAAGACGTTAAAGGCCATCTCGAGATCCCGGCCAAGCATCCAGGCTATTAGGACCGTCAAAGGCGCTACACAAAGCGCGATCTGAATGGCTGATCCGACAGCAACAGAAATAGCAAGCTCGAGCTTGTTTCTCATCGCAACTGTGACGACGGTCACATATTCGGCAATATTGCCGACTACTGGAAGGATGATCAAGCCGATCAGAGCTTCTGATAGTCCGCCTTCATGAGTGACATCGTCAATCGTCTTGACGAGAAACTCTGCGTTCATTGACATCAGCGCCGATGAGACAAACAGAACCGTAACAGCAGCTACAGTGCCGCTCGTACTAGAAGGATGTGAAGGATGACCCGGTACTTCCGGCCGTTCCATAATAGTAGTTCTCGACTGGGCACTCCCAACCGAAAGGTCCCGCATCTCCGACCCATGAAACTCCGTCCTCGAACCAGAACGCGAATGTGATCGTGAGTTCCCTCTCGACCGATGCGACAAATTAGCACGAGTCGTTTCTCTCTTTCCCCGCTCCTCCTCAGCTTCCGCTACGCTCATCGTATCAAGCGTCGTGCTCCTCGCACGCGTCGGAACTTCCTGGTCCGCAAATCGAATAAGTCTCGCACTGTGAGACGTCGAACCCTGGTTTCGTCGGTGTTCTGTGTGTAGTGGCTGTAGTGGAATTGCTGGTGCTTCGACATGCTTGGGTCTCATCTCATACGCGAAATACACGATGTAGATGACGAGCACTACTAGTGATGAAGCGCGGCTCATACTCAATGCGGCTTCGCTCTTCTTTCCCTTCATGTGAAAAGTGTAGTCAAATGCCGTCTTTTCAAGTTAGTTGTTTGTAAGAGTAAGAGAATGAGTGCACTTACGGGGATGAGAATGACGAATACTGAGACGAAGAGGAGAGCGGCTAGGAGCTCAGACTCTTCCATGCTGCTGTGAGGGTCGATGTTGGACATGCTGCTTGCAAAAAGCGCAGAGCCCAAGATGAGAAGAAGGTTCACGAGAACACTACCTAAAATCGAAGCTTGAACGATGCGAATATGGTTATTCACCAGTGCAACGCTGTAAAAGTCAGTTCTCAGCCTCACTAACTCAATCTCATTTCAACTCACACCCTGCATCAGTTAGCAAAAATCTCTCTCAAAATCTCACAGCAAAACTCACAAGATAATCAATTCAACAAGATTTCCAAGCGTAATGTTCAACAGCGCACCGATGGTATCTCCCGCATCAGCAGCAATACGCTCCGTCGCCTCCGTCAGCATCACAGAGAGCGGGACGATAGCAATCGCATTCGTCATGAAAATCGCAAGAGGATTAATTTGGAACGAATGCGCGGCCAATCCAATCGGTACAAAAACAAGCAACCAATTCAATCTCGATGCAGCGACTGTTGATCGAATCTGACCGAAAAATGAGACTCCCTCATGGTGGCTGCTAAAGTCGAACTGCGTACGGTCAAGAGGCGGTGACTGCGTTTCCAAATCATTCGAGTTCGAAATTCCAAGCTGCTGATATCGAACGCCATCTCCTAAACGCGATGATGCACGAAGCGCTCGCTTCATGGTATCTTTTTCTCACAATCAGTTTTCTCCGTCATTTCCGATATCTCGTCTAAAAAAAGGGGGCTATGCGCGCACCTCGTATACTGAAATCAATACCATGGTGATTCAGCGGGTCAGGCGCGTCATCTTCATCTTCGCTCGCACTAGACGGTGAGCAGTCATTGTATCTGGTAGTCTCCGTAGCGAGGGAGGGACTCATTGAGGGTGGAAAGACAAAAAGTATGTGTGAAAAGGATGGAATCAAGAATGTGAGTGAGAAAGGGGGGCCCTCATAATTTAAAAGGAGGCCTCGCGATAATTTGATCGCTAAAGAACGCCGCTAATGAGCACTGTTGTCAATTTACCCCTGATTTCTTAGGCTGGGTACTTGGCGACGATAATCCCCAAAATTCCTACGGATACCGCCCTTGTTTTTAATTGATTGTTAACATTGAGGAGGGGAGGGGGGACCCCCAGTGGATAAGGATAAGGGTAAAGTAGCGAGCGAATTTTTAGCGTCACGAGCGAGATCTGTCTGTCTGCATACAGCAGCGCCTCTGCGCCATTTATTCCATTCGTCTACCCTTTTAGCCTGTGACTTTACACAATATCTTGTTTTTTTTTTTCACTTTCAGATCGTTCTATCGAGCTTCTAGCCTCAAAGGGAGGGGGAGAAAACGCCCCCTGGTCAAACTCTCGCGGGAGATGACGGTGCCCCGCATGGAGGGTCCAGGGAAGCTAAGGTTGAGCATTGACGAGGTAAATCGTAATTAAAATCTGGTTAAAACCGAGGGGCTCTGACGCTTTGGCTGTATCAAGGTGAAGCGTGAGTTGTAGCAAGAGAATAATGCTGATTTTGAGGATCGTGAAGATCAACAGGCGTGAGAGAGAAATTGATAGTGGTTGAGCCGCTGGAATTAAGCATTTGCCAAGGCTCTTGTGACGCAGCCTCAATGCTTACTTTGCTTTGCTTTACTTTGCTTCTGTTGGTCCATGTTTCAAGCAGCGACTGCACTGTTATCTTATCTCGCATGGAGATGGAACATGGCTGAATTTGATGTCATTGATCTGCGAATTGGTTGATCTGGTCATATCTGATCAAGTCAGTGTTTCATGTCGACACCGATTGCCACGATACCCTCATGGTGCAATCGTGCACCCTATTTCCGATACGCAGCATTCTCGACCGTTCACATTCGTTTTGTCGCTGGAGACGCAGACATAACTGACGATGTTAAAATAAAGTAGATAAGTTCATATACTGTAAGCATATATTTTCAACGCTCTAGTAATCGTTGATTGGCTGATAAGCACAACAACGCGACCCTGTCCTTGCAAACTCACTTTCTACAGATGACAAACCATAATCTCAAAACCAAACTCCTCCGAACTCTGTTTTATCACATGACTGAATATCCTTCAAAAGGTCCATAAAGCCACCTCACGACAGTCCCCTCTATCAAAGTCAGATGAGGAGAAATCACAAGTCGATTACGTAGACGACTCCACAAAAGCCAAGCAAACAACGCATCCTCTCGGACAATTTTCGCAGTCCGATATCTCACTACAATCCTAAAATGATATGGCATGTCAGTCTTGGATCATCGATTAGTTGACGTCTGTGGCGACTTCAACACTCTGGCAAACCCCGATGGATCTTCTCTCTACAGACCAAGACTAACCTCGATATCGGACAATGTAGAATGCCGAAATTTATGATGAGAAGGCCGGTTCCGATAATCGGTAAAGTCAAAATCACAGAAGCAATAACTATATAAGCTCCAATACATGGTTTCTGTTAGGTCTCATCTAAACAACTCATCTCGTATATTCAACACCAGAAACACGCGTCATGTCTCCCGTCAAAGCCATCATCTTCGGCGCAACCGGCGCAGTCGGTCGTGCAGCAGCCCTAGAAGCCCAATCCCGCGGTGCAAAAGTCACACTCGCCATGCGCAACATCAAAAAGCCCATCCCAGGCTTCACCCCAGACCTTGAGAAGAAACTAGGCTTCACCCGCGTCCAAGCCGATCTCTCAGACCCCAAGTCCATCGAGCGCGCCGTCTCTGAATCAGGAGCCACAGTAGCTTTTTCATACATACTCTTTGAAGCAGAAGATGGCCTTTTAGAAACGTACAAGGCTATGAAGAGGGCTGGTATCTCGCACGTTGTCCTGCTTTCTTCGTTTTGTGTTACGGAGAATGGAGGGGCTAAAACTTCTTCTGAAGCAGAGGAGATACTAGCTGTTGTTCATGGAAAAGCTGAACTTGCGCTTGCGGAAAGTGGTATTGCTTTTACTGTTATACGACCTGCGTATTTCGCGAGTAATATTCAGATGCTGGAGGATTGGGAAGAGGTCAAGTCTGGACAGCTTGAGTTGGCACATCCCGACGCACCATTCGATTATCTCGCCCCCGAAGACGTCGGCGCTCTCGCAGGTGCAAGAGTCGCTGCAACACCACCCTCTGGAGAATTAATCATATCGCAATGCGGACCAGAATTGCTCTCCCAGCGCGCAGCGTGGAAAATTGTCAGTGAAGGTCTGGGTATGGATATCAGCATTAAGGAGATCAACAGTGATGAACACAGAGAGAAACTCAGATCGAGAGGTTTCCCAGAGCCGATGGTCAAATCTGCTGTTGAGAGATTATCAGATCTTGCGCGTGATCCAGCGAGTTTATATGAGCCGGAGACGTATAAAGAAGCGTCGATGAATTTTAGGAAGTACACGGGCAGACAGCCTACTACATTCAAGGCATGGATTGATAAGCACAGAGAGGAACTTTTAGCGAACTAGATTCAGATACAATACTATAAATACATTCCAAACCTTAGACATTGAGATAGTTTTAACCCTTGTCCGTCAACACCATAAACTTAGCGTGCAACCAAGCTAATCTCACAACCTTATCTGATATCACCATCACAAACTCAACCAATCAAGCCTCAGCCAAAAAGATCTAACGCCCAAGCCCCTTCCTGTCAGCAATCTGCTACAAACCTCAAGTGGTCAATGCAGTGAAACGCGCTCAAGCCTCCAGGTGTCAATGATCCGTATCACAAAATTGAACTACAACACATAGTGCGACGAAACATTGATCCTTCAGGTGCAGACCGCCTCACCGCTTGGTTTCACAGCGTTACATAGAGGACTTGTCACATCCCTACCCCAGTAAAGATTAACTTGCGAAAATACGGGCCTGTACTCTGTAAACTTTACCCCTTGAACGTCACGCGAGCATCACCACCAAAGCACATCACGAACATTAAAGTAAAGGTAGTCAAGTATGCATTGGTTCAAAAAGAAACCTCTAGACGCTTATACACAAATGATCCAAGAAAGTAATACCCCCAAAAAGGTGAAACCATGCCATAGCGACCGTGAACACAGTCCCCATTCCCCCTTCCGCCGAAAACTCCGAGTTAGATAAAACTTTCAAGCCTGGGTTATTCAAAGAAAAAATGATGACATGGACTGTCTTTATCCGACCCGTTTTTCCCCTTTCTATCACGCATCGTATCGTCGCCCTTTTTACAAAGAGAAAAAGTTATATCGAAAAAAGAAAAAAGGAATTATTATTTTTCGCTGTTCCAAGATTCGAGAGTGTAGACACCCCCACGTCTTCAATCCATCCGGGGATGAAGAAACTGAGGGGGGTTGTTCTGTCGTGATGCTTGATGATGCAAATGTGTGTTGAAAGATGACACACGATTTAAGCAAAGGTTTGGTTCCCAAAAACGCCGGTTTGATGCAGATATATAAAAAATGGACATGTCTATGCGGACAGAGAGTGGTAGCGCCAGAGCCGTTGGCGCTCCAGGGCCCACCATTGGGCTATGGGTATGGCTTCGTTGGCCCACTGTGCGGCTTCGTCGCCAAAGGCAGAACGGACTTCTGTTTCGAGCTCTTCGGGTGACCATGCAGCTACGGGTTTGAGCTCCATGGGGTCGTTGACGGCGTCGGTGACTCGGTATTCGATGACCTTGTTGAGGGGGATGACCAGACGCCAGGGGACGTCGGCGGAGGTGACGCCGAGCATGCCAGCGCCTGAGTTGACGACGGAGAAGGTCCAGGCTCGTCGGTCGCCGTCGGTCTTCTTGTAGGGTCGGATGAGGGATTGACCTTCATAGTCTTGGACGAGGTCGGAGGCGATGTGGGTGTCCTTCTCGTTAAGGGAACCGCTATTGATGAGGAGGTCGAGGATCGTTGGGAGGATAGAGATGGTGGTGGTGTTGGCGTCGTATTGGACTCGAGGGAGGTGGGGGTGTCGGAAGGTTAGGCCGACTCGATAGTTGGAGATGAACTGGTTCTCGTACGTGCCCTCCTTACCAGCGCCGTCGTCCTTGAAAGAGTGACCGTGATCACCGGCGAAGACGACGAGGGTCTCGTTGGCGATGCCTTGGTCGTCGAGGAGGTTCATAAAGCTGGCCATCCAGCCATCGTGCCAGCGGAGAGTGTTCAAGTACCTGTTGAAGTTGTCGTGCACCTTGTTCATGCCGGTGTGAGAAACGTAATCGTAGTAGGGAACACCCTCGGGAAGACCCCAAGCATGGTGGGTAGTGCTGGTGAAGTGAGTCAACCACATGCGCTGGTTGTTGGCGGTCGTGTTGGTAATGAAGTCTTGAAGATGAGGCATAAGGATGGGCTCGGGGTAGGCAAAGTAGTTGATCTTCTTGCCCAGGACGTCCGACTCATTGAAGCGCCAGTGGTGCTCAAGCTGCTTCTTGGTGATGATGTGCTGGAAGCCAAGCTTGGCGTCGAACTTCTCTTGACGATCATACTCCTCAATCTCAGCCTCGAAAAGGGCAGTCTTCCACTGCAAATCGCGGAAATCGGCATCGTCAGAAGATGTGTTGGTCTTGACCTTATTGAGCATGCTGAGAATCTGGGGAAGACAAGGTTGGTAGCTGTCGGTGTCGGCCTCGACGAATTTCTCAACAGGCATGGGATAAGCTCCGCAGTGATTGGCGCAGTAGCTTTTGGTTGACATTGTGGCGGCGGTGTAGGCGGTCGCGACATTGATGCCACCGAAGCCTTCCTCCGCTTGATCGTGCCATGTGTAGTTGGGCTTCGCGTACGGCTTGCCGTTCTTGTCGGTGAACCCTTGCTTCAGGCCAGTGATCTTCTCAATGTGAGGCATCATCCATGACAATCGCTCGTTGGCCGCTTCCTTCTCCTTGTCGCTCTTGTTGAGATCCATGATCAGGCTGTGAGTATGGGAGCCTTGCTGCAGAGGCCAGAAGTCTGCACGCAGACTCTCCATAAGGATGAAGACAACATGCTTGATCTTGACGTCGCCATTACCAAGCGCTTCCTTGAGTGTAGGTAGAATATCGGTATCGAGGTTGGTAATCTTCAATGGGTCCTGGACGGGGTTGTAGTAGGGATCCTTCTCTTGCAGCGAGACTTGGGGACACTTGTGTTCAGAAATGATAGTGCTACCCTTGCTAAGTGAACCGTGGTAACCGTTCTTGAAGCGCTTAGGATCAAATCGGAAAAAGCCACGGGGCAGGTCTCCCTTCTCGGGCAACCAATCGACAGTGTGATTTCGGTACGCCTCACCAAGAGGGCTCATATCCTTGTTGACCAAAGGCGCCCAGCCCCTAAAGTATTCGCCATCAGGTTGTTTCCATGTCGAATTGTTGATCAAGTCGGGGAACGGGAAAGCGTTCTGAATTAAGCTTCGCTGCGCTTGGCAGAAATCGGGCTCGGGAGCAAAAACATCGAGCATCGAAACAGGGAGCGTGATTGACAACAGATCGTACGGCTTGGCAGGTCGGAAAATCAGTGTAAGCATGAGGAAAAGAGCTACAGCAATTTTCCACAGCCACGAGAAGAATGGGATTCGCGCAAAGAATCGGGCAATCTTGCCTCGAACGGTGGCAAGCTTCTCTCCGCCCGCACGCGGGGGGTTTTCGGCGCTGGATCGGAAATCCTCATCCATCGAGTATGTATCGGTCGATTCGAGATCGGTATCGGCATTTTTGAGGGCTGAGTATCTACCGCGCTGGATACCAGGGATTCGCACGCGAAAGCTTCGGAAGTAGGAATAGACTAGCGGGTGAAGCAAAAAGTTAGCGGGCGGGCGAGAAACAGCCGACATCGCAGACACGAACCTGAGAGGATGCTTTCGCCAATTGCGCCGACAAATGCGCCAAATGCGCGGTAGAAGAACCCATGGATGGGCATGGCGATAATGAGCAGAACAATTCCGCAAGCTATCACGGCCTCGCTGCCGCTGAAAAGCACCTTGAGACCCTCCTTGCTTGTAGCGTAAGCTGTCGCATCGCGCCAATCGAGCTCTCCACCAGTCTTGACGAAGAATCCAAGCTGCGATGCCGAGCCGCCGATCGAGATAAGTCTGCCAAGTCGGATAAATGTCAGTATGCAGGTTCATCTCATCTCAAAAGTTTGGGGCCATCGCAATCGATCGCCGAGAAAAAATGACATACGTAGCAATGGTACCAAACAAACACCCGATCCAAGCCCACGGTGTCTTGGACTGGCTCAAAAACAGCCTCGCTATGCATATCGCTAACAGGTCGAAGAGGAAGAAGGTCGGTAGGTATAGGAAGAAGGCCGAGGCGGGCACCGTGAAGAAATGTGTCCACAGATGTAGCAGCTTGCTGGCGATTACCGAGACGAAGAAGACGCCGAAAACGTAGGATACCGAGAAGAGGAAACACATGTTGCCTGGGCTCGTTGCGCGGTCTGTTCGTTGAAAAGAGACTCAGACGCAGTGGCCGCTTCGCTGATTGTTGAAAGGAGGGAGGGCGGGCGGCGCGCACGAGAGCGAAAACAACGACGATGTTGATTAGAGGTTTAGTAAATGGGGGCGGAAAGGAGAGAAGGAAAAAAAGGGAAGGGAGGGAAGGGATCGGGAAAAGATGAAGAAAAATGATGGAAATAAAACAGAGCCAAGAAGTCTCGTCTGTCTCCCCCCAAACTAAAGTTAGTTAATGACTGACAGGGCCGAGGTGTAGGTAGAGCGTGTGTCGTGTGTCGCAATAGACGGGAACAAGCTTAGTCTGGAACTTGGGCGATTTCTGCATTCACCTTCCTTTCCAATGAGCGGGAGAATGTGGGGTAGACACCATCAAAAAAAACATGCCTGCAGAGTCAGACCCAAGAGCTCGAGGCCAAATAAGAAAGGGGTCGCGTGTTCAGGGGTCTGTGGCACTTCCAAAAGTAGCTCATTAGCTCCTCGGCCGCCAGATTATTAGGGGCTCGTTTTAGCAGGGTACAGCCCCGCCAATGGTTAGGTAGGTTTTTATTTTTCTAGGGAATCCCAGGGTCGCAACGTGGCTAATGCTGTCGGTACTGTACAAAAAAGCTTGGTTCGTCAAAGCTATCTTGTCCTCATGGTGTGCAATGCACTGCAGTTGGCGGAACAAATTGACCGGCTGATATCACACAATTATGGCGCATCTCTTTTGGTCAGCATGCAGTCACCGCTGATGGGCTTGATACTCAGAAGAGCATTGTTGTGTTTCCAATGCTACGCCACTCGACAACGCCCAAGCATCCATGGCGTGCATGCCATGGGCCGCCGGGGCCGTAACAATGCTCTTCCGGGGTGGGGTAGACAGGCTGTTTGTGGTAATTACTGCGTGGCACGAGTCCTTTGGGGGAGTAGAGTTACTGGGCTGAAGGTATTTTGCACCACGAACCAAGCGCCGATGGAATAATCTGCATGCACCGCCACCACTCTGCAGCAGTGGTTTACATCCATTGCCTTGATTTGGGATGTTCTTTTGAGCGGGGGTGATTGATTATTTGGCAATACGCCTCCCGGACTGTTTCGATCTTCGATTGGGATCGTCTTTTTGAGGGATTGCACTGGATTATCAATCCTGTCTACCGCGGCTACAGGATTAAAAACATGGAATGCTTGGCACAGTAAGCATAAACTAGATCCTTCAGCCCTTCATAATCCGTCATCATATTACCGGAACCCGTCTGGCTGCGGGATCGACCGTTGCGATTGCATACCTCCCTCCTTTCACAGGCTGCAAGCTACAGTTTCATTATGTGCTCACCGATGGATGAATCCTTTGACGTCTCTCCATTTTACGGCCCTGGCAATATAACTGGCCGTGTCGTATATCCCTTCCCCCCCAGGGCTGACTCGTTTTGGGAGTTGAGAGAGTTCGCAGCGGGTCCCAGTCCGTGTCGGCGTAGCACGCACCCTTCTAGCGTGCTTCTGTCATAAAAAAAGAATCAGAGCCTTTCCAACGGCGGCAGTTCATCTGCAAAGGCTGCATTGACAAGCGGGGCCCTCTTCTCCTTTTTCGGTCAACGTCTCCAGACGGCGAGATGCTCTAGACGCTCGGCATTGCTAACCGTGGAGGTCATAACATTAAAATGCTCCCCAAGTGTCAATCTCCGTCAATACGAGCATCTCCATCTCATAGACTTTCGATAGCTTCCTCCTTTGTGTTCCGTGATCCGAGAAAGAGGCGGTACACGGCACACGAGATATAGACGATCAGCTCTCCACTCCACTGTCACGCCGCTGGAACAAGCCATGAAACACCTTGTCCCTTGTCGTATCTGACGATCACTAATTTCTCGTTACATAACCGACCGAGAAAACAAAAACAGACCAAGTCAATATGTACCTGGCAGATTTAGCTCGTAAAGTCGAGCTATTGTTTTCTCTTGGTAATGGAGCACGCGACACATGATTCAAATCAATACGACGTGGTCGGATGTGCCGAGCCTTTTAGTCACCGAAAATGGCGACAATTTGCTTGGTACGAGCGTGATCAACATTGGCACATGGACAAGCTTTTTTGGTCGTGCACGGGGAGTTCGCTAAAATTCTCACCACGCTAGCACAGATTTTGCTGTTTTTGTCTGCTGTAGGGTAGTCTCGACTCCAAGTCACCTCAAAGATCAACAAGACTTGGTGATGGCCCATTGATGTCATGTAATGTGTTGTAGACTTTTGAGGAACTTCAAATACATCTATTTCTATCATATTTATTCGTCAAGGCATGTGTTGGTGCAACGAGTCGAATAGAACATCTCAACCCAAACCGCTCAAATGGCTGAGGATGAAGTAAAACACCAACCTGAGAGCTTTTTGATAACCTATGCGATTATTGGTGGCAGCAATCAGTGATGTCATCCATTGAGCCCCTAACCTACACTCTTGAATAAACTCATAGAATTCTCTTATCTTCACTTTTGATATGTGTTTATCTTAAAAGTGGCTTGCACCTTGATGTCATGTGGCATGTGACGTGGAAAATTCCCCACCTCCTGCTAACAACGACGAGCATTCTCTGTTCTGAGATACACTTTTTCTACTTGACTCTACCCTCTATCTAATCTACTAAGAAAAATTCCACTTGTCCCTACGACTTTGGACCAGATTGACACAATGACGGTCAGATTTCTATGTGAGCACGAAGAGTGCAACAAAACCTGTGAATCCAAATCTGGACTTGGGGATCATTCAAGCTATTCATGAGGGCGCTCGATACCTCTGTGAACATGAAGGACACGATAAGGCCTTCACTACCTGAACGAATACACTCGACTCCACGACCTCTGACCGTTTACCTGGGTTGCCTGAAAACATATCTGGGGAGAATTACACACGATTACGGCGGTCTACATCTGCTCGAAGCATTAGACTTGCTCCTCTGCAATTGTCAAGCGCCGATTCGACGAGCGGAGAGCCAGGCTGAATCCCCATGCAATAACAGGCGTTGCTACCTCCGGTGCAGAATGTCTACCCGAGATGGTTCCGTCAGATGTACCTCTGTGAGACTGTCTTCGACTTCGACACGACTCTTTTCACTTTACATGCCTTGAGGAACGATACACCGTCGAAACGAAAGACAGTCAAGACCTTTGGGCTCAAGCCGTTGTGTACGCTGTTCGACTCTTTGGGCGCTGTGGATATATATTGATCCCCCGATCAAGCTGAATACTATGCCAAATGACCAATTATGCGATGCCGAGACTCACAAGAATCGTTAGCTCTCTGATTAGAATAGATATCTTGAGAATGTCCACCAAATAACTCTGGATTGCCATGCCAATCAGTGGATGGGATCCTTCCGAATCTTGAGGCAGCGTGCCGGTTACCATGAGAAAGCAATGGATTCATCCCCATCACTACCAGGCTATCCGGGACCGTGTCCAAAGGACTCGAGATGGCAAGAGGCCGCCACCAGACCTTGTTACACTAGATAACGAGTTCTCGCCCTCCTCTCAACAGCCTTTGAGATTGCAATCGTCAATCGTGCTCACGGCCGAACATCGATTAACACTCTAGCAAAGCGTCCTGAGAGATACCTTGTCACAAGAAGTCTATATAACTCAGCTTCTAGTCGGCTCTCAGCCAGTATCAAGAAGCGTATGGGCCACCGAATGGCGAGAGAAATCGACTCGGTGTCTGATCCTTCGAATTGACGAATGGACCTGCGTGGAGTTGCGTCTGAACTTAGAAAGGTGGCGTCTGAAGAAAACAGCTTTTCTCGTCTATCAGCAATCAAAGACTGATCGGTCAATTTTGAGAAACGGCCTTGGGACTGGAGGCTATAGCGATCCTGCCAAGCAACGATAATTGTATTCCGATACTTAAACTTCCAGCAACTGCCAGCGCCGTTTCGGTTCAGCGTATTCCCTCCGAAACTTTCGATTATTGTTTCTATCTTTTACGCTCATCATAAGCTTCGCGGGCGCAACCATCGTGGCTGTGAGCTTATTCCGGTAGAGAGAACCTAGTGAGCTTGTCGACTACCAGCAGACAAGGCTGGTGCTTGATGAATTCGATGGCCAATGCAATCCCATGGAGAGTCGCGGGGCCTGAGTGGCAGCCAACTGGCATAGACAGATCCTGGATTTCTTCGATCGGAAAAAGACCGTGAATCAGGTGGCCTCGCGACCAGGCTACATGACAGATGCCGACTCCGACATGAAGGATCGCGTAGGAGGCGACTCCGGGGAAAATCCGATGAGGGGATAAGCAACAGCGATGGGAGTCACCCAGACCAAACTGAAAGTCATGATCAGCAACATTTGCGAAGGTTTGTAGCGATGTCGGACGCGTCGATGGCGGGGCAGACCGTGATTGGTGTAAAATACCTTTTACACCCAATCGTGGTAAGTGAATTACGGAACCTGTGCTCCGTCTGCGTCACTTTTCCGGCCGTCGGATGCCAATGACCCAATGACTCTAGAAAACTTTTGAATACTACCCCACGCCCACTTTAGGGCCATTTAAAACGCCGTCGAACCCCTGCGATCCGAATTGTAATCAATCGGGCTAAGATCTTATCAATTCTAGACGTCAATTGCAGCAGCAGCCCATTTCTCAAGATGTCTATCACCAGCCACAACGCGACCAATCCCTATTCGAGCGTCAACGACCTTCTCAGCAATGTCCGGAACTTCAAGATCATCGAGTCAACCCTGAGAGAGGGTGAGCAATTCGCCAATTCGTACTTTTCAACCGAGACCAAGATCAAGATCGCAAAGATGCTTGATGAGTTCGGTGTCGACTATATAGAGCTCACGAACCCGGCTGCTAGCCCACAATCACGGGACGACTGCGCAGCTATCTGCAAGCTCGGCCTCAAGGCTAAGATTCTAACACACACAAGATGTACCATGGAAGACGCTAAGCTTGCGTGTGATTGTGGAGTCGACGGTGTTGATGTCGTTATTGGAACAAGTCGTGAGTACACACGTACCGCTTGTTTGAGGACCGGCTGACATGCATCAGAATTCCTTCGAGAGCATTCCCTTGGCGGCAAGAATATGACCGCTATTACCAAGCAGGCCATTGAGGTCATTGAGTATATTAAGAGGTATGCGCACTATCGACTGCTTGAAGACAATAGCTAACAGTTGCTTAGCCGAGGATGCGAAGTCCGCTTCTCAAGTGAAGATTCTTTTCGGTAAGCTGCGCCTACGTCTCACTACGCCAATCCCTGTCGTCGACCAATCGATATTCACTGCTTGAAAAGACCTTGGCTTTAGAGAGTCATGATGAGTAGAATCTGGAGGATAGCGCAGGATCATTCGTGCAGATTGAGCTCTGTCTCGCATAAAATTGCGGGTTTAGAGCCTCTGCTTTGCTTTACCCAACAAGGCGAGAGAAAGAATCCATGCCATGCGCTTCTCCATAGGCTCTGCTTCTCCTGTCTGTCTTGGCGGTTCTTCGAGGGGCTCGGCCGACCAAACCGAGCAGAATCGCTAACGTGTGTCAAGATCTGATCTAGTCGATTTGCTCTCAATCTACCGCGCAGTCAACAACGTCGGTGTCAACAGAGTAGGCGTGGCAGATACCGTTGGCTGTGCTTCACCAAGACAGGTCTACGTAGGTGGCCATGCCCATCTTCAGTCTACATGATGCTAACTGTTCACAGGACCTTGTCCGAACTCTCCGAGGTTGTGTTTCCACCGATATCGAGGTTCACGTATGTGCTGCTGTGAACCCGTTTGCTTACCACTTTGCTAATATGTGACAGTTTCATGATGATACAGGCTCTGCTGTTGCGGTTAGTTACATTTTCTCAGAGTTCCTATGAGACGAGAAGCTGACCATTCCAAGAACGCTTTTTCTGCCCTTGAAGCTGGCGCTACACGTAAGTTCACCCTCACGGGCTTGGTCCTCATGAACAGCCAGAACATGCGTCAGACATACAACCTAGAGATGGGATTTTGTGTCCAACGACATCACCAACGGCATCTTCACGGGCGAACATCAGGCTGACTTATTGCTACATAGACGTCGACACATCCGTACTCGGCATTGGAGAACGAAACGGCATTACCGCTCTTGGAGCTCTCGTGCGTTGACCTTATCCTCCTTATGAAACTGGACATGATCTGACTCGAAACTACAGATGGCTAGAATGATGCCCACATCCAGAGAGTACATTCTCTCCAAGTACAAGCTCCACGAACTCAAGAAGATCGAAGATTTCGTCGCAGAATGCGTTGAGATCAACGTGCCATTCAACAACCCAATCACCGGCTTCTGCGCATTCACCCACAAGGCCGGCATCCACGCCAAGGCAATTCTCAACGACCCATCCACGTATGAGATCCTCAAGCCCGAGGATTTCGGTCTATCAAGATACGTGCACTTCACGTCACGACTCACCGGATGGAACGCCATCAAGAGTCGTGTTGACCAGCTTGGTCTCAAGATGACAGACGACCAGGTCAAGGAGTGTACGGCTAAGCTCAAGAGCATGGCGGATCTTAAGGTGATGACTCTTGATGAGAGCGATGCTCTGATCAGAAGCTTTCACTTGGAACTACAAAATGAAAATGGAGCATAGATAAAAGAAGAATAAGGGTGCTAGCGAAGTGCCTTGGTCTGCAACAAAACATAGGAGACATGCGCTCTGGCCCCGTTAATTGTGAAAAGTTTTTCTTCCTGTGTCAAACCTTCAACCTGGCTTATCTGTACTTGAAGCTTGTGATATCCTAGTACGGCTGCCTGGACTGCCTAAATTACCCCCACTTCCACACGTGATTTCGCGACTGGTTTTCGTGCACCAGCCAAACCAACAGCTCCCTGTCACGTAAAACAATGCAAGAATGTGGATATTAGCCCCCAGACGCATACTAACATCGCGTATAAATAAGTACAGCGCGCCGCCTCCAAATAAATCACCACTGAACTTCTAAATAACTGAACTCCACCCCATCGCCATGTATCTTCGCGAGAAGCCTGACCCTCCGACAGTCGGATGCTACCCGGGCCTCGGCATGAATCTTCGCTATCATGACTGTCATCACAAAGGCGAAATGTATCCAATTGGAATTCACTATAACTCCCCCGGGGCTGAATCCGATATGTTGCTCGTGCGGGAGGCTGTCATGATGGTTGTGATGAATCAATTGACAGATAAGCCTAACTGGCACATAAAGGTATGGATGCGTGCATGTGATATCGGTTAGTACGAAGCTTATTGGATTCAAGGTTTTCGACGAGACCATCGCCGAAAAATGGATTCAAGAAGCCCTTGCACTTCCAGTCGATCCTTTGTACGATGAGATCGTACAGAACAAAAACCCAGGAACCAGACATTGGCACAAGTATGGCCCCAATAGACTCAAGTACATCCTAGATCGGGGCTGTCTTGAATATGTAAGGATATCAATGTTCACAACTTTCTCCCTGCTAACCACTTGCAGTGTATCAAAGAGCTCCGTGTCAAGGCTAAATTCTTTGAGAAAACTGGTCTCATACCAGCTTTGGATGCAAACGCAACCGTCATCAAGTCGGACACGTTTATCGATGAGAGCCTCCATGAGCGTCTTCGGGGCGCTTTTGCGAAGCTGAAGGAAGAACAGAAAGACAACCCAGACTGGCATCCTCGCAGCTACGACATGGTACAAAACCTTGTGCACCCGTCCCTATACCCCCTTGTCTATGGTCGTTCTCGAGTATATCGCGACGAGGCTGTCGGTGTCGGAGATGCCGTTGAAAAATGGAGTGGCAAAGGAGAAGTCATACCGAAGAAACCTGCCGATGTCCCAGAAGAATACAATAGACGCTACGAATTTGGTGGCAGGAAAACCCATGAATTGTTTTGGTCCGATTCCTACCAGTGGCTTCCGTCCAACGTCAAGCTCCTGGATGACGGGAGTGTCAAATTGACGAGCTATATCAACAATCTACATCCCAAGCATAATGATATATACGAGACGGTTGAGAAACTCATCGAAAGAGCTCTCCCCGCCTGGGATCATAGTGTGTCGTTTGTGAGAGACTGGAAAGTCGTCTCCGCTGGCCGGACTGAGGCTCGCTTCCCGCGACCTAAGAACCCCGAGTAAGTAGCTACATTGCACTGGGATAGCACTGGCCAAAAGCTCACCATAATTTGCAGTGACGATAACGAAGCGAACTGGACCCCCCGAATCGATGACTGGACGCCTGATGATGCAGGGGAAGTTGAGTATGAAGATGTCATCAGAGATGCAGATGGCGACCTTCTTTATGACACCCGCAAGAAGAATGCTTGGGAAGAGATCAGAGAACCCGTTCAACCTGAGGCACCCGAGTTCAAAGCATGGGACTATGGTGTCAAACCCGGAATGTCACTTCGCGAACGGTTCAAGGATCTCCAAGTCATCGTCAAGATGGCCTCCATCGAGCTCACCCCAGACATGCCTGTGTTTCCTCCTGGAGGGTGGCACGTTGAAGGCCAAATGAACGAACATATCGTCGGCACAGCTCTTTACTACCTCGACTCTGAGAATGTGAAGCCAAGCTTTCTGCAATTCCGTATGCAGACCGATTATTATCAAGAGGACTGGAACGTAGGACAAGAGGCCTACGGCTGGATGGAGCAGGTCTATGGAACGAGGTTGAACGGAGGTGATTGTCTGCAGCGATATGGAAAGATTGAGACGAAGCAGGGTAGGTTGTTGGCGTTCCCCAATGTTTTCCACCACAGAGTTTCACATGTGGAGTTGGATGATATGAGTAAACCGGGCCATCGAAGGTTTATAGCGCTTTGGCTCGTTGATCCAAGAACAAGGATCATCAATACGGGCAACGTACCGCCTCAGCAGAAGAGCTGGTGGACGGAGGCTACGTTTGGGGGCTTGAGTGGTGATGACGCCACTAAAATTCCAAACGCCGTTGCGAAGCTGGCAGCTCAAGGGGAGCCAGAGCATCCTGGGTTGAAGGCTGCGGCAGAGAGTGGTAAGCCTCTTCCGGCGGAACTGGTGAGTATGGTGGAGGCTGAGGCAGATGATTCAGCAACGCCAATGTCGTTGGAAGAGGCGAAGGAGCATCGCCTGAAGTTGATGGACGAGAGGACTCGCTATCAACGAGATGCCGAGGAGAAGTGGTCTGCCATCCAGTATAGTTTTTGCGAGCATTAGCCGTCGTGTTGAAGTTAATTTTATGCGTCTTTCAACGTATAGGCGTTTGGGTTTTGGTGTAGGTTTGAAGGACGTTGTGCAACCCAAATACTCTAAATCAACCGCAAAGGACAGTCAATGCATTGTATGAAGATGTCACTTTCTGGAGTAATTTACAACATGCATAGTGAAGCCTGGAAGCGGCAACTGAGGCGTCAGCTACTTGAGCAGATTGCCATGTAAGAGTTTGCAAAGCAGAGATTATTATGACTGTCGTCAGACACATAATTGTTATCAAAGATAGGAGCTTTAACTGTGAATCAAGCAAGGTCGAAGAGTGGATGTTCAATAGTTCGAAGAAAACAGGGAGAGAAGTCTTTAGATAGAATTAAGTATTGGAATACTAGCTAATAGGACTTCCGATGCCGTTCTTCAATCGAACCGATCCCTAAACAGACAAGATCTGAATTAGCATTGTCCCACAGCTCAAAAGTCCAGCTTCTCGGCAACATCCTCTCGAACCTCAATAGTTGAATCCTCATTTCCATCGTCGAAAAGAGTACCAATCTCCTCCAATGAGAGACCCTTAGTCTCAGGAAACATAAAGTAGACAACAGGGGCACCAAGGAGGGGCACAATGACAAAGACCAGATAGTATTTCCATCCGACCTGAGCGAAGGCGATAGGCGCAGGCTGCGTATAGACTAGTTGTATTTGTCAGTCAGCTCGTCAATATCGAGATCGAATGCCACTTACTCAGAGTCATGATGAACAGGCCAATGACGGAGTAGCTCACGCCCTTGGCGCGGATAGAAGTGGGAAAGATCTCCGTGCAGTAAATGTAGCTAATGGCGTCGATGCATGTGGCGTAGAAAGTAACAAAGACGAATAAGAAGAATACACCAGCTGCGTTGATGGCGTGGTTGTTTTTGTTCTCAGCGGCCACAGCGACGATGGCTGCTTCACCAGCTACCATCAGTGCACATCCAACCTGGATATGGTCAGTATGTCCATCGTTAAAAAGGAGATGAGGATGTATCACGTACCAGGCCGACAGTTAGCATAAGAATCCTACCAAACTTATCAACAAACATAGCGCCCACCCAGTTGAGGAAGGCTGCCCATGCTGTGTACACTCCATACAAGAGGAGGGGGAGGTATCCTGTAAGACCGAGACCGTTGTACAGAAGAACCTGGTAGTTATTGATAACAAGAACTCCAGTAGATTGGGCGATACACCTAGAGATGGGATCAGCTCACGTTCGAAGCATGTGGTTGTCAAGGTTTACGTACTGAACAAATATACCGATGAGGATTCGCTTGCGATAGGAAGGCTTCTTCATGATGCCAACAAAGGACTTGGGCTCATTAGACTCAGCCATCAACTGGGTCTTGATAGCACGACATTCAGATTGGGCCGCTTCATTGTTCGAGTCCCCAGGCTGATGGTGAAGCTTGGTGAGGATATCAAGGGCCTCGGTCCCACGGTCTTGCGTTACGAGCCACCTAGGAGACTCTGGAATGAGCGATGATCCTAGGCCAAGAATACCGGGTGCAACAGCTGTGAATAGGCCACGGCATCAGTGATGTGAAACTCCGATGTAAAGCTTGTTCGTTACTTACCAGGAAGAGCGAGGCAGAGCCGCCACTGCATTTGAGGATTGGTTGCGAAGTAGCAGCCGAGTCCAGTCCAGGCGGCAAAGTTCTGTAGGGAGAAGATGGTATCAGTCATGATGAAACGAGTTGGAGCATGGAGATATAGGGGAACTGACATAGCCGAGAACGAGACAGAAACCGTGAGCTCCGACCATGCGGCCACGGATGTGAGGCGGAGCAACTTCTGACTGATACAGAGGGATAATGACATTCATCATGCCGGAACTGCGTGAGTGGATTAACATGAGCTCTTGATTGTGCATGCGAGTGGCGTAGAGACGCTGTGAACCTACCCAAGGCCATTGAGGAACCTGCCCACTAGCAACATAGCAATATGCACAGCGGCAGCTTGAAATATGACTGATACGACGCAAACAGCACAGATCCCCTGGATAGTTCTCTTTCGTCCAAATCTATCGGCGAGTTTCGTCATGAGGAGGCAACCGATGATGCCTCCAGCGGAGAAAAGGCCATTGGTAGCTAGAACAAGTCATGTCAGTACATGTATTGAGATCTTTTGAGTCTTTCGTACCGCCGATCATCGAGTTGGCATAATGTGAACCCGGGCCTGTGAGGTCGAGGTTAAAATAGGAGAAGAAAGGGGCAAGGCCGAAGACTGTGCCCATGATGGAGGCGTTGAAGCCATAGGTGAAAGAGCCAAGAGCCACGAAGAATACAAGTGCGAAATTGTATCTCGTCGCTGGAATCGACTTGTTGTTCATGGTTGCAGCCATTTCATCTTTGCTGCTCCTGGCGACGTTTGCTGTTTGTTCCTGTCTTAGGGTTGCAATGTCGAGATGCTGCAGATCGCTTTCTGGGGAAAGGCGACTGCATCTATATATGCAGATGATCCGGGGGCGGGGGTCGCTTCTCCGCGTCTGGGGTAATATATCGTGGGGAAGTGATCCAGGGATATCTCAGCTTGGCCTTGGGCAAGGTGTCGTCCAAGGAGAAACAAGACGCGAAATCAGAGGCAAACAAACGGACGGCCTCTTCGGCATCTCAAGAAGCCGCTCACCATACACGATACCAAAATGGGTAGTTTAGTGAGTGAGGCGGCGTCTCGGCATTTTAGACCAATTCTTAGTGCGGTTTAGTTCAGCCACGTTGGTCTTCTCCAGGGAGAACCTTCTGTCAAATAGTGGATGATGTCTTCAAACCCCTCGTAGGTGGTGTCTGGCCGACGGACCTGCGAAATTTGTGCTCGACGCGACAGCTAAGATTACCAGCACAATCATGAGCAACTTCTCTTTTCCCGACTTTGATGACCTTACAGTTGTCGAAGGCCAACCGAAAGGATGCCTCTGGGGCTTTTTCGACGTTGATGGTCAGAAAGACCAGTTGGGAAGTAAGTAAAACAGTAAAGCAGGTCGCCCTGTTGAAGTTCAAGACATCCCTCGCTGTTTAGTTTACAAGACAAAGGAGCTACTGGAAGGGGGAAAGAAAAGAAAATTGAGACTGACAGTTTATCTACAGCCCTGCGGCTCCTCACCAAGGAAGTTGTACAGAAGGCGAAGGACGAGATACAAACCGGAACGCACGTGCAGCTCGACTGGCCTCTCCATAACATTGAGTTCCCAGGCTTTGGACGAATTCCACTGCAGCATACCGTCAAGGACCTCGCTGAGGAAGGATTTGTAGCCTTTGACGATGTTATATCTTTCAACACGCAGACAAGCTCTCAGTGGGATAGTTTAAAGCATGTAGGTTTATCTCATCTCACGAAGGCTTGCGTCCTCCTCCAATTCAAGGCTGACCAGCTAATTTACTCGACAGTTCGGGAGCCAGAAGACAGGGGTTTACTACAATGGCTCGACCCATGAGCAACTCAAGACGTCAGATGATCTTGGTATTCACAGTATGTACTGCTTGTTCTGGATCAGTCTCCAGTATCACTACTGACTTATCCCACAGAGATGTGTGATAGAGGCGGCATTGTCGGTAGAGGCATTCTAGTCGACTGGGTACGCATCCATGCTCAAGATCTCTTCTTATAACTAATCACTCAGTGGAATTAGCTCAGTTGGTGGGAGCACGAGAATCCAGGCCTCGAGCCGCCGTCGGCTATCAGATGCCACAAAATTCCCGTCTCGGAGCTCGAAGCCACACTTGCCTACCAGGGGACAGAAACAAGGCAGGGAGACATCCTCATCGTGAGAAGCGGTTTCGTGAGATGGCACAAGTATGTATTCAAATTCCTTTTAGATTGACAAGTCTGATACATCTTCCTCCAACAGCAACGCCAAGGCCGATATTCGAGCTTTGGGCACCGAAAAACAACACTACATGATTGGCCTCGCAAATACTGACGAGACGGTTAGATGGTTGTACTCGAAGCACTTTTCAGCAGTTGCTGGCGACACTATGGGTTTCGAGGCATGGCCGTATCCAGATGACTGCTGCTTACACGAATGGTTGCTTGTCCAGTGGGGAACACCGATTGGCGAGCTTTGGGATCTGGAGGCACTGGCTGAAGAGTGCAAGGTTCATCACAGGTGGTCGTTTTTCTTAGCAAGTGCCCCATTGAGGGTGGTTGGCGGTTGTGCCTCGCCCCCTAATGCCATAGCTATCTTCTAGCTGTCTGCCAATGGATTAGTTCACAGCTAGACTTAGTAAAAGGCTACATTAATGCACTATTGTTTAGTAAATGATCACCCAAAGCGAGTACAAGCGTAGAGATGTATACGAAGTACAAAATTTGAAGTCAAGTGACCGATATCAGCCTAACAAGACTGCGACTGCAAATTACGCCGTTAAACCACAGTTTAGACAATTGATTCATCAGCTTTCGTTTTCCCATTGTAATTTGCCCCGAGAGAGAATTACACACATCCCATGACCAATATTGTTAGCTCGAGTATCATTCTCACTCACCTTGATGCCGCGGGGACTGGGCCAAGATGCCGTCTTCACCGGCATTCAAGTGGACCGAACCGTTCGTTCTAGCCAGAAGCCGCGGCAATACTACCTCAGCCTCTACCACTTTTGTTTAATCCACAGTAGGGTGACTTGGTCCAGGTACTGCGGCTACTGTTAAAGTATCATCTCTCATCCTGTCATAGAACGTTGATACAAGAATAACAGCAACACAACCATTTTCGACCTTGAAGCGCTTTGGGTTCTTGAACTGCCATCAGACCACAGCCTTGAACATGGGGTCTCAAATAAACCGCCGTCCTGTCCGTGTGGCATCCGCATCAGGCGCCATCACAGACATGGTCGAGAACCTGGCAGAGCTCGCCAAGAATGCTGAGGTCGACTTTATCGTGGGAGACTGGCTGTCAGAGTACAACATGGCAGCACGCGGGATGCTCAAAGCACAGCGTTCCGAAAGCCCAAGTTTTGATGCTGCTCCAGCATTCGAGCAGCAGTTCGTCGACTCCTTCCAGAGCGCATTGCCAGACTTGGCCGCACGAAAGATCAAGATGGCTGTCAACGCCGGAGCATGCGACACAGAACTTCTATATCAGCGTATCCAGAAGATTGTTCAGGACTCTGGAACAGACCTGCGAGTTGCCTGGATTGAAGGAGACGAAGTTCTCGACGCCGTGCAGCAGTACGTTTCTGAGGGAACAAAGCTTCGAAACATCACTACCGGCCAGTCTTTTCAGGAATGGGGACATAACCCTGTGTATGCGCAGTGCTATCTGGGTTCACGAGGCATCTCCCAGGCTTTCATCAATGGGGCTGACATCGTCCTCTGCGGTCGTGTGGCCGACGCAGCTCCGACCATGGGCGCTGCTGCATACTGGCATGGGTGGTCTAGCACACAGTACCAGGAGCTCGCACACGCCTTGATCGCTGGTCATCTGATAGAGTGTTCCTACTATGTCACAGGCGGCAACTATACCGGCTTCAAGACACTCCCTCAGGGCAAGAGTCCCCTGCTAAATATGCCCATCGCCCGCATCCAATGTGATGGTTCGTTCTTCATCGAGTGCCACCACTCACAGGATAGGGGCGGTGAGGTATCTGTCAATACGTGCCGATCTCAACTGCTCTACGAACTACAGGGCAAGCGATACTACAACTCGGACGTAGTCGCCATCGTGGACCAGGTGAAGATGGAACAGGCCGGCCCTGATAGTGTCTTTGTACATAACATCGGCTTCGAAAAGCCTCCGCCAACGACAAAGGCCGGCCTAACTGCCCCCGGAGGCTACCAAGCCGAGGTACACTACTTCATCGTTGGCCTGGATGCTGAAGAGAAGGCCGCACTTTTGGAAAAACAGCTTAGATTCTACCTCGATGTTGAGTCCATGTCAAAACTTGCCTTCACGGTCAGCGGGACCTGCCCATCCAACCCAGCATCCCAAGACGCCGCTACTGTCGATGTGAGAGTCTTTGCCCAAGCACCTCATGCCGATGCTCTGTCTCCGTCCAGCTTCCGCAACAAGTGCTGGAATATAGTCATGTCGACATACTCCGGAGCAACCTTCGCCGTCGATGACCGCCAGGCATTTCCGAAGCCATACAATGAGTACTTTGTCACTATAATACCACAAGCCCTTGTCAAGCATATAGCGCATCTTCCTTGGTGTGAGCGCGTGATCGACATCGAGCCACCGACTGATACAGTTCCTTATGTTCACCAGCAAGAGGTGCAGCCGGTGTCTGAACCACAGCCGCTGCTCTCCTTTGGGCCGAGCATCATGGCGCCGCTAGGCTACATCGTTCATGCCCGATCCGGCGACAAAGGCTCGGATTGTAATATCGGCTTCTTTGTCCGACACGAGGATGAGTACACCTGGCTGAAGTCTTTGCTCACTGTGGACCGAATCATCGATATTTTACAGAATGATTATAACGGAGGACGCGTCGAACGATTCGAGCTGCCGAACATTCAAGGCAAGTTACCCTTTTACCCTCGTTTGTATATGTACAGACCAATAACAAGTGAATTTTTAGCTGTCCATTTTCTACTAAAAGACCACCTTGACCGAGGAGTGGCGGCGAGCTCGACCTATGATGTGCTGGGAAAGAATGTGGCCGAGTATCTAAGAGCAAAGCATGTGCCTATCCCAAGAAAGTTTCTTGATCGCGGAAGAATTTAGTCTTCTATTCATAATATGATAGCGATGTTACAATGTCTTTTTTAGATATGAAACGAGTAATTTATTATGTCTCAATTAAATGTGAATATATCGGGAATGTAATCCTCAAGCAAGAGACTTTGGGCTGTCAGATCCAAGAATTGATGCGGCGAGAAAGTCTCAGCTGAGTACAGCGGTGTAGGTAACCAGGAGGCGACCACACCCTGCTCAGCATTATCATGGCCTTGCCACCCTTGAATATCCTCTTGAATATCGTCTCGACTGTCTTCCCCTGCCCGATCCGCCTCCTGTTGAAGAGGTGGATAAGCCGGCGCTGGGTGGTTCACCATCCCTGAAGGTTCAGGCTGTGCATAATCCCTCATTCGGCTCCTGATCATGGCAAAGAGGCGGTACACCCATCTTCCAACGGGCCATGATTCCTGTAGGACTTCGAGACCGAGCATACAGATGTCTGAACGGGCTTCGCCTAGACCCTTTCGGACTTGGAAGTTCTCCAACTCCCTTGATTCGCAGAGTGAGAGGAGATGCATGGCTAGAGCGTTAAAGAGGGCTGGTATTCTGAATTAAATGGTTATCAGTATAGAATCGGCTAATGGACACAAAACTTGATTTGGTAGCTGCGCTTCCAACACTACTCACGTGTGAATCTGGCATAGTCTCCCTGCTGAGTCTGCCAAAATGTCTTCTATTATGCGGGTAATCTCATTCGCTGCGTCAAAGGCTTTCTGACGGTTTCCCCATCGGCAGTTTTCATCGTTCTGATCCTCATTCTGGGGACGGCAAAGAAGGATGGTAGCATAGCTGATGGACTGGATTAGTGCGAGGTCCTGGGCCGGTTCTAAAAAATAGCAGTACGCACCACGTTGCCATTGCAAGCATAGCGGCCCAGAGGCCATGTTGACCTGGGCCAAGGCCTCTATATGCCATTGTTCCTGGTAGTTCTGAACGAAACCGTTGAAGATCATGTTCCAGATCTTCAGGTCCTTTGCTCGAATCTACAGGTTTGGAGGCTGCATATCTAGAGGATAGAATACCACCGACTGGGAAATACGAGGCTAGTCAGCGGTGCGGCCTAGGGAATGCCTTACTTTTAAAATATAGACGTACATATCTTGGATAAATGGGCCATGTGTATGAAATATGCGGCTCGTTCTGGCCTCTCAGAGGTGACCACGTTCTCGAGGTCCTTCTCTGTAGGGGCCTCGACATCCCAGTCTGAATCCGATATATGACGAGGCTTTCCGATTGAGCCGCTAACAAGGTTCTCTCGAATCTGTATCATTCTCGGTCAGTGATACTTAATATGCCCAAAGAACTTGGTGCCTACATAGATAGACCACCAGATTCTCTTCCATCTTGATGCGGTTTTAGAGTCCACAGACGAGTGTTGAGTTCTGTTAGAGCGAAGAGGGACGGTCAGTTTGGCATAAAGATAGCTAGGAGAGTAATTAAAACGTACGACCGATGCATGCCGAGGCTCGTTGCAAGATTTGATGTTATTCCCAGCCAATGCCACGAGTCCTTAGGATCATTAGGGCCTCCCCACCAAAAGCTCATCAGAAAGGTTCCCACGATGATATCGACCTTACTGGGCTCCTGATCTGCGTCGTACAGAGCCTTTGCTTGATGATAGTAGATACTCCGCGCACCATAACGGCTGACAGACCCGTTCTGCTGGAGGACATCTGTGGTGCAGATACTCACGGCGACCATGAGAAGAGCGCTGAGAACAATGAGAGAGGTCTCGCCTGCGTCGGTGGCTCTGCGAAACGAGGCCTCGTCGAGGATTGGAAATGCTGGGTGGAAAGCCTCAAAGTAACAGTCGAGGAGAAGGTGAAGTGTCTCGCGACATGGGAAGTACAGGAGACGCTGCGATCTCAGATGGCTGATCTGACATGTCACTGTATCAACTCGGGAGCGTGGACCGGGATCGCCATCACTGTGGCACGTCAGGGGGAAGTGTAGTCTGTGGGGATGAGTTGATGAGCTTGAGAACAAGGGCCCGATGACATTGTGAACGACATAACTGAGGCTAAAGGCCTCGCCAAGAAAGGCAGTCCTGTTGGTGTCGGTGATGGTTGACGTGGAGTTGTTGGCACTATTCTCGGCGATGCGTGCGTGCAGAAAGCCAGGTGATTCAGGCGTGTCCTGTGTGGTAGCTGTGCTGTTGATGTTGGCGGCGTTGGTGTTGCCATCCCCCGAGTCAGCCACAACAATCTCGTGGGCGTCAGTGGCGTTGAACTCTATGTCACGATGGGAAATCGACGGTGACGCCAGGACCGCATGCTGCGGCGATTGAGGTATCGCTGGAGGGTTTGAGGAACTTGACGAAGACTGCAGTGTCTCATCAGCCTCGGGATCCTTGTGCACTGGCGAGGACTTGCTTGCCCGGAGCCGTCTCTGACGCGGGTACTTCCCCCTTCTCGACTCAATGAGTTGGCAATCAGCCCCTGCAGAATCACAATTGAGGCAGGGGACCCCGTTCGGTGCTAAGCACTTGATCTTGCGGGCATTGCATCGGCGACATGCGATGGCAGTACGGACGGGCATGGTGGAGAGTAAAGACAGGGGAGACTGACTTGCTGCGAAGGCGGCTTCTTAATAATGACGCCCGGCCTGGTTCTGGCACTACGCGCATCTCCAAATGCATACGAGCTCGAGACCCCGCGTTCCCCGCGTCTAGACTCGATCTAGCCCCCGGGTTTAGACTTTGGCCACAGTAGTGCGTAGGATAGCTCCGCCACCAATAGAACCATTCCCGGAACGTCAAGAAGCCGTGCCTTAAGAAGCCGAGAGTCGTGCTTCTCATGTCTCGCAGTCCGCGACCAGCAAAGACGCCACAGATATATGAATGAAACCAAGGAGTTGTGTAGAGGAGGATACCTGGACAAGCAACACTTACCACAAAGCATGACTGACCCTAACACTCGCCAGATCGCCCTCGTCACTGGGGGCGGCTCAGGTATCTCGCTTGCCTTTGCCAAGAAGATCCACGAGATCGGTTACCATATCCTAATCGCAGACCTTGCTCTTCATTCCACCGCCTCGACATGGATTGACTCACTACAACCAAAAGATGCAGACAGGGTCAAGTTCTTCAAACTCGACGTCACAGACTGGGCACAGCTTGAGGCAGCGTTTGATCACTGCGCAACACTCTTCCAAGGCGTGCCTACCGTCGTGGTCCCTGGAGCTGGCGTCTATGAACCCTCGAGTAATTCCTTCTGGGAAGACCGAGATAGCGACTCGAGATACAAAGTCCTGGACATTAATCTCGTGCACCCTATCAAGACAACTCGCATTGCTGTGAGGAGGCTTGTTGAAGCTGGGCTTCCTGGAACTGTCATCCATCTGTCGAGCATTGCTGCGCAGAGATCGAGTATCATTACTCCGCTGTACACTGCTTCAAAGCATGCACTGAGCAGTTTTGTTCGGGGAATGGCGCCTCTCGCCCAAACCTCAGGCATTCGGGTCTTGGGAGTTGCTCCTGGGTGAGACATAAATATCCATTTCCATTTTAAGTAGCCTCTGCTAACATGTACTTTAAAGAACCGTGTCCACACCACTCTTCTCAGAGAAACCCGAGGCAGCCAAGTTCCTTGACATGGAGCGGGATTATCTCTTGCCGCCGGATGCTGTAGCCAACGCCATGATGGCTTTACTCACTCAAACTGAAGAGTATGAGCCAGGCACCATGCTGGAAGTCTGTCATGAGACGGATTGGAGGAAGGTTTCTCTTCTTGATGACCCTGGGCCGCAGGGCCCTGCCAGCCTTACTAGCAAGAAGAAAGATGCAGTGAAGGATATTTACAAGTATCTGGCTCCTGGAAAGTCATCAACAGATAGTATTACGACTGACTAAAAATAGAGTCACTTGTGTATGGGGTTGTGCACTTGCTCAAATATCCACAATTTACGCAATGACATAAATACCTGCTCAGTCCTTATGTGACGCTATCTGAATCGTCAGTCTCATATCTGAAGCCACTATCTCTCAAATTTTACAAATGAGTTATGAGAGAAGGTGACACGTCGCATCTTCGTTGAAATAAATAATCGAGCCATTGCGCAAGCATCCAGTTATACTCGTTTATTCAAGCCTGTGAAATGAAGATTTCCTACATAAGGATTAGATTCCATGAATGCCAGAACTTTAACCATGGATTCACAGCTAGAGATATAATACCGCGAGTCGTTCAGATGTTGATGTTATGAATAATCCAGTGCCTTTCGTTTATGCAATAATAAACGATCATTTACTTATCAGAAAGTAATAGAAATGGTATTTGAGCGTGGAATTACGTATAATCAGAGCTGTAGTGGCTTTGATGTCTCGAAGGGTAATGCCTAGTCGGGAATGAGGAATTGCTAACTTGAGTGAACGCGGGCAAGCCAAGATGCCGCCCGCAAGCTGAGAAGCCGTGGAAATTAAGACGCCGTACCGACTGAGATGCCGAGCAACATGTACGCATGGGTACTGTTGAAAACGCCGACGGAAGCCAAGTCTAAGAAAGCAACTCTCATTTAAAGGATTTACAGCAACCGTGATCTAAACTTTCAGTCAGTACATATCTCTATAGATTTATACATCAGTTGTGAAAGATGCCCCGCTCCAACATTGAGTTTACAACGTCCGACGGTGTCACCCTTCGAGGGTGGTTTTACCTCCCAACGACAGAAAATCCATCCAAGATTCCCTGCTTGGTCCTCTGCCATGGTTTCTCAGCACTGAAAGATATGGACCTTGACGCTTTCGCCGAACGCTTCACCAGCCGGCTCAAGATGGCATGTGTAGTTTACGACAACAGAGGACTCGGTGACAGCGATACCGGACCAGGTCAGCCCAGGCAAGAGATTGTTCCTGACCTCCAGGTCGCCGATATATCTGATGCCATCACTTTTGCCCAGTCTCGGAGCGAGGTTGATCCGGAGAGGATTGGTATCTGGGGAAGTTCTTACAGTGGCGGGCATGTCCTCCGCGTTGGCGCTATTGATAGACGCGTCAAGGTAGTTCTATCTCAGGTCCCGTGTTTGAATGGATGGGACAACTTCAACCGGCTTGTGCGTCCCGATTTTGCCGAGTTGATGGAAGGCGAATTCCAGAAAGGTTGGTCAAGTTCCCTAGTGGTTAACCACACGCTGATCTGTTTATCTTGCCAGACCGACTCGAACGAGCTGCCGGAAACGCTCCCGTCACCGTCAAAGTGGTAGACGAGAACCCTCTGGCTCCCTCTGCGCTCCCCACGCCTGATAGCTACGACTTTTTCCAGAAGCTCTGGGCTCCCAAGTCAGCATGGAAGAATGAGGTCACGCTCAAGTCGCTGGAGCTCTTCCGTGCGCACGATCCATCGGCGTGGATCCATCGCATCTCACCGACACCACTCTTGATGACGGTTGCGGAAAATGATGTTTTGACGCCGACAGACCTAGCTCTCGAAGCATACTCTCGGGCAAGGGAACCGAAGCAACTCTCCATCTTACCAGGAGGGCATTTTGACGCTTATACTGGAAACAACTTTGAGCGAAATGTGGCTCGGCAGATCAAGTTCCTCAAGGACTTTTTGGGCGTTGAAGATAACTAGCTTTGTGAGTTACATCTACAAGAAAAAGGATTGATATTGTCCCTTTGTGTTGGGGAAATGTTTACTCATTTACTCAGACAGTGCCATATAATGGTACCCACCTGGCCACCAATCATTTGAATTTACTGTAGCTGTCCTAATTGATACACAGAACATATAAGATTTGAAAAGTCCTGGCGTTGTTCTAAAGTGAGAAGTTGACTAAGTATGTATCTTCCACATGACCCCATGGATAAGAGTCCATGCATGCACGCAATCCAATGCTCAAATGTCGTCCCATCCAAGTAGACCAAGGTAATAGGAACAATGCGACACAACGCAGTCCTCTCTGCAGGCATAATCACAAACTTGTTTTCGAAGTCGATTTGCAAAATGCAGAGAAGACTTTCGATAGTCCCCATCAGGCATTGGCTTTATGTATTGCCACTGGTCCAAACAATCCTCTCCCTGCTCAAGGTTGACTTTGAGGAACTTTCTGTCGTTGGCATGGAATGGCTCGTCGAGGTAGGGATTGCAAAACTCATGTTTATCGCTGGCTTTAAAAGAGGGAGCATCCTTACGCCGTTTCAGGTTGTGATCGATCAGCCAAATGCTAAGATAAATCATCTCTTCAGCGAGCTCGAATAGCTTGGAGAACGCGAAATCGACCGGCTCAATCCACGGGATTGTATTTCGATCCTCTTCGAAAAGCTCGATGCCCCACCGCTCGTCATACTCAATGCCTATGTGGCGAATGTTGGGGTGACAATCTCCTTTTTGAAGGAATAGATCTTCAAGATAGTCCCATTCAAAGTCAAAAATATCGTCAAATTGCAAGATGATCAAGTCTGTCTTCGGATAAATGGTGATGTATGACGGGGCACCACCTGAGGAGTAATATGCAGCTCTTGATTCATTGTAGCACTTGCGAGACGTTTTGATTTTCTCGAAACGTTTCGGACGAAAGAAGTGAAAGGGGTGTCAGTGAAAAAGGTCCAGACAAGGAATGTATATATAGCCAAATAATTAGACTTTACAAACACTACGCCGCGTGGGTCAACTGGGGTGCTCTGAGTTGTATCCAAGTACCTTGTGTCGTGTATCAGACAGATAGAGTTTGTTACATAGAGTCATCAACTGTGCACACGTGATGCCAATGTAAAAGCAGAAATCCATTTAGAGTTGGTGACTACAACGAAGAAATTATCGAACAATGTCCTACTGTTAGAAACGAAACATTCTGCTTTTAAATCTCAGAGATAGTCCCATCCCAGAAGGCCTATCCAAGGCGTGTAAGGTTCTTCATCAACCACCATATTCATTTGCTCAAAAGCCTCCCAAATATGCTTCGCAAAATAGAAGGATGACTTGCGGTAGTCTCCGTCTGGAATCGGGTTGATGTACTCCCATTGTTCCTGCTCCGTTTCTTCATTGAAAAACACCTCGACAAGCCTCCTATCCTTTGCGTAGTAGTCCAAAGACGGATCTCGTGTGCGCCTACTAGAAGCATCGGCCTTGAGCTTCAGATTATAATCTACAAGAAATACCCCTAGAGTCCGCGCCGACCAGCCCATGTCTTTAATAAGCTCTGCCGCTCGACAAAGTTCCCCACCTTGTTCCTCGGTATAAAGTTGGGATCCCCAATCTTCCTGATACTCAATACCGAGAATTATATTAGGGTCACTGAATGAATCGTAAACGTCTTCTATTGCCAATCCCAGGCTGTCCGGTCGTATGATGAAGAGGTCGTGATATCGTTTCGTAATCGTGACATAGAAAGGAGCACTACCAGATAGACAGTACCCCATCGAGCCATAGCCATATCCCTTAAATGGCACAAAAGCTTTCTTCATCATCAACCTCGATTCGTTGCAGGTATTCCACAGGTCTGGATCGTAAATCTGTGTGGATATATCACTAGTGCTCTCCCCGTTGACACCGACGAAGTCTTCTTCCGGCAACGGTATACCCAGAGCCAAGTTGGCGCCATAATCGAAGCCCGGGACGTCCTCGACGCGAACCGAAGGTTCTTGCAAAGCGTCGAATAATCGGAAGACGCGAACTCCTCGCCGTTTTGGGCGAATAGCAATAGCTATGTCCCAAATCTTTTGCCTAAGCTCAGCTGGGAGAGCAGAGAAAAGATGGAATTCAGTCGGCATGATTGAGAATTATCGGTATGAAGGAGATGGGAGGCTAGAGAAGTGCCAGCGGGACAGGCGTTCTCTACTTTTGTGGAGGTGGAAGAAACCCTATACATGACGAGAGAAGAGAAAGGATATCCTAGATACAGTTGAGACAGAAAGTCGTCTATATATACACCATCAAATGAGTTAACCTAACTTCCGGCAAGTACACCGTTTGAGTCATCACTAGTGATATACATCATACGCGAGGAGTGCACGGAAGTTTGAAAGAATCAAAGTTCTCACACGAGATTGGTTTATTGGACATATGTGCAGGGTGGTAACCCTAGCTTAAGGCTCCGGTAGCTAATGAGACTTCATTCACACAGTCCCTTTTACAACGAAGCTTATGTTCATGCACTAAGTTCTGTTTTCCGGAATAAGCTCTCTGCCACAAGTTTCAACTGCAAATAATACATCTCGACAAAAGTTCAAACATTTTAGGCCTGGCATAAAAGAGCCAAGGTTTCAACCATACGTGAGCTAAATGAGTGACCATCAAACACAAAACACTTTCTCGAGCCACAAGGCATATATACCACCTTAAACATAGATTCGGGCCTAACCTTGCCTTTTCGATGTGTTCGTCTACCAGTTGACATGAGAGGGTGATCAGCGATGCTTGCGTCAATTTTGATTTACTCATTCGTGACTCGGCGATGTTTTCTGCAATGAATTCTTCCCTCTGAACAACCCTGGTGTTTAGGTACCGTACTCCAGAGAAATGTGCAATGTCATCTCAGTCTAGTTCGACGCAGAGAGTGTCACCCATGTCGAGAAAATACATTGACAGTATCGCACGCGATGTCAGCAAGCGGGAAGGCGCAGAAAGGAAATCTCCATTTGTATCATAACATGCACAGACTGGGTCATATGCATATGGATGGTTCTTTAGCAATCATTTACGTAGTAGATGACTCCTTAGCAGCAGTAGTAGTAGTAATCTTCTCAACGACGACTTCAGTGGCATGTTGATTGATACTTAAAGCTTATGACGCCTCAGCGAGGCATATCAAGCCACCACACTGAAAAATCCCATTTCAATTTTCAGTGGCATGTCATAATAGACTATTAATTGCAGTAAATACGGTATCGAGTTGTTTGGGAAGAAGTGATAGTGCCGACTGGCGAGGCCTGGAATGAGCTGGATAGAGCATGGTGGGCTGTAGTTAGTTGTAGTGGCGGACCACATTATACGCCTGGTCACAATACTCAGAAAGAGCACTTCAGTTGCATATAGAAAACCAGGTTTCATTGAGTGGCTGTGTATTTGGAAACGTTCCAAATAGGTAGAACAAAATAATAGACAATCATACAATCTCTACACTGACCCGGAAGTTATCCCAAAAGCTCAGTTTTTGGAATCCCTTGACACCAGCCATGTAATAAAGTGAAGTATAGCCGACACGCTCATACATACTCCCTTTAGCACGAAGTAAGATACCCTTCTGATCACTTCCGAGAAGAATGAGGAGGATACAAAGATCGCTCTCATCAGTCGGTTCGAGTTCCGGTGCATCATAAGCGAAAAAGGCGCTGAACTGTACCCCTGCGATTTCAAACTCGTACGAGGTGTTGCTATCTCGTCGATACTGCCAAGGCTCGAATTTTAGAAGCGGAGCATTAACACGTAGCGTCCTCTTTTCAAGACCTTGAAAGTCGAGAGGGTTTTGGAACGCTGGGAACCCTTCCAACCTAACGCACTCCACCCAAGGTTTAGACTGGTCAGCAATAGTGACGCTGCAATCAGATTGGCAAGATGCCCACGACCAGCTTGGGAAGCAATCCAACTTCTTCCGGGCGTCGTCTTCTGGATCAGCCTGCCAAATCAGCCCCCAAGAAATATGGTCGCCGAATATCCCGCCAAAGTACTCATCCCCGCCTAGGGTCGCAAGCCGGGTTCCAAGTCCATGGACAGCGACGAGCCGATCTGTCGCGAATGAGAGGCCTTTAGAACTATACTCTTGCACGTAATGCATCCATGGACTCCAGGGCTGCTTTAATTCCCCCGGAAGGGAAATCCCATGGAAAATGCCCGAGTTAGAGATTCTGGGATCAGTCGAAAAGGTGTCACATCGGCTAGAGAATTCGGATCTGGCTGCCATATCGCCGACGCAAATCCAGAACACGCCGTTTCTGGACCAGTGGAGGGTTCGACGAGCTAGAAGTCGTTCTTGAAAACACCAACCCCGTTTGAGAAGCGGCGCCGCGTCGAATTCATCAACCAGAGCTCTCTGAGGTGCGGGGAGGTGAATAAATTCATTGGTGCGTTTGTCGAAGCCGATAACACAGCTGGTAGTGGGATATCGATGTGCTGGACGTGGAGCAAATAATCCCGTGCTACTGTCCGAGGCGCCGAGCGCCGAGATCAGGCATACCGCATTGGTATAGTACGCACCCATCTTGGGCGCTTCCGCTTTGAAGTCGTCTTGGTAGTTGTCTCCAGGGTGAGATTGTATAATGCAGAGGGCATCAACCCAAAGATACCGAAATCCGAGAAGCCGGGTGAGCTTGATAGTGTCTTGTATGGTCTTTGGCAACACTGTTTCATCGATGTGCTTCAGGCGAGCTGAGAGATTCGCCCGAGTTGTCTTTGCTGGATCATTTCCACTGCCCCAGCAATAGCTGAGTATCAAGTATTTGATTTGCTCAGCTTGAGAAGGAATTTGACCGAATTCCTCGGATGATATGATGAGCCTAGCCTTTGGACTTTGATCATCTCCGACGTCGATCAAACGTTTGGGCATGGCACCTATTCTGTCCATTTTGAACCCTTGCTTGCATTTTCGATGAATTCGATTGCCGTTGATACAGTCGTTGAACCAGGGTTTTATCGAGTCCTGTACGAGGGTTTCCACATCCTCATTTACTGTTTCTGGAGAGAAGGCTAAGTATCCATTTCATCAGCTGGAGTCGACCTAATTGTTGTTGGCAATTCATACACCTTGGTGAAGGCGCGGGTCCAGGCGTGCCATCCCACTCTTGAAGCCATGCAGCCGATTTCGACCAAGCCAAGTCTTGGAAGAACTCTTGACGATTATCGTCACCAATCTGGAAGAATAGTTCTCTTCCTCTAAAGAACCAGAGCTTGCATAGGCCACTGGGTAGCTCGTCCAGGTTTGGTAACCAGTGGAGGACTCGGGCTCTTAGGTTGATGCAGAGACCACATCCAGCGGCAGCCGATTCCTCCAAACCAATCGAAGAGTCGTAGTGATCAAGGTGAAGGTACGTGTCGCGCTCCATGACCGCTTTGTCATGATCCAGAACCCACTCTTCGCAATTCCACGGAATGGATCGGCATTTGAGGCATCTCCATTCGCAGGTTTGAATCGGATTAGCAGGGTTAGTCATGCTGGCCAGTGTTTATATCTCTACGATGAAACAAACGCTAGAGTGCGGAAGACCCTGCTTATAAACTTACCCAACATTTTAATTCCGGTGCAACTAAGACCAGTAACCCTGGCCAAGTGGAAGCATGCATCAGCGCTAACTCAGCTAATAGGACGCCTCGGAGGCTCGTAAGCGCTTTGCCTCCAGAAATGAAGCCAATACAAAGTCTCGATATCAGCCTTCTCTCCACCCAGCTGACGTGAATGCATCACGGTTCCTTCCTCCTAGTAGCTGATTGGATGTGAAAATTGTGTGGGTGGTGAATATGCAATGTAAATTGCACATGGAATCTCAGCCTCAAAACGCCAAGGCCAGATCACACAATTGCGTAGGCAGACCAGTATTTAGGCGTACCAATATCTCTCAGACATTTTTCTTCTTTCTCTTTTTCGATTATACAATCAAAGACTTGAGGCTTTTCAAAAGGACATCGACAATGGAAGCCACAGCTTGGGATGACGGATACCCAAAGTATAAAGGCTGGGTCCGTTGCGGTTGCGACTACGTTCGACCTGCCGTAAGTTAGCATCTATCATCAGCGACTAATTGATGAATACTAACCTGATGGATTCTGTAAACGAACAGTGGGGAGAAGAAAGAGGAGTACGCATAGCAAGCTTTGCAATGATACGCTGATGACATACTAACCAGGTCGCAGTGCGGGTATAATGATTGCGAAGGGGGGTTTCACGGCCGTGATGGAGGTGTTTGGATTGACTGGGAGTTCGAGGGAGGGGTAACAAAGAGGAGATGGTATTGCGACTGGGATTGTGCTACGTGGACAGCTGAACAACTGGTAAGCGCTTCTGTATTGCTTTTGTGAATCTTACTGACTGATTAGTGTGAATGCGACGATTCAGATTGTCTTTGCGGCGGTTAAGCGCCGGGAAGTTCTAGCGCGATTTCGTTAAACTAGGTTAACTGTCGTTTGAGGATCATTTTATGCTGCTGTACGAATAGACTGGCCAGTTATTACAATGTCAAAGGCCAGCCCGGGTCATGAGACCACTGTGTTTGAAACTTATCAATATTTCGTAGTTATATACCTTAAAATTCATGGATTTGCACGGGATGACAATTATATCAGTAGACCAAAGGAAAATTGAATAGCATCTGACTTGAGGTAGCCGACTTGAGTCCATAATATTTTGGGCCAGAAACCTGTCAGATGGTGCGCCACCTCATTATTCCACCGTAGGCCCGCGTTTGCCGCCAGCCTGATTGCAATTCGTCCACCTTTCAGCCCATTAATGACGGAATAGATGCTGAGTTCTATAAACGCAGTGGATGCGGAGCTATTTCAGCTGCTCCGAGAGTGACTGTCCCTGGAAGGCTGACAGTTCTGAGTTAGAAGCTATGCTTGTAAAATGAGTAACCACTAAGCATAAAACGCTTTCTTGGTCTGCATAGTATACACTACCTTAATCATAGATTCAGGCTTTAAATATACCTTTTTAAAGTATTTATTTACTTTAATTAGTTTACACAAGAAGGTGATTAGCGATGATTGCGTTAATTTAGATTTACTCATTTATGACCCGACGATGTCTATTGCAGCTTGGCCTAGTCTTAGCCAACATCATGAATTTTCAAGATCCTCCCATCCAAGAAGTCCGATCCAATCTTCAGGAGAGCGCCCATGATTGACTGCTGTGTACCCAGGCGAGGTCCATAAACGGCCTGCCACTTGATTTGCGAGGTGTGCATAATAAATAGATGAGGCTCGAAAATTCCCACCTGCCACTGGATTCAAATACTCCCACTCATTCATGTTATCTTCCCCTTTTTCGAGAGGAACCGGTATGAACTTCCTATCACTCGCATAGAACTCTGTCGTGTCGCTGTCGCGAGACGAAGCGGCGCCTCTCTTCCGCTTCAAGTTTGTGTCGACCAACCACAGGTGTCGTTTCAGCGACAATAAACGCAAAAAGTCCATGGCAAGTGTCACATTCTGCCAAGCCCTGGGGTTGTCATTGTCTCGGATGCTGTCATACACTATACCAACTTCCTTGCAAGACTCCACAGGGCAGGGAGATGATTCTGGAGTGCCGGGAAACACTTCAATAGGGCCCCAGTTGGTACCGAAGAAGTTGTCAAAATCTAGGATGAAAAGGTCCGAGCCTGGCCAGACAGACAAGCAGAACGGGTTGCTGCCTGAGCAATAGCTCACGCTCCCGCGCTCGGGTAGTCCCCAGGGGTTGTTCGAGGGATTAGCGAAGTGCTTCCGAATAACACGCCTCGATTCTTTGCAAGCGGTCCAGAGCCCGCAATCGATCATGTAGGTCGAGACAATATTGTCTAAAGATCCCTCGAGGCCCACATAACCCTTGGGTCTCAGGGGAGCGCCAAAATACCAGGGCCTGTTGTATTCGATTGAGGTTCGTGCGGGGGTAAGTAAACCGTTGGCCAAAAAGGAAGCCTTCATGCTCGTTCTGTAAATCCGCAAGATATGATTCCTCAGTGAGGTAGCTCTATGGCCCTCATATGAAGGGGACTTGTATGCCTGAAAGATTTGGACTCCACGGTGGTGTGACCGAACGGCAAAATACCAGATCTCCTCCCTGAGTTCTCGCGGAAGGAGAGGAAATTTGTGGAAAGTAGTAGCCATGTTAGTGAGTGAAGTTCGATGGTGGTGCGGAGCACGAGGAGGTCGTATATGCGAAGTGATGATATAGATTCGTGGTTCGCGTTAAGTAGAAAGGAGAAAACGAGGGAGGGATCCGGACGAAGAAGAGAGATTTATATGATTCAAGGGCGTGGAGGCTTACGTCCTTAAGGTTTCGTTTAAAATTAAACTTTTGCGTTATAATATGCTTCTACAATATCGATCACTTGGCTGGTATGAGGAACTAAGTTTCAAAGCTTGTTGTAACATGCTAGGTTCTCTCTGCCTGAATAAGCTCTCAGCCATAAGTCTCAGCCACAAGTCTTAACTGTAAATAACACTCCTAGCTCACAACTTAGACATCAATGCCATGATGACAGACAAATTGCTATAGAAAAAGGCTGATATCATAAAAACTTGTTGTAACATGCAACAAACACTGTAGGTGTATCTTGATAAGAAGTTTAACTTGTGAGCTAGATGTCTTATCGGTAGCTTAGACTTGTAATAAGAACTTAAACAGTAGAGAAAACTCAGTCCTGCAGTTCATGATTAGGGTGAACGCTGGACTCAGTATGCGCATGACAGCAGCTTCTATAGAGTCGTCATCCGGTTCAATATGACCCTTGAAAATGCTCCGTCAGCGGTTTTAAGTGCTTATCTGAAGAATTAGACCAACTCGACGCCCTTGGGCTCGGTTCTGAAGAGTGTATTTACTAGATAAGCTCAATGGACCGTCGTCCCTCTCGGCCCGTCTCCTGGAAGTGAATGTTTGTCTTTTCTGTGCAAAAGTATCCCACTCTCTTATACTGAGCCCATGTACCTTCGCCCTGGCTTGAAGTGCTCGACGCCGCTCGAACCAGGATTCCCTGGATTTGCGATGTCTTAGTCGACGTACCAAATATGTGATTCCCGAACTCGAAAATTGGTAAGCATCTTATCTCTCCCCGCTCATGGTGCTCCAGTGTATCGTACACGTAGCCTGATGACGAAAGACTAAACGCCAAGAGCTGGCAGGATAGCCTCAGCGTAACATTAAGGGCCATGCCGTTTACTATGTGTGTGGCTCGAACCTCCAGGTCTGATATCAGGGATTGTATATAATCCCATGAGTTAGAACCACTGCTGCCATCAACTGTTAAGCTAATCCTTGAGCCGGACGAGAAAGCTGGGCCGATTTTCTTCAGGTGGTGCGAGATCTTGCCGTCCACCGATGCCCAAGACCATGAGGGAACAGACCGGCCAGAAGGTCGCCTTTTGACTCCAGGTTCCGCCACCCAGAGAAGATTGAAAGGTAAAGTCTCTTCCCATAGCCCGGCAGCGTACGTGAAGCCCGTACTCTGCTGAATGAAGTATGCTACACCGGCAATAGCCATCATCTTGTCGCTGTCATTAGTAAGGTTGCGGATCGAGTAGCTCGTCACCATCTCATACCACCTCAGGTGGAACTCTGCTTTCTCCTTCATATCCTGTCCCCTGAAGGACCAAAGGAAACTGAAGGCCCCTCGAATGCTTAGTCTTGCGGCGTTGGTCCTCAGAGATGACATTTGTACATCGTAAAGTTGTTTCCACTCGGCCCATAGTTCATGCTTGGGGTTGGCGTACCAGCTTTCCTCAACTGTGTTATTGGCTGGGCGGTTGAAAGGTCTTGTAGATGAACCGGAATGTTGTACGCTCTTACTACTACAGAGCTGCTTGGGTGGTTCACGGCCTGGATCAGGGACTTTCGGTAAGTTCAGAGTCCCATCTTGGGTAAAATGGGCAATCAGGGGATACTCTTCTTCCCGATGACACTCAGAGGTAGTCAATGTGTTGCACTCAAACATCAAAAGACCTGAGCAAAAGTGCAGAATCCTGCTAGCGAGGAACCTTTCTTGAAAGGTCCAGCCTCTTGTAGCCAGGAACGAACGATCTACCCTTTCACCAAAAAGATGCACCAGGTCGGGATACCTGATCCGCGAGCGGACAACGAGTGCAGATGTCCAGTTAGCGCATAGAACGCAGTCGTAGGGATAAAGATCTCTGGGTTGATAGCAACCACCATCTGAGTTCTTGGATGCCGTCGCGGATATCACAAACTTTGCCCTTGCGTAAACAAGACCCATGTCGCCAGACTCCTCTTCCCATTCCTCGGTTCGTTGCATGATGCAGAGCGAGTCGATCCAGAGATATTTGATCCCCATTCTGTATGTTATGTCAACCGCGTCTCGAAAACTCGGATCCAGGGTCTCTATCATAATCGTTTTCATCGTTTCTTCACTGTCCTTCCTAAGCTCAGACTTGACCGTCGTTCCCCAGCAGTGACTAAGTGCAGCATACTCAACGGTACGGTCTGATTCAAGAGTTTTGCTCAGTACCAGTTGTATGGCCCCTTGTCCCCTGGATTGCACATCGATGAGTCGTTTGGGAAGGTATCGCTGACTCGTGGATCGAATGAAGTGGTTGCAGCAATTATGATGTTCACGTTCACACTTGTCAACTATTTCTCGGGCCCAAAGAAAGCTAGCCTCAGAGCCAGTCGTGTTGAACTGCCAGCAATTATGTTTGTAAGGTGCTAGGGCACTGAGTCAGTCATGTACACCTGCACAACAAGCGCCAGACCTACCATAGCTGGCATCTTGGACTTTTAGCCAAGGGAATAGACTGGATCTCTTCTCGTATAGGCGAATCCGAAGTGATTGCCGACGACCAAAGTCTCTAGTCGCCGAGACCTGGACTGAGAGGTTCCTGGATTTGACGCCTTGTTCACAGTCACCAGAACTACATGGTCTAGGGATTGCGGGAAGTAGCGGTGTATTGACGTCTGGTTTCTGGGCGATAGACTCTCCCGGGCAAGCTCTAGATGCTGGAGTTGTCTGAGAGCCAAATGAGGAATGCCAGAGGAGGCTACATAGATGGCAGTCTTTGGAGGACTGCTTAAGCTGATCTTTAGTATAAAACTCGTATTCTTCTTTCGATCGCGTCAACTTCCAACGGGTGCCCCGGAGAATGGAGGACTGGTCAACTATGTTGCTACATTTTGCACACAATCTGCAGCATTTTCCCTGTGGCATTTCCAACCGCGACGCGTAAAGTGGGGGCCTATGGGCACAGAATAATGACAGAAACCAGGGACCGAACCCGGCACATAGGTAAGGGAGCTCTCTGATCAGTCGGTAGAGTGATACAAGTGCAAACAATGGCGATAGAAGGATGCAAAAGGCGAAAACTATGAGATGAAAACTTGCTAAGAGGCTGACGATTGAGAAGAGTACGCAGACAATGCTCACAAAGGCGATAGGCGGGTGGCTCTTGACCCATAAGTTGAGGAAGTACACTGACGGTGTCCAAACCAAGCCAACAGCAAAAACCTTGGACAAGCCCAAGGTTTCGTGGTTATTGGACGCCATCGTGTTGTCTGGTTCCTACAAAGGAAGATAAAATATGATGAACTCAACAGATTCATGAGCGGGGTTGGGATGATATGATTGGGTTGGTTGCCCAAGAGGCTCAGCCCTGCTTACTGTGTCTGTGCGTTGCTCTTCAACGTGATCTTGTCGTTGTATACTGCTGATAGGTCGGGACTGGCCAACGAGAGAATAGAGGCCTATGTCACCTGACACCTCGGATCCCAGCAGAACGAAGCAAGTTATTAGCCCAGCATTGACCAACGATAGCTCTGTTCAAATTCGATTATTCAGATACTCTATAATCACTCAGCTAGAGATATTGCCTCACTATCACTTCTAGACCTAGTATCTGACTTCTTGACAATGTCAAATGCTTTGGACAAGCGAAGCCTGAAGCCCTTCTCGACGCCGACTCGATAATGGTTAGCTTCTTTTTTCAGTCAAGATACCTTGTAGAATGACAACTCACGAATTGCCAAATGGGCATATTTGGATATTACCGGCGCCCAGATCAATACAGCCACCAACTGTCCAACACTCCAAGTCCCCGTCTCCCCTCTCAGCAATAGGTTCAGCAACGGCGCACGTATCACAGCCAGACCAAAGCAAATGCATGCAAGAGCACCAGCTTCAGCAACATGTATTGCGAAAAGAGAAGCTTTTATAAATATCCACTTGAGCCATTCCCAAGCTTCAAGCTGACGTTTTGATAAGGATTTGTGCTTTTTGAGAAATGATGTTGGAGAGTTGCAAAGACTCCAGATTTTGGCCCACCATAAAATAGCAAGTAATCCGAGGAATGCGTATATACTTCCCGCTGGAAAGACATACCAGTATAGACCTTCTCGCTCTTCCACATAAAACGTTCGAAGGGAAGGATTACCGCCGCATTCTTGAAGTGTATTCTGTCCTTGGAACATCTTGTATATCCGATCTGGATCTGGATTTGCAGCTGTATCAGCTGCAACACCAGCAAGTACCAGAGCAAGTGTCGAGAGGAGAAGATAGTACATTGAGTCTAGCTCGGCTCTTCGGAGGGAGATCTGTCCGAGAATAATGGGCCAAGCTCCCATACCTGCAAGAAATTGGACACTGTCGCGATTCCACAGAAGACTCTGCCAATTCTCAGCCCCAGTGAAGATAGCTGACCTGGAACTGGCGTTTATCAGGGCTATTTCGATGGCAACGACGAAAAAGCATTGTGCTTCGTGAAGCTCTGCGAGAAAGATACTCGTTGCGTGCGCAAGATTCGTGCGCTCGAGGCGTTCAAGACCTGATACACGATGGGTCAAGAGATTAGGACCCGGGTTTCTTTTTCGGAAGAGATGAGTAAAGATTGATGTTGAAGTGTTGATGAACTTGTTGACTTTTAGAAGTAGGAAAAAGAGCCATGCAAAGACCACCATGGCTGTTTGAGTAATGTATGTTATTAGTACCTGTAGAGTGATAAGCGTGGGTTACCGTCGCTGAAGTCATGGGCTTACTCCAGGTCCAGTAATATCGATGTTGATATCGCTTTCCAGTCCGTCGCATAGCGGTGCAAGAGCCTCGTACACCTTGATCCATTGGATAGTCTCACTCTCGAAATACCCCGGGTTGAGTTGGCCGATGGAGCACTCCCCCATGCTAGTATCACGGCAACTTGCAGCAGCGCACTCATAAGTCAGATTCAGAACCGCCTTTCCGTCAAAGTCGGTCGCGTTAGTAATACCAAAAGACGCCAAAGCGCTCGAGATCTGCTCCCTCGATGTCCCGTTTCCTACCCCGCCACGATGTTGATCAAGTGTAGAGAATGTGGAGTTTGCGAGAGTTAACGATGAGAGAGATAGACATTGCCACAGAGTCTTCCAAGAGGCGAATAAGTCATCTGAGCTGGTGCATATGACGGAACAGTTCTTTTCTGAAGAATCGTGCCCAGAGCAAACGTCGCGTAACAAAGTCACGGGCTCAGCCGCAGTCACGTCGTCTCCTTTGTCGAGTCTTGTGAAGAGATCCCACGGTTCGTAGAGTGTTTCCCAAAGAATCGTGCTCGTGTCGGGTCGCGTGACAGCATATCGCGTAAGCCCATCCAGCCATCCTCCATTGACAACCCTCACTATCCCATGATCCATCACGATGGGTATCTCGCGGGGAGAGGCTGAAAATGGATTTATTATTCGTTTGTTGGCATAAGTTCGATTGATATTTATATCGTTGTTTTGTCTATGAGAGATTTTGTGATCCTGTTTCATCTGATGGTATATCTCACGTGGCCTTTGAAGACCCCTGCCAATGAACCTTGCAACGTGAATTCGACAACCAAGATCCTAGTCCAGATGTATCTGAGAATCTGACAATTTATAATTCAAAAAGAAAAAAGAAAAAAGAAATCAATCTTCATACATAAAATCATAGTCTGCAACAATTTGCTCAACATCAAACGTATCCCAACAACGTTTTTGCCCTAGGCCCAGGGCCCCAGATGCTCATTCCTTTACAACCACGTAAGCCTCCTTTGATTCATCATATCGAACAACGCCCCGAGAATTCCATGTCAGCAACTGCTCCTGACTCTCAATCACTGGCAGTGACACCTCATGATTCCCCAAAGAAATCCAAGGCAAAGAAGATTCAGTGCTCCAATCACTCCCTTGCCTCTGCTTCATTTTGTCCTGCCACTTTTGGGTTCGACGGAGCTCTCTCGCCCTGCGTTCTAACTGGGCGTATGAAACGGAGCCAATCTCGAAGAAGGACATGAAGTCATTGATCCTTTCTCTTGGCATCATTTCTCTTGCCATCTTTTTGAAGAAATATGGAGTAGGTAATACTGGCAACGCAGCGGTGTTGACTGGGTAATGGCGATCGTCGTCGAAGATTGGCCATGCCCGCTGTTGGAATATCTTGTACTGCATCGGGCCGCCATTATCGAGATATAGCTTTGTCCCAAGGTATTTCCACCACGGCTGCTCGTCAAAAAGTAGGTCACCACCCGAGTATCTGTAACCAGTACTGTGACTCAGACCGTGTAAGCCTCCCCATGGCATTCCTCTTCCGAATAAATCTTCTGAAGTTATGTCCGTTCTGAAGCTACACAGCTTTTCAACAAAGCTTTTGAGAGTTGAAGTATATTGTGGTTTTGCTATGGCAAAACGAATCATCGTAAAGATCAAAGTGAAGCCGTACTGAGCCATAGACTCAATCGCGGACCGCTTTTCTTCTCCTTTAATGCCAACGTCCATGCCATACTCAATCGGATCCACCAAGACATTGTCAGGGAATAGAAGTCCAGTCTCTGGTCGTGCATCGGCTACTGGCAGCCAGGCATCAGCACATTGGGCAAAGATGGCGCCATATAGTGAGGATGTATACACCCAAACACAGCGAATCGCCTCCTCGTCACGTCTGTTGCCCCCAAAGGCCACGTAACTCAAAATTCGTCGTTTGGCAAAAGGATCGCTCTCGAAGCTCGTAGTCCTCATATTTAGAGACCCCAGCTCAACTTTTAAGAATGCCCTTAACAAGCGTCGTCTTTCACCTTCCGAAAGGTTGCAGGAGTCAAATCTCTTTGCCACCTTTTGTCCTTTGAACACGAGATGGCTCTGGCTGTGGGTAGGTTGAGGAAGACAAATGTACTCCCGAGGTTGGAAGTCCGCAGTCGCCTTTGTGATGTAATCCTCGACAAAAACCATCAGAAGGCTATGCAATTTGTCAAGCTGGTCCAAGAGAACGGCATCGTGGATCAACAAAGGATTTCGAAGCTTATGACACTCCCAATGCAGTAAATGAGCATCGAAGCAGAGCTTGGATTTTCGGGCCTTTCGGAGAGACGGGTAAAGGATAATTGCCATAGCATCTTGAATCATCTGGTCGTCCAAGTCGCGCTCGAGTAAATGTCGTATTATTATGCTTTTGTATCCAAGGTATTGCTCGAGCATTGTTGGAGAGGCTTGGATGAGGCTCGAGATAGTGGCCTTAGATAGAAGGTGTAAGAATATCTGCAGACGCAGCTCGGCGGGAAGTCTGGTAAAGGGATCCATGGTGGTCATAATCATGTTTTCTGGATCAGGTGCTGACTTGAGGAGTGTTTTTAAGGTGGAGCTGTCCGATGTTGCGATTGGAGGCAGAAGAATGAGTTTATTCCGTGGTAAGAAAGAAAGAATTCCGGGAGAGGAATGCTCTTGTTTATATACATTACTCTGCCACGGATTAAAGTTAACTCTGAAATGGTGTCCTGTGTAAAGGCTATCCTGTGTTTATTGGTGTCCTTCACCTTTGTGCGCTGGTGGCTGAAGCCTCTTTTAAAACCCTAACCTCAGGCCAGATATTTGACTCAAAACTGCTCAAAAGGATGTGTTTGACTGATAGCCTAAACTTTATAATTTACAAGGCAAAATCTCTGAGTTTAATATTCTGGATATGCGTCATTCTTTTTCTTTACCCCAGGCTTTTTCCTGTATTCAATTAGGATACTTATATTGCCTCCCAAAAGCTGAACTAAGTTGGGACTTTGCAGTGTGTTGGCTTGCTATGTCTCGCTGAGACGGCATAAGCTTCAAGGATCAATCAATTATCTGTTCTGGTACTACGTTTGTGTTTTCTTCCAAAAGCTTGACTTAGTTGACACCCTGCAGTGTGTTGGCTTGACATGTCATGAGGAGCTACCATGAGCTTGAACAGCCAGTTAATCAATTAATCCCTTCTAAGCATGGTGCGGCTTGAAACGCGATAAACATTTCACGCCATCGGACCTTATGATATTGCTGACAGGTAGGGGTATTATGTATTAAGTATATGGTATTTAGCTAAAGAATGTATGTGAAGATCAAGATCGTCTGCTGCTAGACATAGAAGGATTACGGCTAACTTCCTCAACAGTCATCTGCTTAGGATGTCCGGTATTTGAAGTCAAAGGCAGCTCATCCCCCGACTCTATTCCCTCTCTGAATGGATTCTTCTGAGGCTTCGTCTCGACAGTGACCTCAAACTCTGTTCGGCGATGAATGCCAGGTCCGCCGTTGTGCCTACCCATAGTACCAGACAAGTCCTCGTCGGAATCGCCAGCGACAACCTTTGATCGGTGTGTCAACTGGACGTTGTTGCCCTGAGTCCATGGTGCATCGTTGGTGCGCTGGTTGTTGCTTTGGTGGTGGCCAGAGTGCGACATGGAGGGGTAGTAGTCGTCGGCGTTCTCGCCCTTTGCGAGGCGGGTAATAAGCTTAGCCATGGACATTTCGATATTCAGTTTGACCATGTATGCGACGGGGTGGAACTGGATGTAGACGACCTGGTTTGGAAGCGACATGAGACCGATGAGCATGCCCTAGCCGGAGTCAGCACAGTTTATATTTCGAGAGAGGATGACGAGATACTTACGTCCATGAGGATCGAAATGATCATGAGCTTGGCGTTGAAGCCAACAAGAGGCTCATACTTCTTCAAGCGATGCTGTTCGACGAGTCGCTTCTTGACAGTTCGAAGGAAGTACCAGTTGAGACCAGCATCGACGAGAAGGATGAGAACCTTGGACATACGATCCCAAACCTCGTTGATGCGAACGAAACTGTATTGGTCAGTATAAACCTAGCCAAGCTAGTTATAGTGACTTACGTTTGACTGGCGGGAGGAACAGTATGAGCAGGGATCCAGATAACGAAGACGGCAATGTTGATGATAGTGATGGCAATAGCGGTTCCCCATTTTAGCTTAAAGATAGTAGATCGGTGTTCGGCGATGATGGAGATTCGGTTGACGATGATTTGCATGAGAAGCTGGACCTCGAAGACCCAGAAGAAGAGAATAAAGAACAAGACCGGTACACTAGACACTGTTAGCACGCCACTTTCGACACTGGCTGAGTGGCTGTCTTACGTCGGTCCGATGATTCCATCCAAGAAAATCCATCCGATGATAGCGATGATGATATTTGCTAGAATCTCTCCCCAGAGCATGTAGATATAGGTACTTCGTAGCGGGTTTCGATTTCGTCGAGTCTGCTTCCACGCTTCCCAAACCGTAAGTAGGCCAAAGCCGAGGGTGAACCCCATAGCAATGGAAGCGATCTTGATATCACTCGTAGTCGCCGACATGATGCATAAAAGGAGTGATACGGAAAAAAGCAAAGAGGAATGAAGGGATCAGCCGGGGAAAAGAGAGGGAAGAGGGACAGAATCTGGGGATCCAGGGGGTTTATACCTACATGCAGACACTACCAGCACCACGGGAGGTAAGCGTGAAGCTGGAGATATTTAGTGCCGCCGGGACGAGACTCCAGGAACGGTCTGGCGTGGCGTGGCGAAACGATATTCTCTAGCCAAGTCTCTGGATGAATCGCATCTGCGCTTTGACCCTCGCTTTGGCACTTGAGCTCTTGTGGACAATTGGACGACCTGATTCGATGGCAGAATACGCGGGTTGAATAGCTTAACCAACATCCCTACCGTTACCCGAGGGTCTGGTCCCCAGATGCATGGTATGATCGTCTCTCGGTACGCATGATCCACAGGGATGAGCATCACATCACGCATTGTATTTCCGCACTTTAATTCTGTAACCGAGCTCCAAAACGGGAGAGTTACCAATGGCTCCGGCGTACATTTCCGGTTACAGTATGTCACCCAAGCCTCGGTTCTCCTCCTCTCGCGATGTCATCACACACTTTTTTACGCTCCCGCTAAAATGGCACTTGACTCAGGGGGGGACGCCACTAGAATCAACGCCACAGGAGCTGGCAGCGTATCAAATTTCGGCACTTGGGAATCCTTTGAGATCAAGTTCCGTTGTGCCAAGTTGCTGGGCTTCCGCTTTTGTCAACGCCACTTGTGGTTCTTTTGGATAGCGGAATGAACCGTTGTTCTTTGCTGAAACGTTAGATGAAGTTAATATCGAACAAGCTCATTCGTTGTCAAAGTTTGCCGACACTTGTTTAGTGTTGGGGACAGAGACATCTTCTTGACACATTCTACCGTGGAAATTCCGCCGTTAGATTTGCTCCGTGCCGGGCCGACTGTGCATGATCTTCATTGAATTGAGATGGGCCACGGAAATAAAAGAGATTATTGGGATGAATTGGGCCGCCGAAATGGAGACATTCTGAGACGAACTCCATTTTGCGCCTGTCCAACCGAGCTGGGTCTCAGAATAATTCCTCCTCTCTCAACGTTACAACAACCCGGGCATAACTTCGGGATTCAATGCAGTAGGTCTCATCGTCGAGATGATCATCTGCTGGTAAATCCCAACACATGACTCACCCCAATGCGTAGCCCTTCTTATAGTAGTAGACGGTGATAAAGTGCAGAGCCTCAGAGTCAGTAGGGAAAGATCGTCGGCACTATGTTAGTCATTGGTGGATCAGGGTAACAGCGCTGGTGGAACAGATCAATTTTTGAGATCCATCACCCACGTGGATTGTCAGTGCGTTCCCTGTTCGAAGTGGATTTGGTGATACCCTACACGTCACTTAGCTTTCGGTTATCTTTTACCTGAATCTTTAACAGACTGAGATTTGAGTCAATCAGTCTGGATGCAGCTGATCGTCGGCTTCACATATTCTTGGCAGTCACGCAAGCCTGTTTGACGCGCTATAGGCCAAGTCCAATATGCCGATCTTTTGCTACCTACCGATTGTAACGGGAGATCCCAGGAAATCATCTATAGCTCCTTGTATTTTGGTATTAATGATATTGTTATTAAAAACAAAAGATTGAACTAGTGCAAGTTAAGGAATATCAAGTTTTAAAGTAATAGAAGATTGGTTATAATGAAGTAGTCCTAATATAATATAAATCTAATTACATCTCCAGTATTCTCCCCTTTCTTTCCATTCCGCAATGCGATACTTTCGATCATAGTTGAGTCAAATTCCTGAACCTTTACGCGCCTAACCACTACGCCCGACAAGCCAGAATGGCTGTTTCGCATCAGCCTCATAACCTCGCCAATCACATCACTGGTGCCAGGAGGTAAAATCCATTTCCATATAGCAGCTGCCGCCTTGAGGTTGCTCATAAGTATAGTCAGATTCTCGCATCGAACGTGATTGTCGATCGACAATTTCCTCATAGTTTCCTGTATGCACAAGCTCGCAGTTCTTTCTGCCTCTTGTATCAGACGTATCTCTTTCTCTTTATAGCCACCTTTTTTCCAACGTAAAACTGTATGGCACAAGAGCCTGAGAATAGTTAGCTCCAGCATGTCCAGTGTATTTGTGGATCTCAATATCTTAGCATCCACGGCGTCTGCAGACACAGATGCGATAGAAGCTATATGAACTATGATATGCTCAATTTGCATATATCCGTCTTCGTTAAGTATCACACCAAGTTTACTGTGCATTAACATCATTGCATTCTGCAAGAAGTTTTCCACGATGCCTTCCTGGAACAGCCATCTGCGCATCACCAGTTGTATCAGACGATGCATAGAAATGCCGTTATCTTTTGCCGCGGACACAATAGAGAAAGCCTTTAGAACTCCAATGGCCTTGACGAGTTCTAAAGAACTTTCTCGGTCGTAAACGCACGATACGTAATCGACCAAGAGGTTCCCTGAGATATGCTGATGGTGAAAAGTAGATACCAAAGACAGTAATTCGCCAGCTAGTTTGTTCTGGTGTCGTATTTGTCGGAATGAAATCATCCAAGTTCTGGCAACGGCTCGCAGTGAGTCCGGATCCTTTCCGCTTGTTTCAAAGTCTTCGTTGAGCAATTCTACCATATTCTTGTCGTTTTTGAGAAGGGCTAAGTACTCTCTGACCGAGATGCTATTCTCTTGTATGAATGCAGCGGCTTGCACCAGTATCAGAGGAAGGTACTCAAGCTTCAGAGCCAATGTCGATAGATCGGCAATATCAGATTCCAAGCATCCAAGGTGTGCACCAAGAAGTTCCCGTGCTTCACTGTCGGTCATACGTGATACCTCGATGAAGCCCCGGCCTTTGGTAGCCCGTACAGCTACTTGCCGATTTCTTGTGGTGATAAGTAACTTGCCATGAGCACAGGTTGGAAAATATCGGCTGAGACCACCAGTTCCATAGAAGAGATCCAGTTCATCGACGTTGTCGATGACCATAAGCCACGGCTTGTGATGCTGGGCTTCTAGCCATTGTTTTACCCGCTCAAGAACATCCGACTTTTCTCCGCCGCAGGGAATCTTGAGCTGCTGCATAATATTGGCATATGCTTGCCGCATGCGCTCTTCATTGTTCGCATAAACCCAAAAGATTGACAGTTCTGGACTCTGTGCGTGAAGCTCGTGTACATAAGCCAGAGCAATCTGTGTTTTTCTGTACGGTCAGTTCCTTTTTCCTCATTGCTTGACAGGGGCTCTCTCACCCTACTCCTCCTAAGCCAAAGACGGCTGCGACAGCGTGAGACTTCTCAGGACTTAGTTGTTGACGCAAGTTGCCAATAATGTCCTGTCGGCCAACAAAGTCGTCGTTGGGCGGGAAAGGGACCAAGACTGTCGACCCTTTTATTAGCTAAAGCATTGTCATGCAGTTGGCGCATGAATACATACACCGGGGCAAGTTCCTCTCTTCAATTAACTCTATATCATGATCAACACGGTTCAAGAAGTGGTGAACAGGTCACTGACCAGGAGGGGTAGAAACTACCCAATGGCGCAGTATAGCTTTGGTACAAGCAGCGGCAGTCGCTGCAGCGTATTTCTGGGTAGCCTTAGCTTTGTGGCTGTCAGCATAATCGCACGCGCCCTTGACAACCAAGCATGGTAGACTGTCCCAAACACCAGCACTCTCCATCTCAAAGGCAATGACGCCAAGCTTTCTTGCGATGTCGTCGCGCTCCTCTCCAGACTTCATGACGGTGTCGCCAGACGCGATCCTTCCAAAATGCACTCTGGGTTCTGGTACTCCCTGTCTGAGCCGCTGTCGCGGGACAAGCTTTCCGTCGCAGCCGCACTTGTCACATGGCACGTCGTTGTCCACATGTCGGTAGGTAGCCTCGAATAGGCGATCTGTCCCTGGTTCGGGGTAATGGGCTGATAGTTCTCTATCTTCTTGCAGGATTGAGAGAAACTTTCTCATGTCGGACTCAAATGCTCTTCGCGATCGGAGGCTCTTCAGCTTCGATAGCAGGGAGCGGATCTCAACGTTGGGTCTCCCAAGAGCCTCCTCATTGGTATCTTTGTACTCAAAAGTGGCGGGGTATTGTCGTCTCAAATCGTACTGGACAACGCTTTGGCTGACAATGACATCACCCAATATGATCTCATGGTGTGCATCCCGGGGTCCAGGGGTGAAAGGGATGACTCCACAGACCCCGACGACGATGGCTAGTTTGACACGGGGGAAGCTGACGCGACAGTTGGTCGCGACAGCGGCTCCGTTGGCCTTTCCTGCTTCGGGCATGTAGGCGAGTACGACATTATGATGACCGATGCGCCCAGTCGAGTAGGAATTGGGGTCGCCGGGGGCTTTGCTGTACGCATGGCAGTCCCAGTACTCATCAAATAGCGCCTCTATCGCATCGGCTTCGAGGGAAAGGGCGCAGATGATGGCAAGCGGAAAGTCGGCTCGTGAAACGGGACGTTGTGGTCTGCCAATTGCAGTCGACATCTAAGCTGCTCGTTTTTGGAAGCGAGACGGTAATGGGGAATTGATGGGGAGTCGGGACACTTGTACTCGTCGCGGGGTGGACAACAAGCGTGTGAAGAGAGACAACGATACACCCAGCCATCTAGTTAGCACCAAAATTTGGAAATAAAGAAAGATCAATTGTGAGGACTGAAAATAGGGCTGAAAAAGGGGAAGTCTGCCTTATTCTGAGGGCGACCTGCGGCGAGCTACACGTGACTTGATGGGCAGGGGATAAACAGGCAACCAACCAACCACAATGCAAAAGGCACGGCTCCAAGGCTGACAAGCTATAAATATGTGATTGCTCATAAAAGCTACAGGGTGTGTCCTTGCTCGAGTTTTATTCATTCCAATGTGGCTAATGCTCACAGCCTCAGTTGCGAAAGTCACCATAAACAACATGCTAACAATAGCCATTGTGACCTGGAGATGATGGTTAAATTTACTCACAACAACAACTGAATTTAGTAATGTAAAAGAAACTCAAAAGCTCTAACGAGAGAACTTGGCCTGATCTCAGCCTTTGGCCGCAGTCATAGTTTCGAGGGACTGAGAACCGAAGCATACAACTCCAGTACTCTGTCTCTCGGGTCTGCTAATCGGGCCTGCGTTTCTTCAAATAATCGAGGCAACCCGGTTTCCTTGAAAGAAGCATTATTAAGGAGAAACTTTGCCATCGCTTGCCCACACAAGTAGATTTGCGGCATACCATGGCCAGTGAAGCCTCCCATGATAAACATGCCTGGACGACCAGGTATAGGTCCGACTCGGGGGAGCCTATCGGAAGAGTATCCCATGACTAGTTTAATGTCAGCTGCGATCAGAAACAAGACGAAGCGGGTGATAAGGCTTACTTCCAGTCCATATATCATCGACATATGCCCCGGTGTCCTCCCATCCATGGAAGTGTCTCTGCATGTAACCATCAAAGTATGATCGCACTTCGTCAATGACTTGCGTGTCATCAACATTCCCATACCATGAGTCAACAGACCTGATATACGCATCTCGAGCTCCACCGACAATGATACTCCCATCTAGTCGAGGGATCAGGTAGTCAAAGTTCCAGTCTGAGAATCGAAGAGCGTAGGTATTGTTGAGAAGAGGATGTGACCCCGGGGTTTTGATCCGGCTACATACAGCGCGGTACGGAATGATCTTGTCTTTGTATTCGGGAAGAAGAGAACCTGTGTAGGCATTGGTTACGAATACGACCTTTCGCGCTCTGACTTCACCCCTGCTGGTACGTAAAGTCCAATGACCTGTAGCATCCTGAGTATCGGAGACAGAAGTAACTGGCGTATTAGTTTGCAAGTTGATTCCTTGTTTGATGGCTCCTGAAAACATGTGATGGATAAGCTTGTAAGGCCAAAGATGTCCTGCCGTGTAGGTAAAGCACCCCTTTGCGCCCTTGACACCAGACATCTAGACACATTACGTTAGTATTGAGAAGGAACAGATGTAGCGTACTGACCATTTCCGCATCCTTCCCCTCAACGCTGAACGTATTGTTGGTCGTTTCGAGGCCAGCAGCAATAAGCTTATCATAACCCTCCTTGATACGACGTTGATGGCCAGTGGAGAGCTGTACATCAACTGCCCTCGTGAGCACAAAGTCGCAATCAACTTTGTTTTGTTGGATGTATTCAGTAACAGCTCCAACATTTGCGGCTTCAAATGACGCAACTTCTGCGGCGGCTTCTATCCCATACTCCGACGCGTACCCAGCAATCGCGTTATATGAGTCTGGCTTCAGGTGACCACCTTCAATTGTCAGTGCAGCACAAGAGTCTCGCGGGCGTTTTGGCTCACCATTCCGTCCAGTTGCACCCGAGCACAGTTGCCGGGCTTCCAGAACAAGAATTGAGGGCCTGTCCTCAGGTGAAGTTGTTTCCAGGATATGCGTGAGGATTGATGCTGCAGAGTATCCTGCACCAATGATGGCGATGTCTACCCATGGTGGGAGCTCCGCAGTTGACCGATGATTATCAAGATTGCCCGGTTCGGTCCTCCAAAAAGAGGACATCCCTTCTGGCGGAGGGAAAGACGCTGGGCACATTATGTCAAAGAGATAACAGCGCTTGGGCTACAGAAAGAAAGCCAAGGGAATGCAAGATAGCACAACAATGGTTGTTTCTGCACGGTAACTATGAGGCTAGTTTGTATACGATCCAACAAGACTCCGAGTGCCTGATGCTACCCTACGCATTGCTGTTATCATTGGAGTGATAAGGGTGGACCAACGCTTATCGCACTACAAGCCTCGATCTTTACTGCTTCTGGTAGCTGTCTCAAAGTTGCCTGTTTGATGCTAGCGCCGACGTCCAGGGTCCACTGCCAGAAACTTGCCTGATCTGGAAAGCAACATATTGAGAGCGTGGAGCTGGAGGGTGCTGAAGGACTTAGAGATCGGAGCATATCGCGATATAATCTCACTTACTGACAATGTAGATTTTACTGCAATCAGATCTCCAATATCGAAGTCATCATGAACGGCGAACTTTATGAGCAACTGACCGCTCCAAATGGAGTAACTTACAACCAACCATTGGGCCTCTTCATCAACAATGAATGGCGTCGATCAAAGGCAGAGGAATTTATATCGGTTGTTAGTCCAATGTAAGCCTTGCTGTCGATTAGTTGTAGATGTTCAGTTTACTGAAAGACTCCAGTGACGAGAATGAGATCGTCAAAGTCCACGCTGGTGGCGAGGCAGACATTGACGAAGCAGTCAAGGCCGCTCGAGCAGCCCTCAAAGGCCCTTGGTCGCACCTTTCTGGAACCGAGAGAGGCGAAATGATGCGCAAGCTCGCTGACCTTGTTGATGCTGCCACAAACGAACTTGCCACTATCGATACCTGGAATAACGGCAAAAGGTTTTTGTCTGCACAAGGAGATGTTGGTGAGCTGACAGGTGTGCTACGATACTACACTGGATTTGCAGACAAGCAATATGGGCAAGGTAAGTCTCAAAGTCGGACTGAGTAGACTTTGGGGTTTATTGACTAATGGTCTTAGTGATAAGTACAACTGAGAAGAAGTTTGCTTATACCACTGTTGGTCCGATTGGGGTTTGCGGCCAGATCATTCCATGGAATTATCCCTTAGGAATGGCTGGTTGGAAGATCGCCCCAGCCCTTGCAGCCGGCAACTGTGTGGTACTCAAGCCAGCCGAGCAGACACCTCTGTCTATCCTGTTCTTTGCAGATATCGTCAAGAAAGCAGGATTTCCGCCGGGCGTCATCAACATAGTCAACGGCTTCGGGAATAAGGCCGGTGCAGCTTTAGCAGCTCACATGGATGTTGACAAAATTGCCTTCACTGGATCTACAGCAACTGGACGTGAGGTGGCCAGACTTGCGGCGAATAATCTCAAAGAGATTACGATTGAGTCCGGTGGAAAGTCTCCACTGCTCGTTTTTGAGGATGCAGATTTGGACCAGGCTGTTAAATGGAGTCACTATGGTATCATGGCCAACCAAGGCCAGATTTGTACTGCAACAAGTCGCATCTTGGTACACGAAAACGTGTATCAACAATTCATCGAACTGTTCAAGGGGAGAGTCAAGTCTTGCAAGATCGGCAACCCCTTCGAGAGCGATACCTTCCAAGGGCCGCAGGTCTCAAAGGCGCAATATGAGAGAGTGTTATCCTTTATCGAGAGCGGTAAAGCTGAAGGAGCTACCGTTGCTCTCGGCGGCCAGGCAACTTCAGTCAATGGCAAGGGGTTCTATATAGAGCCTACTATCTTCACCGATGCATCGGATGATATGAAGATATACCGTGAAGAGATCTTCGGGCCTGTTGCTATCATCAGCCCATTCACAACAGAAGATGAAGCAGTGCGCCGGGCTAACGATACGATTTATGGACTTGGGGCAGCCATCTTCACGCAAGACATCACTCGAGCACATCTTCTCGCGAATAAGATCGAAGCAGGAAGTAAGTCGCATAACCGTTCAGATTGGGGCCCATTACTGACATCTACAGTGGTTTGGATCAACAGTAGCAATGACTCGGACTTCCGTATACCGTTTGGTGGTGTCAAGCAGTCTGGTATTGGTCGTGAGTTAGGAGAGGAAGGGATCCGGGCATACACAAGCAGGCGGTCAATTCATGTGAATGTTGGAAATGTCTTATAGATCAATCAATTTCTCTGTGGTGATACAAACTTTTTGTGATAACATTGAGAGGTCAAAGGAAGCTTAGTCCCCAACGCTCAACGCTCTCAGCCACGGCCCCCGTTGCAAGCTCTATTCCATGTGAACTCTATCAACGTCTCAGCGAGATTGACCATGGCAATTATAGATGCTTCAGGAGGAGACTTTAATCTCTTTGCTTGATATGTAGAACAGATGGCTTATTGAAGGATTTCATCGAGGTGGGCTTATGGAGGCAGTCAATTTTCCCGTGAACATAATCTGCTATATTAGGTGTCTGGCCACTGCAAGACTTTCCAACATTCATCAGAAGAATCATAGTCGGCAGTTTCATCACGACATAGACTTTCTGATCAAAGAATGAAGTTTTCGGAAGGTGAATTATTCCATGGAATTGAGTTATGGCTACGATGAGCCGCAAACCAGATATGACTCGAGGAATAAAAAGCAAGGGATCATTATAAAAAAGCATCCTATAGTAATGCAAAACGGTCAAGTTCCGCATCCGCTGATATACCAGTGATCCCGTACATCAAAACCATTAGCCACCCCAGAACCGAGCCCAAGTTCTGACAATTACATGTTTCTTGGCCAACGCATCCCTCTCGACTTCATCGCCAAATCCCTCCTCCCAGAAGCGACACTCCTCATCCACAGCCTGTTTCTTACCATCGGCAAAGATATCGACAGTGGCAGGAGTCACAAACTTGGTTCGCTTGAAGACCTTCCAGAAGATGAACATGAAGAAGAACCAAGCAAGACCGAAGTAACTTGTGATAAAGCCCTTCAGTGACCAAGGCTTGAAGATGTCGAATCCGATAAAGATGGATGTCGATCCTCCGATGAAAAGGCAAAGGTACGGTGTCCAAGAAGCACAAGGGGCGGTGAAGGGGAATACAATTCCAGGGACAGGTTGCCTATCTGACGTCTTCTTGAAGAGTGACTTTTTGAAGTTGTTTTCCCCTTGACGAGTGATTCCTTGAGCTTTGAGGGCTCGACGCCATCCGATGAACACCCATGTCATGGCTGTGAAGTTTACAACCAGTGCGACGGTGGTGAGGTCCAAGAACCAGGAGAAGACCTGACTCGCACTGGTGGAGGCTACCAAGAACGAAAGAAGGGATATGGCAGTCACTGCTGTGACACACACCCATGGTACGCCAGACTTGGTGCATCTCAAAAAGATCTTGGGTGCTTGGCCATCTTGGGCCAATGAGTAGAGGGTACGACTGGACGAGTACAAATACGCGTTTCCGCAGGACCATCCGGACAGCAAGATGAGGAAATTGATAAGTCCAGGCAGAAACCCTCTAATGTCGAGACGGAGAAGACCCAGGACCCAGGGAGATGCTGCTGCGCCAGCTTCGCCGTTCTCGATCGCTCCCAGAAGTCGAGGGTCACGCGAGTTGCAGATGATGCCAACGGCAAGAATTCCAACAACATAGAAGAACAGAATTCGACCAACGATCAATTTGGCAACCCTGGGAATCGTCTTGCGTGGGTTTCGGATCTCGCCAGCAGACAGGGAAATGATATCTGGGCCTCCGATCGTGAAGACGGCATATCGCACACAGATGCAGATACTGAGAAAGATGCCAGTGGCTCCTTCAGCATAGTATTCATGGGCCATGTCTCCGTTCTTCCAGTTTCGAAAGCCGTAGGCGTCTTTGTGAGGGTTACCGCCAACCATGGTGACAAATGTCGCCACGATAAGGCCAAGAATCAAGAGGATCTTGGTAGACCCCATGATAAACTCTGCTTCTCCATACCATCTATGCTCAAACTGTTAGTGATTATATCGCATTTCCAGATCCAAAGGCGACTTACCTAACAGCAACCATGTTCATGAAGTAGCATACAGACAACGCTATGGCGATCCAGACAGCAGGGTTGATATCGGTGTTCCAGTACTGCATAACAGTTGCGACGGCAGAGTATTCAGTACAGACCAACATGGCTCCCGCGTAAAAGTATGTCCATCCCATTGCAAATCCAAGAGCTGGATCGACAAACCGGGAGGCCAATTCGTAGATTGAGCCGCGAATGGGAAGCCATGCTACCATCTCGGCAACGTTCAGCATAGTAGGCCAAATGAAGCCAAGACCGTAGATAAGATATCCGATGATGAGAGGCAATGGACCAGCTTTGGACAAGACACCGCCGACGCCGACGAAGAGACCAACACCAATGCCACCGGCAATGGTCATGAGCTGAACATGGCGAGGTGATAGGCCTCTCCGGGTTTGTTGGATAGTGACGACGGCATGATCAGCGACAGCAGTGGAAATGTTCTCGTCACCGTCTGCTTTCTCAAGCGAGGCAGGCATAGTATCAAGCTTGACACAATGGAGGAAGAAGTATGGGCTGAGAGGTCATGAACTGTGAATAAAGATAGAACGTTCGCGATGGGATGGTCCTCAGTCCATTGTGGGGTTCGATGATCTTATAGAGGAGAGATCTCGACCCAAGCTGCTAAGAAAGACACCATGATACAGTAAACAGCCATTATCAGCACTATCAGCTCCACTGATAATAGATCCTGGGGCCCCAGAGTCTGGAACCTGGCATCTGGGAACAACTAAAGCGAATATGGAAACCTCATGTCTTGGCTTGATAACGCTGACTCGGTCCTGCTGATAGTTCGCCGATAATGTCACTTGACGCTGATAGTCCATCGTTGGGGTTGCTGATAGAAATGTTACGATGTTCAGTTAGTTCAACAGCACTTGGCTGGATCCACTGACAAACCCTGATTGGCAATCATCGACACTAACTTAGGGAGGACGCACCAGTGAGCAATCAGATCTCGCCGTTCAACAGAACCAAATGCAGATTAGTGTCTTTTGTCAGTTGAACTGAACATCACTTCCCTATCATGGAAACATTTCTGCTCTAGGGTCATGCTCCAAACGGCAATATGACTGAAACTGTAAACTGTGCCCAAGGGAATCAGATGATAGCCCAAGCCACGCAGCGATATGGAATTCTTGCCCGAAGAAGACTGGCTGCACGCCAGGGGCTTGCTAAGCTATCCGATCTACGGGCATGAGTTTAGCTCGAGTATATCAGGGAGAAAGGCATTCTGCCACTGCTATCTCGGCCATCACGACTAACTACCAGACAAGCCCAATCAATGATGAGTGATTCACGCAAAGCCACAGACCGACTTCTAGCTATTGCCCGATCGTTACAGCATCCAGACTCAAATTATGGCTTACCTGAAGAGTTTATGAGAAAGCTTCGCGCTGCGCTGCTATCAGACCCATTATTGCCGAGACCCAACCCTTCGATCTCGCTCTGGCAAGAACCTGCACACCCAACTGTATCAAGCATTCAGTCACCAACCCTTCCACAGTACGCCGATATTGTTGTCATTGGCTCTGGGATAACTGGATGCAGCGTTACCAAAGCCCTCCTCGAAGATGACAGTCTGGACACCACAAGCCGCATCGTCGTCCTCGAGGCTCGTACTCTTACCAGCGGAGCAACAGGCCGTAATGGAGGCCAACTCGTCTCTCCAGTAGGACATCTCTACAATACTATGTGCAAGAGACATGGCGAAGAAACAGCCAAGGAAATGTGTCGCTTCAGCTTCATGAACATTGAGCGCATCATGGGTATGCTCGAAGAGTTGGATCCAGAGCTCCGGGAGTCCAGCGAGATTCGACATGTACATAAAGTCATGGTTGCTGGGGATGAGGAGACTTGGAAAAGTTCGAAGGAGTCTCTGAACTCTTTCCGGGAGGCAATTTCCAGCCACCAAACCATACATCGTGTTACTGAGCAAGACGGCTTAGCAAAGGTATGGCTCTTCTACTTTCAGGATCGCCTCTGCCTATTGTAAATACTAACCTTTCTCGTTCAGGAATTTAACATCAAGAATGGCCATGGTGTCATCGACCATCCTGCCGGCGCGGTCTGGCCTTACCGCCTCATAACAGGAATCTTCGAACGTCTTCTCGTCCAGTACCACGACCGCCTTTCGATCGAGACGAATACTCCCGCAACAGCGATAAAATACACATCTGGTGCCGCAAGTGATGGTTCTTCTATATCTGACTACCCGTACGTCATTGAGACTCCCCGGGGTCCTATTCGAGCCAAGCAGGTGATTCATTGTACGAATGCCAACGCTGCCCACTTGTTGCGTCCATTGTTAGGAAGACTGTATCCATACAGAGGGACCATGTCTGTGCAAAAGGCTGGTCCCTATCTACAAAACGTGGGCAACAGTAGGTCATGGAGCTATCTGACAAAGTCCACTCTTGATCCCGTGTCAGAGCGATTTGATGGAGGCTTGTACTATCTCCAACAGCACGCCGCCACTGGAGATGTATGGATCGGCACTGACTACTCCAATGTCTTTGATGTTCTCACGTCTGACGACACTGCTGTACCGGGGCACTCGGTCGAAGCTTTGCTGAAGTTCTTGCCCAAGTACTTTGTGAAAGGATGGCCAGAGGATGAGCGACCGGAGTTGAAAGGAGTATGGACTGGACTACAGGGCCATACATCGGATGGGCTTCCGTTGGTAGGTAAACTACCGAAAAGTGTATCCGGGAGAGACGGCGATGGTGAGTGGATTGCTGGGGGATACAGTGGCTACGGGATGGATAAGGCTTGGATGACTGGTGAGGCAATTGCTAGTATGGTCACTGGCAAAGGAGTCCCTGAATGGTTACCCAAAGCGTTTCTCCTTACAGACCAGAGGCTCGAGCGGGATATCACGGTGGAGAAGTCTGTCGTGAAGTGGGTGTCAATAGCAAAGACTGGCGATTGGTAAATGATAAAAAGATGTACATAAGACATTTACATATATATAAATGCAATGAATACGGAGTTATTCACCCGATCAATGTGTTGAGCTGTTTCCGAGTGCAAATATCCAACCAGTAAACATCAACCTCCCCTTCGTCCAGAGCACTCCAAATACTCGTCACCAACTCAAGTATGTTGCTCACCTTTCTCAAAGGCAGGACATCAGCATATGCTGACAATCGGCTCTTCACAAAGTTCCGCGCTTGAGCAAGTTCAATAATGCTCTGCCCCATGCACCGTGACTCTTCATCCGCTGCGCCTAGCGATGTGACATCCTGTGGCATGCGACGAAGTTCGCTCGAGATAGCAACGAGAATCAGTGGCTGAATACACCGGCTTCTCGATTCAAAGGGGATGTCTCGAAGAAGCTCAAGGGTGTACAGTGCTAGACTCGTCAACCAGTAGTCCTTCTCAGCTTTGCTTGGGACCTTGGCCGGCGGTCTGGCTGAGTAAATGTGATTTGCATCCCACGGGTTATATCGTTCAGCGAGAAGGTCCGAAAATACACGGTAGATTTGGAGCAGACCAACACATCGGTATGCTTCGTCGATCTTGGCCAAGTGAGCTAGCGTTGTTCTTGGATCACCCGTGTCCTGGATCTTGGACGTGTCGGCAGGCGTGTATGCAAGCAGTCTTTTTTCTAGGCATCGAGCCTCCCGTATCTTGCTCTTGAAGAAGTTCATGTCGTCTTCTGTGATGAACCTGATAGACGACGCTCGAGAACGGTATTGGGAGACGAGATTTCCCACGTCAGTAAGTGTCTTGACTGTCTCTCCCGCCATTCCAACAAACGGGTGCAGCATGGATTCATTGCTTGGTTCTGAGGGCCCGATCAGAGTATCAGATTCAGGGCTGCCCGACACATCTGTAAAGAACGACAGAAGCATCCCCCAGTAGTCGACCGCAGTCTGGAAGAATTTGACCATGGGTTTACACTGCGTCCCAGAAGTCGAGCTCCACTCTAGCACTCGTCTTTGAGTCAAATGATATCTCTCTTTGGCCAAATTGCCAGGATCATGCCAGCTTGCAGTGTGGCAGAGCAGAACCGTTGCCAGTAGTCTTGCTTCGATATACTCGGCAGTATTTGGGTCATCCTCGTCTAGGCATTGAAGTGCTATCAAGCGTTCTTGAATTGCAGTGGTGGATAGTTCGGGAAAGACACTTGTTAGACAAGCGGCTGACATGCTTTGCATCGTGTGGTATAGAACCTTCGATGATTGCCATGAGCTTTCTGCTACTACTCGCATCAGGTTCGATGGGCTATCCCATGCGCAGTAAAGCGGTATGACTTCTCGTATAAAGAAGTCAGAAAGAGCTGTTGGGAGATTGCTCAGTTGTTGTGGTATTGTCAGTGATGAGTGGTGATCAGGGGCTCTGGTGTTGTAGGACTCTGCAAGCACAGGTGTCTTATCTAGATCAGTACAAGATTGTTGATCTTCATCGCGCAACCAGCTCATATCAATGGAATGATCCGTATGCGTTCTATGGTCTTTCCACTGCCCATTCTCGACCAAACTCGGTGATCCATCCGTAAAAGCCGTATCATCAGGTATAGTGATGTTCTCTGAAGGGTCCAAGTTTGGGAAAGGCCACTGTGAAACTGAAGGATCTAGGCTGAGGATGTCGGAGGCATTCAGTGCTGGGAATGGCATTGGGTCTGTATCTCCGAAATGAGGGAATAATAGCAAAGGATCCAATGTCGAACTCGTGATGTCGATGGTTTCCCCCTCGTTCATGTGGCTTGTTGAACTTGAGCATGGCTGATTGCCTCTTCTCGTCCGAGGCTTTTGACCAGAGCTGACAGACTTCTGTTGAAGTTGGTTCTTAGCAGACCATCGCAAGTTGAGGGCGTATCCAGGACATGATGAGCCTGCATCCTCACATCGTTTGCATCCCGGTCTTCTTTGATCGCATTTCACCTGTTGCAAGCGTTAGCATCAATCCTCATTCAACTTCGCTATATATACCCTCTTCTCTTTACATCTTGAACAGCCAAGGCGAGATTTTGTGTAAGTTGGTCGGTATGGAGAATTCATTCTGAGTAACAGGATCCAACCACTCCATTCCCAGATGCGACTTCGCAATTGATTCGATTGCCAGAGATACTGAACGGCCGTCATCGCGACAGGGAGTAGGTCAGGGTGGGGTAAGATGCCTGAGGTATCCGGCTAGTTTAGAGCCTGTGGTGCTTTCGCTAGTAAGTTGGCTAGCAAGCTACTCAACTGTAGCTGAATATCTTCATTTTCTATTTTGCAATTCATATTGTTTTATCGGCATCATGTTACATAGATGAAGAGATGAGAGTCACCTCCGTATTGATCATTGTGAGCCTAGGTTGTCTCAAAATGCGCCATCACCTTCACTCCAGCTCCTCTTCTCCAGTTCAATCTCCTTTACATAACCTCCAAATGGGCGGAAAACTTCGAGCAAAGCCCTAGTCCAGCGCTCATCCCATCTAAATCCCTCAAACTGAGCCTTGGTACAGTCCCAGTATTCAGGGTAAAACCCACTGTTTTCCCAATCGACGATTCCTGAGACCACCCAGCCCCTTGTCCCATCTAGTCTTGTGACTTTGTCCACAAGGATGTTTCGCAGGTTCAAGTCGGCGTGGGTAAATACAATTTGATGGCCTCTCCGTGCAGGATCATCGGGATGGCGAAGATATTGACTGAAAGAAGCTTCGTCTTCGAAGGGTCCAATGGGATCCCCATCTCGAATTCTTGGGTCGCTACAAGCTTGGCCCAGAGTATTACATATGCGGTTCTTGGGGCCAACGGGAGGGACTGCTCGTAATTAGGAAACGAAGATTTGCATTTGTTCGACGAACTCGTGGCAGTCTCGATCGGAGAACATATCCATTGCTCTGGCGAGAGGCTCACCGCAGAGACTGGTCGTCAAGAGATATGTATTTCGTGAGTCTGCGACTAGATCCAACACACGAGGGACCGGAACAGAAGTGTACTTGTGAACAAGATCGAGCGCTTTGGATTCGTTAAAAGCCCCTTCGTTAGTGGCCTTCAGGTAAAGACCGAAAGGCAGACGGCTAACTGCCAAGGAGCTTGTACTTCCATAAAGACGGTGTCCAATGTTTTTCAATACTTTGTACGCCGATAACCGAATGAATTGGGGGTTTAGAAGCCAAGCTCGCCAGAAGACTGTGCGGCAAATCTGGAATATAGCTGATATCAAACCTGGCCTGGATACCGAAGGTTGTATCGGCGCCTGAGCTATCGTGGTTTCGTTGTTCACGATATGCTTCCTGACCTCAAGCCATCTCATGCTCGAGGCCAATCGGGCCTGGGTCCCGATGAAACGTGCGTCTACCTTGCGTATTCCCGACCGTGAGTGGTCTCCGAGAAGAGGATATTGGCCATCGACATCGATCATTGGTTCTACGGTCCCAATCAGACACCAACCAACCCGGTACTGAGAGGTGTTAGTACAAGAGATCCAGACTCATTACATCACTCACTTCGATCATTGACGGTTTTAGCCGATGTAACTTTACCAACCCATTGCTGTAAGCCTCGGCAGCTGACCTGCGCACAAGCCAGTGGCCGTCGATGGGATCTACACGCTTCAGTCGCTCTGTATAAGCTAACCACCAATCGAGATAAGGGGGGCTGAAGAAGGCTCGAAGCATTTCATGGACTCTCGGCTAGTCAATGTGTCAGCCATGGCCAAGCTTGGTAGGAAGATCATCCCGTGTACCTCGGCTTCAAGCCAGCGGGATGGCGCGAGAATAACAGGCATGACTACCAAGGGGTCCCCGAAACCTGCTGGCTTCCCCGTGATGCAACATCGGTTTCCATCCCTTTTGAGGATTTGAGCTTTGGTCCTACTGTCGGGGGCAGGCGATGTGGTCCCGTACTTTGTGACTAAAAGAAATCAGGGCTAGGGTGCTGCATTGGTGACGAGTCCAACTCACTTGATTCCACGATGAACGTCCAATCTGAAATAAGCGCATAAAGATCGATCTTGCGTTCTTGGCCTGGACGACAGTGGTTGAGGACATGAGTTGCGGCAAGAGAAGGATTCAACGCATTTGCGATAAAGGTAGTCAGTAATTTCCCCAGAGGATGTGGCAGGTCTTCGTTCTCAATGGCAGAGAAAGCCTCCTGACATTTTGGATACCTGTTGGTATTCATGACGAATGGAGGGTTTCTCAACGTTACATAGTTGGCGGGTGCGGGGACATTCTTATAAACAGCGCATATTTGCTGCCAAGAAAGTTGAGATGAGTGACAGTGATTGTAATCACCCGATATGATATAGGTGCCTGATAAATGGCAGAACAATCGCTGATAAATCGATAAAGATTGATTGCGTAAGGTCAGGTAGAAGTTTGCTGATTGTTGGTTTGCCTTAGGGTGAGAGATGGATCGATGCCTGACAAGATCACGTGCAATTCCACGATTGTCTTCTCCTAACAAACAATGCGACAACAATCTGCACATTTCTAACAGACTACAAGACTTCTATTCAACCTGCTTCCACATCCTCTCCAGAACTCCAACCCTTGCCACAGCCGCCGGACCCGTTGCAGCAGCTCCGACCTGTTGCATCGAATGATCTGCCATCGCCGCCTGCAACAGCTGCTCATTCTGGTACCCATGTCCAACCGTCGAGTTTCCCACTGTATGATCATAATAAAAGTTTGTTGCGTTCAGATTTCCCGCTGCGCTAAACGTCACAGCTGCGAGACCAAGTGTTTGAGCCTGACCCAGAGCGTGTTTGGCAGCTGCTAGCATCCTGTTCATTTCGGGGACTGTCCGCAGATAGACCTGGCGACGTTGAAGCGCGAACGATAGGAAGGATGCTAGGTCTTGAGTTTTGCAGGCGTTCTTGTAGAGTTGTCGCATGCGAGGGGAGTAGAGGTCACAGAGTCGGGACTCGGCGACTTGGTTTCCCTTCATGGTGAAGTGTTTTTCCAGCTTCGTGCCCTTCGCCACGACGACGTAACATTCTTGACAGATATGGGCATTTTCCCATCCCCACCATCGACGATTCTTCCCCAATTCGAGATTGATCTTTGGACACCCTGGTGCGGTACTCAGATCTACTGCCAATTCGCTGAGTGGTCGCCAATCGTTGATGTAAGCTGCCTCAGCGAACTTCTGCAAGAAGAGCACTCCACGAGGGTACCCAGGCAGGTTGAATGAGCAGAGGCGGGCCTCAGATGGTCCAACAGAGTGTTTAACTTTGAAGAAGTGCGTCATGTTCATGGTAGCTACGGTGCCTGCCATACACGTCTCGCAAACATCGAAATCCGGAGGATCACTCGGAAGCGTATACCAGCGAATGCCCCTTGCACCCTGAGGATTACAAGGCGGATGTTGCGAGAGACTTTGCAGAGTGCTCCAGAACCTGGGGTAGTTGCCCTTATCAACCGCCCGAATCATTGGGATGAGCATGTTGGCCTGTCCCATGTCACACGAGGCTTCCTGTGAAGGTCCAAGACGGGCTGTGTGGAAAGACTGACTCTCGGTAGACTCGTGGAAGTAATCCCAATAGCAGCCTTCGCAGACCGAGAAGTTGGATGGGCCGCGAGAGGACATAAACCAAGTCCTCTCTGGACCTGCGATAGGTCGTGCCTTGGGACACGGCGGGAGTTGCAGTCTTTTGTAGAACTCCGTAGTGAAAGCTGTCCAGTTGTTGTTGGGTGAATATCGCTTGAGCATACGGCGGATGTACCAGAGATTGTGATCACAACTTGCTGCGCCCTGAGGCTTATGTATACTGAATCTGTTGCCGAACGAGGTATGTCTAAAGTAGTCTTCGTAGCAAGGCTTGCAAATTGCCATCTCCGGCCGATCGGGTGGGGAATACCACTCATGTCCCTCGACTGACTTATCCTCTGGACAACGACCCAGCGCAGGTCTCGTGGCCATGAAGCTCATCATGCTATCGAGACTCATTGATGAGAGAGCAGCGGGCCAAAGATTATCTTTGACACGAGGCGTTCCGAACAAACATTGCCGTTCCAATCTATCATCGTACCATACCGGTGTAAACGTGTCTCGAAACGGTGAGTTGAGGATGCGATCTGCGTAGCAGCGACTGCAGATAACGAATTCTGGGTAGGAACTGTGGATGAACCAGTAAGTCGGTAGTGTGAATGGTCCGTCGATACATTCAGTTACCGGCTGAATTCCCAATGGCATAGGGGTGCTGGGACCTCTGTTGAAGGCAGCTTGGTTGGGTGAGATTTCAACATGCTGGGGAAGTACTGGAGTACTTCCGCTTGCTGGCAGCTCCTGGGGAGTCTGCTGAGCCTGAGAAGGGTATTGCTGTTGGTGATACTGCTGCGGCGGCGGCGAGGTCACAGGCGAACCCTGGACTTCCACTTGGGGTTGCACTGGTGGAGGAGGGTAACTCTGATAGTATTGCTGCTGTGGCTGCTGTTGGTATTGCACCGGATATCCGGGAGCATTAGGATATCGCTGAGTTTGTTGACCCTGTTGCGTTTGTGGGTACCCAGCAGGCTGTTGCTGTTGCTGCTGCTGCAGATCCCTCCCAGCTTGTCTCACTGCTTTCTCCGCGTCGGACAGAAACTTAGTTAGTCGACCCATTTGTTCACACAGATTCCAGCAATATTAGACGAGAAAGTCTCACAGTGAGTCAAATATTTCAGCTGAGCACTTATACTTGCACGATGCTGCCCCACTGATGCCGTTGCGTGCCGACATTGCCGGTCAGTATGCCTCGTTTTCCCAGTTAGGCTGAACTAACTCGATTGGATTGACAGCTAAGATACATTGAAGCTCATTGGGCTCGGAGCAATTACAAACCCGGTATAGAACATGCTGACTTCGTTCATGTTACGCCCTGTTACTGCGTGATTTATCCCTGTTGCAATTGACATGACTCGTCGATGGAGCAGAATCAGACTCGTTGACTGTCGTCGCAATGATCAAATTAAGCTTCATGTAGACTGTTGTTTAGTGTTTCAATATATATCTATTCTAGTACTTGTACTGCTTTTGAGTTTTCCATTATCGGGTAGCAGTCTTTGAGATGTAAAAATGTGCTTATTCCCATTGACAGCCATACGAAATAATTCGCCGAAAATGCATACAGCAGACCGACATGTTTAACACTCGGAAATAAACCACCATTCTTACTTAGAATGGCATCTGGCGAATCAGATCATTTAGAAGACGCCTGGAATGAAGCGCGCGGTGACCCGACTCCAAGCAACCCATTTCTCTCCAAAAGTATCCTTTAACATTCTCTCCTCATCCTTCACCCTCATCATAAGCCTCCGCAGAATTCCAAACACGAGAACCAAGCAAAATATCAGACCCCAGCCGCTGACTGTCAGTCGAAAGCCATGAGGAACCCAGCAACCGAATGCACCGTCCCATCGCAAGAACAGGGCGAGGTTGACGACCAAGACCACAATTTGTCCCGTGTATCCAGGATGTTGAATGTACCGATAAATACCATCCGTCATCAAAGTATCAGGCGGTCCGAGTTGAAAGGTAAAGTTTTTTCCAAGATGGGCAAAGGCCGTGAGCCGAAGCGGTCCACCGACAAGAACGATCATCGACAGACAAGCCAGTGTGTATGTATTCCAGCTGAACAGCTCTGAGTTCAAATTATCAGGATGAGGACATACGAGGCTGGAATCACCGTAGCCCATGGAAATGAGTGCATGGAAGACGCCAACGCTGACGGCAAGAATTCGTCGGATTCGTGCTGCAGTTGGGCTGGCGTATTTCCCGAGACTGTCTTGCTTCCAGCCGTCGCGTGGAACCTCGTTGGGCGGCTTGAAGCAGGACATGGTGATGAGGCTGGACAGTAGAACTGCCCCTGCGAAAGAGGCTTCATGGAATAATACCATCGTTTGACGAATGTTGAGATGAAGGTTTAGCTGAAGATGGAATTGTGTGAGATTATTGCTTCCCCGATGAGTGGTGAATCGTTCTCTCTTAAATGGTTTCGGCATCGGCAGTCGGCGGTTATAACCCCCGACATTGGACCAAAGCACGGCGAATGACGCATTGTCCTGCCACACGATATTTCTTGATGCTTTCGCATTCCCATTACGGTCATCGGCAAACTTGCTGCCGATTGACCGCCGTGAAGGTCGTATGATTATGCTGTCCATCTGATTAATAATCCCGACAGCCAACACAACGACTCAGCTTCGGACCTTTACATAATGCTGACCTCAATACCGACGGCTAGATGTCTGACTTGCCAGAGAACAAATTAAGTAGGACTGTCTCTTTCCGTTGCCAGAAAGAATCCTCTGCGTAGACTTGTACAAGTTGGAATTTCTTGTTATGTCGGTCCTCTTGCATTCGAAGACGGTGGTGATCTAGCGAAGCTTTAGTGTACCTCAACTCCCATGGTCAATTGATTGCACTTAAAGACCCTCAGGGAAGTCGCCTGAGAACTAACTTGCTATGTTCCTGTTGCTGTTGCTGGGCTGAGGCCTCTTTCAACCTCTCACCCTTTGTCACAGCAGTTGCTCGAGGCGAAATTTTGTGCAGCGCCTTGGACCCTCGTTGTCTGCAACCTTCTGGGGGTACAGCTTAAACTGTGTATTTTATAAGTTTATTAATCTTTATAAAATAAACTTATAGAACTTCAGGTTTCTACTGTATTATCTTTAGGGTAATATTCTAACTTTAGTATAACTATCCTAACTTTAGTACCCTAACCTTAGCATAACTATCCTAAATTTAGGATTTGGCAACCGTCACATTGAACACATACTGCAGTCTCGTACAATGAATTTCATTACCAAGGCCAAAAGCTATGCTGCCAATCCGTTAACCCTCGGGGGCCCCAAATCTCATACAAATCTAACCCAACGCTCACTTCATAATTTCCCGCAGGGTATCCTTCTCAGACCACATGTTCCCTCATCCACTCCTCAAGACCATTCTCCCCCAAAGTCTCTTCCATTTCATCCCCCATTGCCAAAAGCCGATGCATCGCGACCAGGCTTCGACGAACATTCTTCTTTGCGTTCAGTACATCATGCAATTCGCTGATTTTATTGTTCAGAGGGTCCATGTTGGCCTCTGCAATCTGATGCTTGGTCTTGACGTCGTTCAGACGTCTTTGTTTGGTGCGCAACGTATTCTCAGCTTCTCTCTTCTTCTTCTGTGCAGGGGTGTTCTCTTTGAAGTGCTGAAAGTTCTCTTCGGTGAGGATTCTCGGGTTGTTGCTGCTAATACGGCGCAATTCCTCGATGACCTGGGCGTCGGCTTCGCAGCGTGCTCTTGCGTGCTGGACCGCTTGCGAAGCCTCGGTGGCTTCTTCCGTGGCTTTCTTGAGTTCCTCGGCGCTGTTGCGGACGGTTTCGAGGTATCCCTCACGACGTCGGGATGAGTTGTTTATATTAGCTTCGGTGCGCGTGATGTTCTCTTCGACTTTGGCGATCTCGCGCTTGAGATGGTCGGTGCAGGCAAGTAGGCCTTCATTCGGAGATTGGTTCTGTATGGTGTTAGATTAAGTAGCCAGTGCCTCTCATAATAGGAACTCACAGGTGCATCGAGAAGGCGGCTTCCTCCTCCGGCATTTCGCTGTAGAAACGATTGTCGTAAGGCCGCGCCGTTGCCGCTGCCAGGTTCCTATTTTGACTCGTTAGATGTATAAAAGGTAATGAATGGGTATCTTGTATCTACCGTGATGGATTCTCCCATGAGTCTAGATAACTCCTGGGTGTTCTCGGGTGAGAAGTTGATGAAAACCATCAGCCTTCGCTTGGCTGGAGGCTCGGCTGACTCGAGCTCAACCTCTTCCTGGTCGTTCCCTCCACCTCCGTCAGCGTCATCGTCAGCGCCATCATCTTCAGAATCATCTGCATTATGGAGTTGGAAATGGTGGCGGTCGCTGTAGTTGATGGGGCGCTTGCGAGCGGATCGAATTGCTAGTCTTGTTAGCCTAATGTCATTGTTTCTGTCTCCCGGAAACAAACTTACGACGCGCGGATCTGGTAGCAGCTCGAAGATCCCTGGCCTGCTTTCTATTCCGAGTGATCCTCTGAGGCTCATTCAAGATGGACTCGTCCGATTCCGAACCAGAGTCGTCAACAAGCTCACGCTTGTCTGCCAACCACTTGGTGGCTTTTGCGATGAGCATGTTGTTCAGCTGGTACTGATACTTAATATTCGGGTGCTCCGCAGAGTGATGACGGAGGTATTCTATAAGCTCTTGGCGTGATACGCCTTCGGTCTTAGGAAGGTCGATGGTCAGAAGTCTCGTGAAGCCTGAGAGGAGATTCTGGCCCCATTTCCGGGGGCCGAAGTCGATGACCTGCCAGGGCCATTTGCCGAGTTCTTCGTAAAATATCACAAAAAGCTCGTTGGTGCGTTTGGCATGCTCGTTGTACGGCGCAGGCACAGGTGGTGCTTCGAAACTCATTGTTGTGTGAGCCAACTGGAAGGATAGTGGACGATTGCTTCACTAGGTAGGTATGCCAGAGGGGAGTCTGGGTGGGGGAGAAAAAGACGGAAAAGACGAAAGGCTTTTATCAGGTTAGGTAGGTAGGTTGGACGCGTCGAGGCTCGCGAGGCTGTGGGTGAGATGCAAGAGCAAGGGCCTGGTACTTCGGTACCTAAGGCAGCCTGGAGTTGGGATGAATAGGTAGTCTAAGAGTTATAAACTTATAGAATTTAAAATAAAATAGGTAAAATAATAAATAAATTTTATTTCTATTTATTTCTATTTATAAGTTTTATATATATTTATATAAATTTATGTAAATTTACCTAAGTATTTATAAATTACTCTAAACTTAGGTAAGTTATAATAAAGTACCGTCACCTCAGTAGCAAGGGCACGGCACTGACGGCTGGATGCAGATGCCTCCACAGTATGCCATTTTCAATCACTCGCAGGAATCGTCATTCCCGATACGTCTTATTTCTCAATACTCAACGCTTTTCTCTGTCAAATTAGATGCTGTGGCATAGTAATCTAGCATTCAATTATCTCTTTTGCCATCTTTAGTTGTCATGAACCCTCCTCAGCAGCCGCGAAAGAATAAGGTACTCATCTCTCATTATGCTGATACCCGTCTAAGGCCCATCAAACGCCTCAACATGAAACACTGCGTAATTCACTGGAGCCTGAGCCAGGCATACCAATCGAAGGAGATGTTGACGCATGACCCTTCTGCTTTTCTTGATTTAACGGCGTTAGCAGTGGGTGTGGTTACCCACTATTTCTTTTCAACAGCGATCCATGATGATCTAGTCTTATGGGCAGCAAGAATCACATCACAACAACTACAGAAGGTCCCCACATCTCGACGGGTATGTCTCTGGCGTCTGTCACTGATGATGTTTGTAAGGCCGGCTCGAATTGCAAAGCCTGACCAAACCACAATGCTAAGCATGAATATTGACAGGCATTTAGCTCTCAAGTCTACTAACTCATCTTAAATTATTCTAATATATTAGAGCATTCTCATCACTTACCTTGGCTTAGTATTGAAGCCTAGCCTAAATTCTCCTAAACTCTTGGAGTCTAACGCAGCGCTGAAGGTCTGTCATGAGCTCTTACAGGCGGCGCCCGGGCGCACAGAAAGTTAAGTTCACTGGAGCCGCAAAGTACTCGTGACGTTAGAGGATCCAAATTCTGGTAATTCGGTACACAAGGTATTACCTGAAGATCAGGCAGCCTGGAATTACTACCATACCTTGGGTAGGATGATTGGCAAGTGGCAATTGACGGCTGGATGCAGATGCCCGCCCCCACAGCTGTGTCACTTCATTCACTTCCTGTATTCATCGAGACGCATCTTATTGCCAGCCCTGAAACAATCTTGCTGCGACTTTCAGATTCTCTGGTATAAGTCTGTTAACTTATCTCGCTGCCACCTTTCTCGTCAGCCACGGCTGTCGTTACCGATGAGAACCTCCTCTTACGGTTCTCTACCCTTCCTTGGTCACGTCGCCGATTCTCTTAGAAACTATTACTTCCATACCCATCCCTAGATCCCAACGAATCATCATATGCCCCCTACAGGCCCCGCTCTCCAATCGCATCGACGCCATGACCACTGGCAGGCTTTCCAGGCATCTGCTTGGTAGTATCACGATCGAGGCCTTGACTCTTCTCGCCTACCCATCAGCCAACCTTCAGCTCTAGCTCAAAGACTTACGAAGGAAAGAAGGGTGAAAAGTTCAAAGGCCAGCATTCTCCCGCCTTGAGTATGGGCACCAATTTCAAGCTCTCTGGCTCCAGTAATGTCAAAAGCAAGTTCACAAGAGCTATATGAATCTCTCTCAATGCTAATGCGCCGCCGATACCCTAGGTAGAGACGATAGCCACATGTTTAATCATACCCAAGCACTATCGCCTATCAAGTTCGAGAATTTTGGGCGTCACACTTCGCTTGAAGGCATAGTAAGCCGAGCCAAAACTCGAAAGCCTTCGAAACCTCAACGTCAACTGGAAAGATTATTAACTGCTAGAAATACAAGGGCCGCAAATAATGCTATATCCCAAGGACGACAGCGTTTAACAAGATTACCCGAACCTTTCAGGCAAGGGAATACTCGCTGGATCCATCAGTGTCACGCGCGTGCGATCAAGAATATCTAAGGGCATCCCAGACCTGTATTTGCCCCAAACCGGCATCGGGAAAAGGACAGAGATCGCAAAGAAAAGGATCGCAAAGATCGATATCAGGATGGAGACTACAGCCGTGACCGCCGCTGGGAAAAGAACAGAGATCGTAGTGACAAGGATCGCGTGTGAATGGAGTCTCATTGAGCTACCTGAGCTTAATCTAGGATTACCACCCTGCACAATTTCGCAAAGAAAAGGATTGCAAAGATCGACACCGGGATAGGGACCGCCGCGATCGCGACTGTGGCCGAGAAAGAAAGAAGGATAAGGAACGGGAAAGTGGCGGGGACCGAGTTAGAGAACGGGACCGCGACCGCGATCGCGATCGAGGTTCGAGATATAGTAGCAGACGCGAGTCGAATGATACTAGAGACGTTAAGCTTATCTCTAGGCCTCGCGGTCACGACGACACGAAAGTGACAATGAGGAGTGGCGGTCTCGTTTGTGGTCAGAATATGTTCGAACGTGAGGTGCGTGATGTGAGCATCAGCTGGGCGGTCTCTCAACTCAAAATAATACTCTTACCAAATCAGTTCGGAATGGCTTGTCTTGTTTTACCATTGCCTTCATGACTTGCGACTTCTTGGTGGTTCAATATTCGCCACGCGACGAGACCGCCGTGATCACCATATCCTGTAAGGCATATATCTACGGTTTTAGTGCTGTGGGGAGGAAATGGAAGAGACTTTGGGGGAGAATGGTCTTGAGGTGTGGCTGAGGGAACGGGAACAGTGATCCACTCAATATAGAAGTTTCCTTCCACAATACCCTTTCCTGACGCGTCAAAAGACCTTCGAGAGTCCCGCAGAGACTGCCAAGAGGTGAATGCTAATAAATCTGTCGCGTGAGCGTGTCAGGAACTAACAAACTTGTTCCAGAGAAGAAGTCCTAGCCTCGATCTAAACTATTTGCGATGTGTTCGTCTGTCGAGTCGCCCAGGAGAAAGAACCCGGTCGCGGTCGTAGTCTATATCCCAATGTCGAACTTATCCTTATCCTTCCGGTCTTTGTCACTGCGGTCCAGTTGTAGTCTCGGTCCCGGTGCGAGTGACAGTGGCTGTACTTACCGATAAGACCGATGCTCCCAATCCTCTCCTTCTCAGATCTGAGATGGCGATAGAACGCAGATAGTATCTGCCTTGTTTTCAACGAGAAGCGCGTCCACCTGGTCGCCAGATAAGAGTCAAAGAGTTCCCAGGTCCTTTGACCTCGTTGAAGCAGGCTTTTGTCCTCACGTCCCGGAACTTGACCATGCCCAGACGTTGAGGAACAGACTCTGCCCACCGGGAAAACACTGTCCAGAAAGACCCCACAGCTGATGGCTCACCTCACGCGCCTCGCACGCCCAAACGGTGTCCAGCACAGATACGGAGGACCAGTCAACCATCTTAACTACTGAGACCACCCAGCACATCGAAATACTTGAGGAATTATCCCTCATTCTGTTCTTGACTCTTCAGCTGTATGGCTCCACCAAGATAGTGACTCTCCGAGGTATGAGTGGTAGTCGCATGCCCACTGCAGATGATTTCGGCAATATCGGTACTGGCGGCATGGAAATGGCTGTCGTTGCGAGAGAATTACAGGAATGATAGAGATCGTAGTGACAAAAGGCCGGAAAGCTAAGAGTTCGCAAAGACCGATATCGGGATAAGGACTGACGCGATCGTAACTGTAACTAAGAAAGAAAGAAGGATAAGGATTATAAAGATTGATACTGGGATAGGGACTGATATAATAGAACCCGCAATAGAAAAAGAGAGAAGGATAAGGTTTGGGAAGATGGCAGGGACTCGTACGATCATAACCGCAACTGAAAAAGGGAGAAGGATATACGCGGTGCATGATATCAGCCGCCGTCGGCTTTGGGACAACTAACTTAATATAACACTCTGGTAAAGTCAGTTCGAGTTTAGTGCCAGTGATATTAGAGTTAATGTCATCGACCGCTAACTTTAACCATGCCACGATGATAAACTCTAGAAATGCTGACAATTAGAGTAAAATAATAATCTTAATGCTTATATCGACATCGCAGGTCACTTATGATAATATGGATCTCGACGTATTCTGCACAGTAGCATCAGTGGACGACGATGTGTTGCAGAATCATGGCTAATACGAGGTATGTAAGCAGGACCATCCAGTTCTGCCACGCTGGAGCTAGCTACCTACCTTACCTACCTAGGTAGATATAAAACTCTCTTTGGCGCCGATTAAGCCTTATCGTGCAGCCCTTCGCGCTCTACAGGAAGAAGTACCAACTAAGGGTCAAGATCCGTAGGCAGACGCGATCATCGATAGAGAAAGCGACAGAATTTCAAGTCCAATAAGCAAGGTCGAAGAACTAATCAGCGGCAATATGCAATCCTTTACGATTATTATGTCTCATTTTCGGATGCCTGCGCCCAAACAACTCTATCGAACAATTCCCGGTCACAGACGCGGACACCGATTCATAGCAACGCAGCCTCAGGGACGCCGGGCACTAATTCCGATGTCTCTGGCTCCGACGATATCAAATACAAGTTCGCAAGAACCCATATGAAGTTCTCTCAATGCCGATGCACCAGCTTTGGCCTAGGTAGAGCTAATAGCCACATGCTCCCTCAAGCCCAAGCCCTCGATATGTCGCCTGACAAGATCGAAGACCAAACCAACAGCCATATCCTCGAGGTTCGTTTTAAACTCGAAGATAGCGAGGATAAAACGGAGGCTTTTCGGCCGCGCATCACGGCCATATTGCAGACTGACAACGATAGAGAAGGATTTCTTACAAAGAACTCAATAGCCGCTTGTCAGCTCAACTGCAGATTTATTTTTATAGGTGCTACCAGAAATATTCATTCACTGGGCGTCACGGGTCCCATTAAGATTGCAACAACGCTCAACGTCATACGTCCTCCTCAGGCCAGTACTCGTCGTGAGAACTTCCACAGCACGGAGCCATTGCCAATATGATCCACCTCTCAACATTTTTTTCTCCTCACTGGTCGCCTCATAGGATTTCTCATACTCTGTAACTACAGTATTCATTCTTGGGTCTTCAAAAATACCAAATTATCGCCCCGTGCTCGATGGCATTGCTCTCTGCAACACTGCCAGGCCTATCAGGCCTGGATCAACTACCTACTAGGTAGTATCAGCATCGAGGCCTTGACTCTATTGACCTGGCGGCACAGCTTTTGAACCAGCTCGAATATCTAACCCAAAGTACGGTCCGAAAGTCGATATTCTCGAGCAAGGAGTATGGGTATCTTGGAGCATTATCGGATAGCTGGCGCAAACAAATTTGGATAAGCTTTTAGTTGGTAGCTGTTTTTTTTTTTTTTTTTAATACGTGTAATATTTCTGTAGTTTACTTCTTTCCAGCATGGCCTGCTGCTTTTTAGTTGTTCCGTTCGCAATATGACGAGAACCTCTCTATCGTGATACTTCCACTATGAGATTCGTGGAAGATGTTAGAAACGTTTGCAGGATAATGTTCGAGATTAAACAGTTTTCGCAGAAGCTGTTGTCAAATATGCTATCTAACAGTCGTACTTCAGTCCCCAGTGGGCACTACAGTTTTGCCAGCATCGCATGGCTCACAGGCTGATATTCTTACCCACCTCAGCCATTCATTCAATTTTAGAGTGAGGGTCGGTGACTTCCACTGGCAGTAGTGAAATTGTGGAGCATTTGCCGCAAGAGCAGTGTTATTCACCTGAGCAGTAGGTCAATTACAGGGCGGTGGTCGCTGTTGTCGCTGTTCACCGGCTCAACGGACAAACCATTTCTCCATACCGAACAGCCCCACTTCATTTCCATTCACCGACAGCATCCACAGTCAACTGTTCATTCACGCTCGCTCCATCACGCACGCATGTTCAGCCCAGCAGCGTCGCAATGTTTTCTTCTCTCATCATCCAACTCTCTCCAACTACGCCCTGCCAACTCGCTGCTTCCAAGAAGAGGCGGTAAATCGCACTACAGACCGTCATAAAATTCCGACTTGTACCCTTCAAACGAGTGCGTTTCGCGCCTCCTTTGCTGGAACAACCG